>NW_027466177.1:0-450000 GCF_046127955.1 Nelusetta ayraudi | reverse complement strand
GACCAGCCCGCCAGGAGGGACGAGGCGTCTGCTCGCGGTGGTAAAACAAACAAAAAAAAGAAAGTCAGCAGGCGGCCGTCGGCGCACTCGCTGCTTCGCTTCCGTGGCGGAGGGAAACTGTCTCCAAGTGTCTCCAACCCCAACGACGGAGGAGGCGTGTGCGTCTTATTGTCTGACTCATAAAGCCATCTGCTTCTGTTCATGCTTCCAGCTCATTAACGCCGACGGGGCCGCTGCCGCCGCCGCCGCCGCCTCGCTCCCCCTCCCCGCTGATGAAGTGTGATGATGGGGGCTAATGATGTCTGCCTCCCCTCATCATCACCTGACTTTTGTCAACGCCAGCCAGCCAGCCCGCCCCGCCGCGGCGGAGGCCGCCTTTCACTCGCTCGCTCTCTCCCGGAGTAATTGTCGCGATGACTCAGTTGAATCCCCCCCCCCAGAGGTTCCCTCTTCGTTTTTTTTTTTCCTGTACGATGCGGAAAGGGAGCTCAAAACGCCCGCCGTCGTTAACATGCAAATGAGCTCCCTCAATCGCACGCAGGCACTTTTTTTTTTGTGTTTTTTTTTTGTTGTTGCTCAGTTTGTTTGCCTCGTGCTATTAACGGATCTGGTGATTGTGAGCTTCTCCCGGCTTCGCATCTCGTCCTACGGCGAGGTGAGGTGGGGGTGGGTGGGGGTAGAGGAGAAAAAGATTCCCGTTTCCCCTAATCCCTCAGCTCGCCATCCTTTGCCGCTGCTTCATCACCATGAAAGAAAAGAAAGGAGAAAGGAGGGCAAAAAAAACAAAAAAACAACCCACAATGCCGCGATGGCCTCAGAAGACCCGACGCGTGCGAGCAGATAGAAAGCATTTACCTGTCCGTGCCGGAGTTACTTATTCCAGTCCAATTGTTCGTCTGAATTGGTTAGAGGGCTGAAAACAAACTGAAGCAGGGAGAGGCTGCTCCCTCCTGAGTCAACAGGCTGTGTGGTCTCCATGTGGAGGGAAAAGGGGAAGTCGGGGGAGACGATCGACGGTGGTAATTGTAACTTCAGCTGTTTTTGCGAAAACATCTCAAGTTACAATTGACAACGACAACGACGACAAAGCAGTGCCGCACACAATAGTGCTGAGATTTTCCAGCGAATAAAAATTTCAGAAAAGACAAAACAGATTTCATTGGGCCATAATTAAGTACGAATGATATGGGAATAAAATACTGTATTTTCCAACCAAATCTACATGAATCACTTGGCTTTCATGGGTAAACTTAATGGTAACTCTGCAGCGAGGAACCGCTTCAGCGTCCCTCATTTGGGTGCGGAAACGGTCCAGAGCGCACTTCCTCCCCATGTGGCAGCTTTCTGAAATACTTTCCGGCGCTTTAAAGGTCTCTGAAATACCACATATCAACACTTTGCATCGCACTTGACCTTCTCACACCCTCTCTGCCCGCTTTCCAATGCATCGCCGGGCCTTCTTGAAAAAAAAAAAAGAAAAAAAAGTTTTCTACATTATTTTTCATTAGAGTGTCGGGGCGAGTGTGTAGCCGGGCTGAACTGCTTGCCATCCATCAAGCGTGATTGGCTCATTTCCCGACCTCGCCATGTGTGAAGGTCGAGGCCTCGAGGTCAGGACTGTGTTCTGCCCACTGTTCAAAAACCACCAACTGGGCTCCTTCCCTTCCCTTCCCTGCATCCTCGGCCAGTTTTCCGCTGCAGATTTGCGCTAATCGTTAAGGATGCTAACGTACGTTACGGTACGTTGTAGCGGCACGAGCGCTTCTCTTCCTCTGTTGTGTGTGAAGGGTACAGTGTGTAAAATTCAGCCATCTAGTGGTCAGATTTGGGATAGCAGCACTCATTCGCTCACCCTCCGTCTCCCAAGCTTACCGGCGAACTACGGTGGCCTGCACGCACCAACCTGGATACCTCGTAAACCTTCTTCTTTTGTTAGTATATGCGTATACTTGCATATAAATAAGAACCGTTCTACAGGTAGGTCTACTATGAGTATACACTTTTATTAATATATTTCCAGGCAGTATATTAAGCTTTTACCCATAAAAAAAGCAGGCCAAATTCCACACACTGGACCTTTAAGCCATTCCAAGAAGGGCGGCGGCATACGCTCAAAATTTTTTGGCAGGTTTATTTTTATTGCGACAACTGCGCCCGCTGTCCCGGAACTGTCACTGCTTTTCGCAGAGGTGAGGCTGCAGCTTCTCCTCCGCCAGACAGCTCTGGTTATCTCCAACCGGGTGTCTTGCCTCAACTACTTCCGTACTCGTGGATAGGGAAGCTCTGATTAAGCTTTAAAAAAAAAAAATGGAGACGGGACAGGTGCTTTGTGTGGTTGGGAAATTAGCGGCTGTCATTTAGCATTTTTTAAATTAATTTATTGTTGGCCGAAGGCCGCCGCGCGCTGCAGGCGAAAACAGACGGAGAAATTGGATCTAAGGCCGACCGCGGCGCGAGCAAACGATTCTCCGTGGGTGCGACGTGACCCCTGTCGTCATGTGATCGTGTCTTATTAAAAAAAGATACTGCTTGAAGCCGCGTGGTGCCAGTCATATTCCGAGGCTAAGCCCCGCCCCCTCTGTTCCCCCCTGCGTTCTTTGACCGCGCAAGGCTTCGTCTTTGAGGTACAGATCAAATCAAATACTCTCTCTCTGACGCGTGGAAAACCTGATTGCGGCGCTGGGACTTCAGCCGGCATCAATGCGAGAGAGGCCTTGGTCGAAAACCCCAGAAATGTCAAAGCTGAAAAACGCATTAAAAATACATTCCGCCTGCTTCTAGGACGAGGCGGAGTGAAGATCCAATCGGCCTGACGCGCAGGACGTGCGCGTCGCGGGGGAAAATACGGAAACGCGTGGTTTCCGTCAAAACGGGAGAAATCTCTCCCCCCTCTCTCTCTCACCCTTGCTGTGTCTCACCTGTACTCTCTCCTCCCTTTATCTCTCACCCCCCGCCTGTTATCTGCCGATCGCCCTCACCTCCCTCCCCCCCCCTTCCCTCTCTCACCTTTCTCTCCTCCTCCGCCAGGCGCGCAGACAGCTGAGAGACGGAGCACAAAAGCATCCTATTCATCACCCCAACACTGCACCCTCTATAACCCCAACAGGCTATTCCCCTCTGCCCGACACGGTGCAAACAAACATGCACTGGCGCGCGCACGCGTGCACGCGCGGGCACCCATGCGCGCACAATTTGCTCGCTTCAACATTGAGGAATTGGCACGCAACACATGCGCCCCTACAAACAAGTAAACAACCCGCTGCCAGGGAACAGTGTACGGAGTCTCAATTAATTTTAATCCTGTGGCTTTGTACCACATAGTGTTTCTTTTTTCTCTCTCTCTCTCTCTCTCGCTACATGAAAGAATGCCAGGGCTCCGAAAACGCGAGGTGAAAACAATACAATCCAGCAGCATCTAATGACATTCCAATAGTTTGGTTTGTTTTTTCTCTCTCTCTCTCTTTCCGACTTGGATGGAATGTGAAACCGGCTCGAACGCGGAATACAAAAGGAAGCCCTAAAAGCTATTTGCACGTCATTCTGAGTCCAGGGGTTCATGTTTTTTCGGCGGTGGATACACACGGAATCAGCTGTCAAACAGCCGCCGCCCTCATCCGCTTTCATCCATCTGTTCTCTGTTCTCTCCTCTCTCTCTCTCTCTCTCTCTCTCTCTCTCTGGCGTTAACAGAAAAAACGGTCAATTTAAGTTGGCCGCGGGTGAGTCGGCCCGCCGTTCAACTCGCTCCCCCTCATAAACATGTTTTGACACTTCAAAAAGGAGCCGCGGATCGGATGTTGGCCCCCGGTGGTGCGGGAGCAGTTTTGAGAGAATGTGGAATTCTCAATCAGCATCATCACACCTGGGTAAACTGCCATCTTGCGGGGAAAACAATTAGATTTGCACCCGCCAGAAAGGTTAATGTGGCAAAGAAACACCTTTCATGTGCACCCACAATGAATGAAAGCAAACTTGTATTCCAAAGGGCAGTGACTCCTCTCCTGGCTTGGCAACGCCACGTCCAGGTGCTTATGACCACCTTGTTTTTGCCACCTTCCAATCACGTGGAAGGTTCAACAAAGCAGGAAGTTCAACCTTTGGAGCTAAAAAGGCTTTTTGTGTGAGGTTGCGCTATGCATTGAGATACACTAATAGGTACAACATGGCATGTGTGCTGAACAGCAATTAAAAAGAAAAGCACCGAGTTTGTATAATGCAATTTGCAGCGGTTGCTATGGTTACAGCATGGTTACCAGGGTTACACATGTTTGTCGCGCTGTGCAACTTAGCCATGGTGAGAATGACTGGCACAACATGCTATCAACCAATTAATATCCACTATTTTCTATTTTAGAAGAGCATTCAACCAGTTATGATCCGCTTATTTTCCCCAGACGCAAAAAACCAGAGGTCAAATGAAGAAGACAAACGGAGGATCCATTAATTGTGCGGCCATTTAAATACTGTTGTTGTTGTTGTCATCTTAATGGGAAATTTGCAAATAGTTAAGTGTAATATTTTCCCTTTTCACACCCCGTACTAACCAATCTTGTTTGGGAGTCATGTTTCCTGTCTGTTGAGCTGATTGATTTTCGGCACGTCAGTCTGGCGGCTGCCTAATGCGGCTGCCGCTCACCGCCGGACAGGCACTTTGTTTCTTGGAGCAGGTCTGGAAATTAGCGGCTTCATTTAGCTTTTTGGCTTCCGCCGCCGAAGCAGACAGAAAAATTGGATCCGTGGTCGTCTGAGGCGTGGTTACGCGCAGCTATTGTATCACGTCTACAAAGATATTGCTTATATAGCCGCTGGGGTGCCAGTCATATCCTCCGAGGCTAAGCGCCCTCCGTCACCTTTCATTGTGCTCCGTTTTGTCTTTGAGGCAGACGGTAGATCGAATCAGCTTCCCTTCATCCCGCCCCGCTGCTGACGCATGAAAACTTGATTGTGGCGCTGCAACTTTAGTGCCATCAATGTAAGAGAGCCTTGGTCAAACCCCAGAAATGTCAAAGCTGAAAAATGCATTAAAAATACATTACGTCTGGCTCTCGAATGAGGCGGAGTGAAAATCCAATCAGCTGGATGTGCAGATGCAAACAAATAATAAGTCAGTGTGGGCTGAGCGTCATTCATCATCCAAAGACATCAGTTGTAAAAAAAAAAAAAAAGAAAGAAAAAAAAATATGTGGACTGTGCTCCTCCAGAAGCAGTTTAAGGTGAAAAAAAAAATTACTTTTGTGTGCCTGAGTCTTGTTTTGGCAAATATGCTTGGAACATTTTAAAAAGCTGCTTGTTTGTATTTAATCTATTTGTTTATCATTTGACTTACTTTTTTTTGATTCTCACACTGTCTGATAGTGAAAAAACCAGCTCCAACTGGCAATTAAACATTCTGGAGATTTAATATGCCTGACTGGTAATTAAGTGCGGTTTATCAGTTTTTTGTCGAACCCTCTCTCAAATTAGACGTGTTAACTCATCCAAAAGGTCTTAAATATACATATCTGCTCAGGGAAAAATGTATTTCAACTCAAAAATGTTTAATTGGTCTGTTCGACGAAAAAAGCTGGGAAAATGGTGATAATTATAGATATAGGCTGACACTCATTGATTGAACTGCATTCAAGTTGTAGGAGCAATTAACTTGGATTTTTCCACTGATTCCTCACGGAGTCACTTCAGACTTCACCGCTTTTCACTCACTTCAGGACGTGCAACGTGTGTTTGTGTGCGTGTTTACATACCGCAAACATGATCATTTCATTCAAACTGACAGCGGCATTTTATTCCCTGCCCCCGTTTTTTCCTCTCCAGTGGAAAACTCAATAACGTCATAATAACAAGCCACTGGTGATTTATGGCCTTCGTGGGCCGTCGCACGTGGCTGTAATTAGCCATAATTACCAGCAAGTGATTGCGTGATTTGACGCTGCGTCAGGCACAAACTTCTCCATGGAGGTTCCCGTCAATTTCCCATCATTTTTCCCATCGTTTTTCTCACCCCGGCTCTTCTTTAACGTTGTGCCTGTCGCTTATGAGTCACCAGTGCGAAACACAGTGCGCGCAGCACATAATCATACGGTACAAACAGGCGGTGATGCGGCACAATCAATGCCCGAGGTGTCACCTTGAGCCCCGCGGAACTCATGAGGAACCCCTGCGTCTCCGTTTTACGACACGTCATAGATTAAACAATCTCTTTTATGCTCGCTTGTCTGAAATGATGAATTAAGCATTAGGGTTAATCGATCGCAGGAACGGCAGAGCGAGAGAGAGAGAGAGAGAGTAAAACACTATTTGTGATTAGCTGCGCACTCGATTGTGTAGCAATTTCATTTTTGATTGCCTTTTTTTCCAACTAGCGGTGCACGTACACCTAAATCCAGCATTCCAGATGACCTCTTAACTATTAGAAACTTTCAAAGTTAAAGCACCACCACCTGTGAGGCCACACTCAAATGTAAAGGCACTAAATGCTTGGAGTAAAACATTTTCTCATCAAATCAAATCAACCGAACCCGGAGTCTCTGCTATAAAACCACTCCGGAATCAGCGCCGCTTCTCCCAACTGTCTCTCTCCCCAGAAGCGTTATTAATAGTTTTATCCCTCCTTTGTCCCACTCAGCTGTTTCTGACCTACAAGTGGATAATTGTGCTCAGTGACCGATGGCCTTTACGTGTACGGCGCGCATTGTGATGGTGTGAGGGTACGACCCCACCCCTCCTGTCCATGCTGCGCGAGCACCAACCAGAGCAGGAGGCAGGAGAATTGGAGAACAATGCGTCTGTTGTCTGGCGCGGCCCGGCCGTTTAAGATAGGATCTGGACACGTCACCGCAGTCTTTTATTCACAGTGACAGGGTCTGCCGCAACCGTGGATGTCTGGAGATTTTTTTTAAAAATGTTTTTTTTTTTTGAACCCCAGGAAGCATTCTTGCAAACTGACCACAATCTGCTACTTAAACCTGCTCTAATTGAGCCAAATGGAAATAAATGGAAGCTTTAATACACAAATGAATAAGATTTTTACATCAGGCGGCTACAATTCTAGGCATGTTCTCCGTGCCCCTCCCAACCGTGGGACATCACCATTAAACATCACTAGAGCTGCAGCTGATGCACACTTCCCAATGTGGCCGGGCTGCTGGCTGCAGGTTCCTTTCAAAATCTGCCCATTTAATCACAGCACTGCAGGCCCCCGCGTGCCTCGTGTGCCCATTTCTCGTAATGGAGATTGAACAGGTCGTTGCTTTGACTGATTGAACTGTGTCAATGTTTTATAAATAATTCCTAATAGCCCCGCAAATGGGGCCTCGATAGCCACCCCAAAGGCTGCACGTCCTCTATTATTCATGACAGAGACGGCGCGGCGGGGTTTGACAGAGAGACGGAATCTGCACCCCAATTCGTTGATACGGAGGCTAAATTTGAGAATGGATGCTGAGAGCTTCGAAAAAAAAAAAAGAGAGGCCACAAACATGATGTAAACATCATGATTGTGGTGCAGTATTTGGTGTGTGTGTGTGTGTGTGTTTTTTTAAGTAGTCATGGTAGTAGTAATATTCGGTAATTAGTGTTGACTCAAATTCTCATCTCCTCCTTTGTCAGGGTCTTTCTACATGGAGTAAAATATGTAATAATATAAATTCTCGCTATATCATTACCCTGTGTTATTATCTCCAGGGGATCTTTCTAAGCGAGCTCCCTCGTTAGCCTCACCTGGCCGCTGCTCTCACCTCCTTTTGATCACCTAACGAGGTTCACCTGAGCGTCGTTAAGCCGCTCTGCCTCACATGTCTCCCCGGCTCATTATTATCTCCGAGTCTTTGTGAGCCTCTATCTTTTCGCTCTCCCCTCTAGGAATTGGATTTGTTCAGCTTGCGTTATACTTGTGGGCAAAAGTTTTGTTTAATTTTATTTTATATATATATATATATATATATATATATATATATATATATATATATATATATATATATATATATATATATATATATATATATATATATATATATATATATATATGTTGTGCTTCACATGACTTGGCGGGAGCTGAGGGAGTGGAACAAAACAACCAAAAACCGTTTTTATTTTAATTCATTAATTAATTATCAATCTCATTCTTGAACTTCCTCTCCATCACTTTGAGAGTGGATCAGTCAGATTCTCTATTGCCAGCTGGCAACAGCTCAAAAGTGATGGACATTTCCCGGGCAGTCTGCTTGCCGCAGCCGCTCTCGCCTCGCCGGTCCGCTCCACCAGTTGCCACGTTGGGCACCGCCGAGCACTTGCAGTTGAAATAGCTGCTGCGAAGGTAATCAGAACCAGCTCTGATGATGTTGCCACAGCTGCAGCATCCACTCAAAACTGCATTCCGGGAAGGCTTTTGAAAGGAGCGCACCAGAACAGATCAATGGCATGGTCACGTTCTACCAACTGGCTCCGACTCCTGGGGCGCGGCGGCACCCACGCAGCTGCAACAGAGCTGATAAACTCTTCTTTATTACGATTATCACCATTCTGCCCTTAAAAAAAAAAAATCAAACAAAAACAGCAACAACAGTGCACATTTGGTCAGCGGTGCGTTCATCAACTTCCACATCAGACAATGACCCGAAGACAAATCACCGGCTCTTATTGGCGCTGATGAATAGTGCCACTGGCAGGATATGGAAACAAACAAACAGTCGTTTATCACGCTGAAAAATGTGGTTCGCTTATATATTTATAAATAAGGCTTCTTCCGGACTTTGCCCCGGCTTTATTGATCGGTTCAAATTGTTAATTGTCAGCGGGGGGGGGGGACACCATGCTGGCTGAGAACAGGGACAAATGTCAGTAGTTAATGATACCCAAATATCAATACGTCAGCATTATAAAGCAGTAGGTGTCTGCCGTTTCCTTCCTCTCCTCTTTCACAGCCGCTGCACTTTTATTCCTCCACCCACCGGCACGTCACGCCACCGATCCGTCACCATCCATCACCAGCTAATGTTTGTTTTTTTTTTTCTCATTTTCTATTACGCCTTGTCGGGTGCAAAGTTCTCTAATCCCGTCGGGGGGGAGAAGTCACAAGCCAGTGGAGGCCGACTCTCTTCATGTTTATTTAATCTTTCCGCTCCCGTGCGAGCTCAACATACATCCGGCCGACAGGCCAGTCGCTTCGTTTTGCACCAAAAGTAACAAGAGCTGGAACCATCATCCAGCCAGGCTACGTATTTGTTTTATTGATTTATTCTTCATTTTATTCAGTTGAAAAATAAAAGAACAATTTAATGTGACAAACAGAATCTAGAATGAAAGGGAGCAGAAAGAGGAATATTGAAATCTGCTGTAAATTGCTACATTGACCACCCAAACTGCATAAATATGATCAGCACAATCAAATGCTAAAAACTCAGTCAGAGATCCCCTTCAAGGCAGCAGGTCAACCTGTTGCTGGCCCAACCACAAGCCATTTACGTGGCCATTTGAATCGAGTTGAATGGTTTGCTTCACAATTTTTGACTTGATTCTGTCTGACATTTTATCATTAAATTACTTTATGGCCTCTTTCAGTCTTGTTTTATGGGCAGTCATTTCATTGAGGGACAAGGTCGGCATCTACGCTTTATTTTAAGAGTAAGCAGAAAAAGATTTAGCGGATAACTCTTGGTAAAAGACGGCTGCTTCGGAAAAAAATTAGCATCCAATGTTCCACAAAGTGCGACTACTAAAACACAGCACGCTGCCATCTTTTATGTCCAGCATTTCCATTAATCTCAAAGTAAACCATTTGGGTTTTTTTCTGGCTCCGAGCGACTCTGACTCTCGCCCATTTCCTTCGGCGGCGACGCTTCAGCGAAAACCGTCTTTATATCTGCCGTTTCTGGCTCCGAGCTTTGCCTCCGAACGTCTTTGACGCCTTTCATCAGATCCCCTGCCCCATCTGCTCCCAACCCGGCAAACCGGAGACAGACGCTCGGCTCCGAATGTTTATCCGCGTTGTTACGCGCTAAATTTCATTGATGTGACACTAATGGACAAATTGGATGCACCTGTGCGACTGCTCCGAGGCTGCTGCTGCTGCTGCTGCTGCTGCTCGTGTCGGCTGAGGATACAACCCTGTTGTGTCTTACGTCCCACGGAGACAAAACAATGCTTTTCAAGTTGCTTAAACACCCTGCCTCTTATATAATCGGGCGGCACTGCTTTATGCAAGTGTGTTTTTTTTCCTTCCTCCGCGTTCGTGTCCAGCTGATACACATATTTCACCTCCCACGCAGGGCTGCGGCTGACAGCTCTCTGCGGTGCTCTGCGCGGATACGCCGGAGACTCACCTGCAACTGCAGCAGGCCTGCAGGAATCCGCCGCGGCCCCATTAGCACCTCCGCTTCATCCTCCCCGTTTTTTTTTTTTTTTTAGTTCTTTCCCCTCATTTATCAGCAAGCCGGGGCCTCGGGGCCTCCGCTGTGCAGCCGGGGTGACTCTGCGTGGGTTTCTGCACATGCATGCATGGATGCATTCGTGCCTGTGTTTCCAAATCCAGTCCAGAGCCTGGCGCATCGGGCGATGCTCTCAGCCGGGACATGGGCCGAGGTGGATGCAAGCGCCTTCGCTAATCACTCGGCTAAATCTGCAAATCGCGCGGTTCTGGCATGTGGAGGGCGGCGAAGGTTCAAACTGAGCATTGCGATCGCGACGCTCACCACATCACAACCACTTCTAGTGCTCGTAGAGAGTGGTGCAAAAAGAGAAAATAACCGGTGAGTGCTAGTTTTGTGGAGGAAAAAGCCTTGTTGATGTCAGAGGTGAGAGGTCAGAATGGACGGACTGGTCGGAGAACACAGGAAGTAACTCTCTGTAACCACTGGTTTCAACTGAGGTTGGCAGAGTAGCATCCCTCAACACTCACCACCACCTATTTGGCAGCATTGGCCACATTGGCCAGTGAGTGTAGATCCCTGAGCCGATGCCTCGTATGGGAACTTTTCAAGATGGATGCGCTGGAGACAGAGAGTTGAAAGACCAGCTATCCTGCTGCACTGCAACATTCCCCATCCCGTCTCCTTTCAAAGCTATTTTGGACTGAATGAGTCACAAAAACTTTGAAGCACCATTGTTTTAAGTTCCTAGTAAGTATCATCTCAACTTTAGGTTGTCACTATAAAGTGGCGCGCCCCCCCCCCCCCTGCCTCAACCCACCTATTTGATAGATGGCGTTTGAAGTTGTTGTCATCGTCGCAGTTGTCCCAGCTATAAAACCGAGAAAAGCTTTTATATTTGGATCACAGTCTATAATGAGTTCCTCTCCCGCCGCCACCTTTCATCAACCTGCTTGCCAAGCACATTCAGGACAGTGTGAAGCCAAACATAGCCTCGGCTGTGCCTCTATGTATGTTAAGGGGTCTTGCCGTTGTGCCTGTCCTCTTAATTTACCCAGCGTGTCGCTTAGGTAAACATTGCAATGCGTTTTTTTTTTTAATCATTATTTAACTAGAAAAAAATAATTGAGTAGCTCCCCTTGATCCGCTGCGAGCGCAAACAAACACCGAACGTCCCCCAACGTGCTGCCGACTACACATCATGTCGCATCGTGTGGCACTAATTGTTCCGCCCTATAATATTGGTCCGACTCAATAAGGAAAAAAAAAAAGAAGACGACCTTGACTTTGCTATGTAAATAGAAAAACATACGCAGCTGGTTCATTCCGGTCTTTGTTTGTTTGTGTTTGCTCACAGATGAATTTCTGCTTCTTTCGCCCAACACTTCCCTCCTCCTTCCCTCGATCCCTCCCTCGCTGCTCTCCCATGGGAGGGCTTTTAATAGTAAGGGGGTGACAGCAGAGGCCAAGGCAGCCCAGCCGACCCCCTCCTCTCTATTAAACTGATTTACATATTTCCGCAAGAATTATTGTCTGGGGGGGGAATGAATGTTTTTGGGATAAGGTCTGCCAAAGAAAATGGAGCACAACCACACAGTAGCCTTGGCAGTGGCGCTTTGAAGGGATCATTTAAAGGTCACAATGGAGAAAATAATGGCTCTCCAGCGCCGTAAAACAATTGAGTGCACAAGGTTATTGGACACAGTGTGGCGACAGGGGGGAGGGAAAAAAAAAAACATAGCGCGGAATGGGAATTAGCACGGAGCGCGTATGAACCCGCGGTGCGGCCAGTGGATCGAGGCAAATTTAAAGGGCCCCGTTATGGACGTAATCTTTTTATTTTTTCAGATCTTTATTTTTAACCCTGGATTCCAGCGTGTTGGCCGTGCATGAAGGACCGCGGCAAGGAAAAACTCAGCAGCTGAGCTTTCGCCAAAAGGGCGAATTTATTGCTCCGCTTTACAGCCGCACGCACAGTTTTTTTAGCAATTTTGGCTTCGCTGCACCTGTCACGTGTTTGGATGCGGATTAAGAAAACGCAAGCGGTCTCGGCGGCGCCTGACCCGTGGAGAGGTTTCAATGCCCGTTGTGACATCACAGAGGGCAGATTTCCAGAAATGCATGTTCTAGCAGGTAGAGGAAGTGAAAGATGTTCTTTCTTCATCTTTTGTTTCTCTTAGTCTGACACGGGTTGAGCGTGATGCACCACCCCTCTCCGCCTCCACCTTGTGTTCTTCACACACATTTCAGAGAAGCAGCTGTCGGGCAAAGTGATAATTGCATTCCTCTGTGTTTTCATGCTGCGACACCCGCTTTATTCCAAGGCGGTGGGTTCTTTTTTGGAAGAAAATCAGACCAAAAATGAAAAAAACACAAAAACAAATCCCGCTTTTAAAAAAAATTAAATAAATAATAAATAAAAAAAACCCATCAACAACAAAAAAAAAAAAAACGAAGCCCCGTTCGCTGGCACGGCCGTGCTCGTTCACATTGCCACCACCCTCGTTTTCGCGAAACAAAGACGCAGACGCGCACGTGTTCGCTCCCCCTCGCCTCTTTGATTCGCAGGCCAAACGCGGAACCAGTCGCGCCAAAGCGCCGATCCTCCGCCCGCCTCGCTTTTGAGGGAACGAGGGGGCCGTCGCAGACGCAGACTGGCGCCGGCTCTCCCGGCTTACTGTATCAGAGCGCCGCTTCGTACATCAGTGAGCGGGAACACTCTTTAGAAATAATCCGCGGCGCGCGTGCGCGTCTGTGTGTGCGTACGTGCGTGCGTGCGAAAGGATGGCTGGGTGTGAGGATTAGTGCTTTTAGGGCTTCTGATGAAATTCCAATGACAAACGCTCGCACAATAGAGGCCTGGAAAACATCCCGCCGCTTTGGACGACTGTCTGCTGGAACGCAGTGGTCTGCGCTCCCCTCCCCCCCCGCCCCACCCCAACAGTCATCAATTGATACGGTGATCAATCGTTGAGCCGGCGATAACGAAGCCTTGCCGCTGATAATTTTCGTCCTTGCAAACCGCTCCGCGCGTCGCAACGCAACAAAAGGCGGACCAAGCGGCGTTCCCGTTTAAGCTGAACGTGCGCAAGATGAGACGACTCGCTGGCGCGCAACTCACTGCCGTCTCATTAAAAACCACAGCGCCCCGTATTGTCACCGACTTCCTGCACGGTCGTCTTAACGCGCCGAGTGTAACCCTCACACAGTCAAACCTTCCTTTGTTTGCGTTTTATTGTGCGTGAAAGCCTCGCACGGGGGAGGGGGGGGGGTGTAAATTCAAATTGCTTGCATGCATGTGCGCGACGCGCGCGCCTTTAGAGGATCGCTGACTAAAGCCGCAGTGCATGAAGAGGCTTCTCCAGCCGAGGGCCGGCTCATCGTCACGGCCAAGCAAAAATTTTTCCCCCCCGCCGCGAAAAAAGGTGCATCGCCGCCTCCGACCGTGTCGGGGGGGAAATCAATGGTGATTAAGACGCACTCTGGATAATAGAGAAAAAGTAAGAAGTGTGTAAAAGCAGCTCGGTGGAACCGTGCTGGCGGACGATGCGGTCGATTGTTGCCTTTTTTTTTTTTTTCTCCACTTTTCCACTTTTCCACTTTGTCCGAGTCATCGTGGCCGAGGATGACCCAGGATGACTGGGATGTGCTGACGTATGAAAGTCACTGTTACTTATAAAGAAATAGATAAATAAATAAAAGCTCACACCGCGTGTGGCTATTTAATTAACGCAAAATGTCCCCAGGTTTTTCCGGAAAAAAAAACCCAACTATTGTGCTTTTATCGTATCAACACATTGACAGCACATTAAAAACCTGTAACGCACTTAGCCTGAGAGAACAGCCACTGTGTCTGTGATTTACCTCCTGCGTCATGAGATAAAGACAAGATCCATTGAAACTTTTTCCGAGACTTTCACAGCGTGGATGCTGCAGCGACAGCATGGCAGCAGATCCCTGTGAATGTTCCAACTTTAGAAAGTCAGACTCCAAGTCCTAAGTAGAAGCAGAATGCCTGCGTTGCTCGTCCGTCACTCTGTCCCTAAACTCCAAAGCTTCTCTCCCGGCTGCTTCCTCTTTCGCTACTCTCTCTATTTTATCGTTTGTTTGCCTCTTGTTTCAGCTCCCATCTCGCCCCGCTTTAATTCTCGCTCTCCCGCTGGCTTTCTCTTTAACTCTGGATTGCTTTCATTACAGCCTGTTTACACAGTTATTTTGCAGCCGCTCTCAGCCCGGCTTTGTTTGGAAAACGGGGCTCGGCTGGGACTTGTTGCCTCGTGCGCGCGACTCGGCATTTCGGCTGGCGCGCCAGTGTTTTTTTGGGTTGTTTTTTTTTTTTTTTTTTTTTTTTTTTTGGCTGTGTGCAGCCGCCTCGTCACAGCCAGGACCTTAACAAGTGGGGAAAAAGGGGGGTTTACTAATACTGGGATATTACATTTTGTGAGCAGCGTGGCTCATGAATGCTGGATGAGAATATCCAATCATGCATAGCCACATGGAAGGGTGTGTGTGTGTGTGTGTGTGTGTGTGTGTGTCGGGGGGTGGCAGAAGAGACATTTAAAGGGGGAGAGTGACGGCAGAAGGGCAGGGGGAGGTGGAGGCGGAGACGAATCACGCTCGGAGAGAGATTGAGCAGCGTGTGTGCGTGTGTGTGTGTGTGTGTGTGTGTGTGTGTGTGTGTGTGTGGGATGGTGGGAGGCGGCGATTACTCTGCTGCTGAGGTAGCACTGCATTACACACGAGGATTTGGAATGGCCCAGATAAAGTAATCTATGATTAACTGGGCCGCGGCGGCTCGCTCGCTCGCCCACCCTTGTAAACAGCTGTAGTCGGGGGCCATGTTACGGGAATTATGGGATGTCCGAACGTTGTCGTGCGACGGCGGCGGCGGCGGCGGCGCATTTGGCAGCGGCTGGCCGCATTTGCGTCTTTTCTTTTCTTTTCTTTTTTTCCGTGTTCCTGCCAGAGGAGGCGCAACGCAATCAGGGCGAATCGTGTTGTCGCCGCCGCATTTGACAAGTGCGGTAATATCGGAGCGTCCCCTCTGAGGATTTGGGTGGGGGGGGGTCGCGGCCGGCAAAGTGATTGCCGCCAATGATTGTTGTAACAACTGTCTGAGCCGATAACAAATCAAATTATGAAGATGGACACGGTGGTGCAGACCAGAAGCCCCCACTCCCCCGCTCCAATTGCCGGCGTCTGAAATTGATTGGCCAGAACTAGAGGGTAGGGGGGGGGGGCGCTATTGCCGAGATGGGTCTGTCATAGTCCATCAGGCACCATTATCACCGGGGGAACGCTAAACCGCTTGCGGAGCCGGATGAGGAGGAGGAAGACCTCATCTCTGTACCCCGAGGAATCGAGGTGGTAGGGGGGGCGGGAGGGGGGGGGGGTGAATGTGGATGGATGTGTTAATATCTTGGAAACTGGAGATACGCGCCGCTTGTTATATTCAGGAAAAACAAAGTCAAAGGAAAGTTGCATGCGCAACTTTAGCCTAAACTGTTGAGCTTAAGCAACGTATAAGAAATGCCCAAAGAAATACGAAAGCCTCAGCTGCCTTTTAATCACTGGTCCACGATAAAAAGCCCTTGCATGTTGTCGTTCGAAGCATCTTTAAGTTCGATTTTCCCACGACGGAAGTTCCTTTCCACAACAGAGCAGTGCAACAAGCGCCTGCAATTTTGTCCGTAACCTTTTCTTCTTTTTTTTTTCAATCTTTCTGCATTTTCTTGACAATGAAACTTTTTTTCTGACCTGCAATGCTGAAAAATTAAAATCCAATGCTAAATATGCATCTAAACCTGAGCTGAAAAACAAAACTGCGCAGCTTTCGTGAAATGTAATCCATCGGATGTCCAACAACGTTGCAACAACTCTGGGAACACGGTTTCATTACCATAGAAAAACGCATGAAATTAAAAAAAAAACACTACTGGGAGACATAAAAATCTGCCTTTTCTCAGATTTTTCTCTTCTCTCTGTTCTTTCCCTCTCCACCCGCTTTGCTTGAAGCAGAGGCTAAACGCCGTCGCCGCTACCTCACCTTGATTGAAGTGCACTTGTGTGAAGTAGTGCTGCAACAAAGCAGCAGCAGCAGCTGTAATCACCTTTAAAATCGCACCGCGTTAGGACGCGGCACAGAGCCCGTTCCTCCCGTGTCACCATTTTAGGAAAAACATCTGAGAAATAACAAGCGCACTGGCGCCGCCCCTCCCCCGAGGTGTTTGGACTGCTTTCCGCGGAGCTATTTTTACGCGGCCGCGTAATCAGTCATTTACCTGCAAGCCGGCAGTCACTTTCATGTCTTCAGATGCTTCCTCAGTGCGCCGGCATGAGTGATTTTTTCTTTATTACCCCCCCCCCCCCCCCCCCCCCACCCCGGGGAGGGATACAGGGCTCATATTTATATGAGAGGTCAGGCGGCTCTTTTAATGGCGAGACTTTGATAACGCTCCGCGAGGTGACTGGGCATTTTGTTTGAGTTCCGCTGGGAGACACTCTGGACTTTCCGACGTGGCTCATTATTGATGCCCGAGAAGTTTCCGCCTCTCCCGAACGCCTCCGACGGACCTCGGCTGTGCACGCGTCTGCTTTTCAGTGCGATTTAATATGTTTGCAGATGTATTTTTAAGCCGCCCACTGCGATCTGTAACCAGGGATCACAATTTGGCTCTGTTTTTATTTTACTTTTCCTTTTGGCTCCCGAAGAAAAACCCGCTGAAATGTCCTTCCAGCTAGCCGCTAGCGTGCCCCCTACTCGAGAAAATCGAAAGTTCCTAAGAAACACTCTTCTCGCGGCCTTGTTTACACACCACACAGCCTATGATTATATAAAACTGCAGGCGGGGGACGAGGGCTGCACACGCGCCCGCTGCGATAAGCGCGGCGGCTGCTGCGAAGACCATGTGGTTTGTGCTCAAATGCACGCGGGGCTACTTATTACGACACAGGGCCGGTGTAAACTTTCAGTTTACCAGACCCCACAGATGCAAACGTTGGGGCGGAGGAGGGGAGGGGGGGGGGGAAAAAAAGAAGCAATAATTATTTCCGTCCCAGCGGAACGTTGTTATTGAGAGAAAGCCGCCTGCTGCAGCGCTGCACTGACAGTGAGCCAACTTGGTTTGCGAGAACTTGATTGACATCCACCTTCCCGGAGTGCAACAGATTCAAGCTTCAACTCAACCAGCAGCATCATCGACGAGGATTCATTTTGCTCATTTTTAAACGTGTCTTTCATTGAAAATTGTATATATAACTCCTCGTGGAAAATGTGTTAATTAAGGTCACATTGAAGCGCCGCAAAGCGCTGCATTGAAGTCACGCCTACTTTTTGTTTGTTTTCCGTCTGAAGAAGATCACCGACGGCACAACACACACGTCCTTCGGCCAATTGCACGGGGAGGGAAAGAAACAATTCCCTTTATTATAAATTATTTGTGGTTTTGTGTTAATGAAGTGCTAAATTTTAATGACCTCATCTCATTTGGATTCCAGCGAGGCTGTGGGATCGCCACCGCGGCCACGCAACAATATCACCCTCCTTAAATATTCATTTAAGACCTACGTTTTGTCATTTGTGGCCTTTCAGACGTTTCTGTTTGCCAAAGTTGCCGCCTTTGATTGAGTGACTTTTAATTTGTAAAGCTTTGCCTGCTGTCGGTGAAGAAATGATTAGACGAGGGTTGTGGATCGGTTAGGTAGGAGTCGAACCTGTCGCAAAGGAAACCCATTGTGCAATATCGCAAGAGATTTTTTTCAATTTTATTTCAGTGTGCAATGATTCCAAAGCCAGATAAAATAACGGTTGTGGTTCCTGGGGGAACAACTATCGCTAAATTTTAGCATGACAATTTTCCAAAATAAAAGCATTCAATTTATTCAAAGTTGATGCAGATTTTGTTTTAGTGAGCTGGTAATACCCTTCCATCGCCGCTGGTAATGTAAATTTGCAAATTATGCAGAGCCTGGAAGTAACAATGGCATTTTTAATGTACATATTCAAAGCCTCTGTGCTTTGAGGACCCTCACAAAAATGCATCCAGCCAGTCTTGGGAATTGTCTGCGAGCTGCAGAGGCTGTGGAAACACGCTGGGCCGCCAGCCTTTTTTGCACAGCCCAACAACCAAAGCCAAAGAATATGTATGGGCTATTTCCCTCTTTAAACTCCACTGTGTGTGTATTTAATCAAAAGGGTTTGGGTGGGAGAACAAACTGCTTCAGAGCCGTTTGTGACGAGTTCAAGCAACAACAATGCTTTTATTTATCTATTTATTTTAACCAAAGTTGGCTTTTATTTTCTCCTCCGGCGAGCTCCGGCGCAGAGCGCCGGAGCTCCAAATGAGTCACGGCGGACCGGCGGCGAGTCTACCTTCATGTCTGCGTAATTACAATCAGTGTGTTTGAATAAGGACCACCGGCGGCAGCAGCGGCAGCCTGAGAACGGGGCTGCCCTGACAAAGCGATGACAACAGTGGAACAGCCAAAAAAATTGAGCCCTCTCCATTCACATCCCCGAGTCCTCATTATGCACGAGCTATCTGAGCAGGGCCGCTTTTGTGCCGCTATAATTACTTAATCTGAGCACTCCTGGGGTAAATTACTTTCAGCGCTGCTTTGATTCGCGCTCCCCCGAGGGGAATTGAGGGAGGCTTTAATGTTTACTGTTTTTAAAGTTGCAAATGTGATAACGGCCACCGTCGGGGGGTGGGGGCGGGGGGTGGGGGGGGTGGGGGGGGTTGGGGGGGAGGGCGTGTTCGCGTCAGCGCTTGCGCTCGAGTTTAAAACCGACAATTTTCGGCTCCACTTTTGCGCCGGACGCGCTTGAAACGGAAGAGGACGCATTCAGGAAAGGCGGGGCTGTGTTTTCCATAATCCCCCGGCGCATTAGGGAGCGCCTCGTATTCCGGCTCGTGCGTTGTGATGAGTGCGGGCTGGCGAGGACGGAGGCCCATCGCGGCGGAGCGATAAGGAACGAGGGTCCACTCCAGTCAATTACCGCCAAGTGTTAAACGCAACTCAGTAGGGCTTTTTATGAAGTACACCGGCCGAGTAAACAAATTAATTGTACATTGGTGGCCCCCCAATCCCCCCCCCCCCCCCCCATCCAAAACAAGCGTGCAGCCCTGGGCAGTCATTCATCAGGCAGAGCGATAGTGGCTGTCTCCACCAGGAAATGCAGGGTTCCCGCTATTAAAGACAGGCAACCACAGAGGACTCATGAGCTATTGGCCGTCGCAGTTACTCCGCCTAGCAATGCGGCTCTGTGCGCCCATCCCTATTGGATTTTTCACACCTCGACGCCGCTTGGGTGGAAGGATTGGCAGTGAAAGCCAAACTCTGAGGGTTAAATGGAAGAACTGGAGCTCACGGAGGAACCGGGGAGGGATGAATTATATATATGTATTTGGCACATTAATTATTGGCTCTCGAAAAGCAATCCATGATGGCAACATTTTGTAAGATTTAAGACGCGCGTTGCATATTTCACGTCCCTTTTAGGACACATAAACGCGTCGCTTGCTTCCATCTGCCAGCGCGGCCGCCTTTGCCAACGCCCGCATTATGCGTGTACCAAATATACACACGCGCCCATCTGCGATCTGTGTCCTTGACTGACAGACGTTAATTTTAACCCGATGCTCCTGCTGTAAGGTCAACACTGCTCAACGAGGCCGAGGAACCCAGCGCTTACTTGCATGATTTTTTTTTTTTTTTTTAATTTTGCATGAATAAGTTGCCAATGGATCGCTTCCAGATTCATTGTCATTTGGCAAGTTTGATCGGACAATTTGCTCTTCTGAGGCAGGAGTGGAAGCTCTTGCTTGCAACCCTCCTGTTTACAACGCAGCGGCGAAATCCAATTGCGTATTTTTAGTATTCTGGACGGCCTTGGAGAGCCCGCCGCGTTCTGCTCACCAGCTTGCATACCAGTTTATTTATATTGATCTCGGGAAGCGTTGTGTCCCGGTAACACTTGTACCATCTCTCTCGTTGTCAGATCTTCCGGAGGTGCTGGCTCGTGTTCAAGAAGGCCTCCAGTAAGGGACCCCGACGGTTAGAGAAATACCCCGATGAAAAGGGGGCGTACTTTAGGAGCTTCCATAAGGTAAACAACAACAACATACATCTAATTTTTATTACTTTGACTTGTTGTTTGTTTCTTGTCACCATCATGTCATACAATGTCTTCTTTTTTTTCAATATCCCACTGCAATTGTGTATATTTTTCCAAGCACAACATGTCAAAAGCTTCACTGCAAATGTGCATCCTCAAACTTCAAACAAAAGCCACTCGGCCCAAATTTCTGACCCCTCTTTGTCCCAGCTTCCAGTCCGAAAGACGCTGCCTCTGTCTGTCTGCCGCTGCTCTGTGGCGTCGCTCGGAGACCCGGCCAGCAGCCTTATCTGACTGCTTAAATGTCACCGAAAATAGTTTATCAACACAGAGGGCAATCGCGCAGCGTGACGGGCAGAAAATAGAACGTGTGCATTCTGGGGCTGCTGTTGTTTTGAGAGCGTGGCTGACTGTCTGCCTTGCGACAGAGGCGAGAGTGGGCTTGAAACGAATGAGAGCAAAAAAATAAATAAATAAATGCTGAACGTTGAGTTCAATTAACCTGTTTCAGTAGAAATGTTAAAAAGGCTGAGTGTGTAATATTTGGAGGTTTTAAAGAAGAAACAGCGACATCAAGTGGTTACGTTTCAGATTGCAGCGTCTTTCACTCTCTCTCCCCCTCCTGAGCTTGCCGGTGAGCTACAGTGGCCTGCGCACCCAAACCTGGATACGTCTTCAACCTTCTTCTTCGTTGGTTGTTTGAGTTTATTGAGTTTGCAGTCACGCTAATTATGAAACACGCTGTCTGTCAGGTGGACTGGATTGGTGGTGCAAGATGGCAGCTAACTGGCATATGTACATATATATATATATATATATATATATATATATATATATATATATAAATATATATGTGTGTGTGTGTGTACACACACACACACACACACACATACACTTTTTTTAATTCAAGTTTTTACCGATATAAAAATCATAAATCAAGCCAAATATTACACACCGGACCTTTAACAGGAATCATTGTAAACATTTTCAAAGACACATTCTGCTGACTTCTCACGCTGAGAATGTTAATTGGATCCATCATGTGCTGCATCCTCGGGGATATCACATTTCTGTGTGGTATGTCGTGCGTGTACAGATACGACTGAGAAATCGACCCCCTCCCCCGACACACACCCGCCACAATCAATATTTCACAAACCCTGCAGTAAGAATCCTAATTATTCCATCTTGGGTTTGTGGTTCTCGTTATCGTCCCTGTCAGCGGGAGTTTTCCGTGGTTTCCCCCAATTCCCAACCTGTGCTCCAACCTGCCGTGCGAGCCCTCGAGGGGAACAGGATCCGGCCAGGATTCAGCGCTCCCGGGCGCATCGTCATGCTGAGCGCAACAGCCGAGGGTTTTTATTGTAGGATTTAGCCGGGCCGGTGGAATTAATTAGCTGTGGCTGAGGAGTGTGTTGAAAATGAATAGCAGGGATTGTATCAGGGTATCAGATAAGAAGAAATACTGGTGTCTTAATTTTAAAGGGTCCCTGGGAGTGGCACTTTCATGCATGGAAGATCATGGATCGCAACCGGATCGCTCAGATTGCAATTCTAAAAATCGCACCCATCCATCTTCAAGTCGGAAGCGTTTTCAGTCAATTACCCAGTCAGCTTCATTTAAAGAGAAAGAAGCCAGAAGAAGCTGTTTCAAGAAGCCGTAAAAGACCACCTGAAAACATATGAAAAAGCATGATAACAATATGAGACAAAATCAGTTTACCCGACTAAACTAGCAGTAAGAAAAACCAATTAAAATGTGACTGATGCTTCCTTTTTTTTTTTACCCCCTTTAAAAATGCTTTCAGTGGGCTTTGCACAGGCTTTAAGTTTACATTTAATCCATGCAAGATCAGACAGTTGCGGACAGGAAAGAACCTTTGTGTTTTTTATGAAGCGTAGCCATAATAACACTTTCTGACACGGCGCTCCATTCATGTTAAAAGTTTTGACTGTTGGCCAGATGACAGAGTTGAGGGCAAATTAGGCCTTGTTTTGCAAGTGTATCATCTCCTCCGGGGCATTTTTCCTCTTCCCCTTCCAAAGTAATAATTTAGAGTATAATATCTCCCCCTCCCCCCGATCTCTCTTAATCTCTTTGAAATGCCCCAATTAAGGCTCATTTTCGCGGCGAGGGGAGCCGATGTTGAAGGAGCGCCACTGCGAGCGCCGCTTTAAAGTAATGAGGGGAGATAACAGTAGATGATAGGGGACTTTGACACCAGGTTTCCCATGTGACGGCAGTTTAAGAGCTGAATTAGTAGTCTGCAACAGGCTGCCAGCCACCATGTAATTATGAAGCGAAGTGGGGGGAAATTCACAGTGACGGCGGAGGGCTGGGGGGGAGGGGGGGCGGGGGCGGGGGGATCTTAAAATTCCCAAGGAAGCTTGCAAGCGGAGCGACCCTGGTACCCCCCCCCCCTCCCCCCCCCGCCATATCTCGCCGTGCCCACTGCATCATACTGTCACTGGGCTGCGGGGGCGGGGGGCACTGCACACCTCCCTCCTGCCCCCGGAGGCGTCTCGCAGGAGTGCAGGAGTGAGCGATGAGCGCGCACATGCACCAGTGCACCTGGTAATGCATCGGAGCAAAAGCTCAAGAGAGAGAGAAAAAAAAAAGGTCCCGTCTGAGGGCTGCAGCGCTCCGGGGAGGAAATAGGCTTCACCGGCGGCGGGTTTGCAGAAAGCAAACAAAAGGGGATTGGATCGCGTCTCGACTCCTCTCCCGCTATTTTCTCTTGCCATCTTACCCCCCGTTCGCTGGAGAAGTGCCAGTTTACACAGTAAACTAGTCAGTGAATGCCACAGGTGCCCTGTGAAGAAGAAGAAGAAGAAGAAGAAGAAAAAGAAGAAGAATTTTCTGGGGCTTTGTTGGCAGCGAAAAGCTCGAGTGCCTCAACACGGTCGCGTTCAAAGACACGCTGCAAGGAGAGTTGAGGGACAAGCGTCCGCGGCCATCTGTCAGTGTCGCTTGGAGTCAAATGACTCGCAGATTTCAAACCATCCGTCTCGACGACCTCCCGACAGGCAGCATTTCTTTCTTTTTTTTTTAATTGCTCTTCAATTTTGAATGGGCCTCCGTGGCTATTCGGCTTCCTTGGCGGGCCAAAGAAGCGGGAGGGATGAGTTTGCTAAGATTTGTGTCAGACGCTGCTGAGGGCTCGTCCTCGGTTGGCGACGCGCAGCTGGTGCTGAATTCACCTTGCAAGTTTATCCTCTCTTTTGCACTCTTCGAATGCATGAAGCGAATCTAAAGGGAGGTTCTGTCAAGGCTCGAATAAACTCATATTGAAAGGAATGTCTCTTATTCTAGATCAGTGTTTCTAGAGGGGGGGGGGGGCAGAGTTGATCAAATATCAAACTTTAGTGGAAGGCCACAACAAGGGAAACTATTCAGGAAACTGGAAATTCTTTAGATATCTAAGAGTACATAAAGAATGTGCCTTCATATAATAACAACATAATAGTTTCGGATTAAATTCCACTTAATCAGCCCAAAATGCACCTTTTCCACTTGGGCTTATCGGCTCTTCTTCGTGGGGGGCAGATCTCTCGGAGTGATACTTAATGTGCATAAAGAAAAGAAAAAAAGTGTGAGGAATAGGTCTGATTGCAAATGAATCACTTTGCCATACTCTGTAGTGCCTCGGGCTGGGAATGCACCCAAAGCTTTCCCTTAGAAACCTTGCTCACCACACACACACGCACACACACACACGCGCGCACTCACACACACACACACACACACACACACACACACACACACACTGAATGAAACATGCACAGCCGAACTCAAACAGAATGGAGATGAGAGGCTGCTGGAATTCACGGCTCAAAAAAAAAATAAAAAATTCCCGCCGTTCATGCGAGCTCGCTGGCGCCGAGACGTACAAACGGTCCGCCTGCGGACGAATATATACCGTCTTTCATAAGGCGGCAAGAGAAAAATCCAGCCGTCGCGTATAAAATATTTGCATTTCGATCTGCGAGGAGTCTATAGGAAATAACAAACGGCGAGTATCTCTCATCTTTTAATATCCACAAGCCTCCTCTGGCTTTTCCTTCAAATTTCATTTGCACTCGTTACGTATGAAATTTCACATGTGCTCACCACGGCCGCCAGATGCCCCCCCCAACTTTCTGCCCCCGAATCACTCGTACGTGCGCGCCTTGACAACCTCCGGCAGCAGGCGTTCTCAATCGGGCCTAATTTTCCCGTGGCTTCCAGAAGCAATCAGCGTCACGCGACGATAAAGAAGCAGAGGTAAAAAGGGGGGGGGGTTGGCGGGAGGTCGTCAGGAGAGGTCGCCAAGCTCGCCATCAAGCAAGCGGAATGCGCTTCGGGGAAAAGAAAACGCACAATAAAACCGAAACGAACGGATCTGCTCCTGTGGGCTCTTTCCTTGACGGATGTGCGAGACAAATTGAAGTAGTAGGGGAAGTTTTCCGCTGCGACCAACAGGGGGCGCAGGACATCGATGGATGAACTCTAAGAACTGGATCCCGGACGCGCAATATGGCGGTGTAGCGATTCTTTTCCAGTGGCCGTTTGAAGTACTGCAGCCAAAAACCTCATCTAGCCCGAAAAGCATTTTTCCCATAGACGGCAATGCAGAAATAAATACCTGTAAAGCAGCTGGCAGGACCAGAACAAATCTTTCTATATTTTTTATCCATCCATCCATTTTTAATACCCACTTTTTTCTGAACTCAGTGTTGTGGGGGTCTTTTAGTCTTTCAAAATTTTTTTTATAAAGGCCAGAAAATCGGGTGACGATCACGGGAGCAAGTCCTTAGTCCAGGCCCATCTAATTAAGGCCTGCTCTCTTGGCCTTAAACTGCGTAGAGCCCGAGACGGCGGCGCGAGGCCAGCCAATTCATTTCCAACAAGCCTGGCGGAGGGCCCTGCAGATAGCGAACAATGGAGTACAATAATGTAATGGGCCTTATCTCTGGGGCCGAGGCCGCCGAACAAAATGGCCTGTAAACGCCGGGCTGATATTCAATTAAACGTAATCTTCTTTGTGTTTCTTTTCCTCCCGTCCTTTCCTTTCCATTCGCGATCAATCTCCCACGCTAAAGTGATTTAGATGCTTTTGATGCCGCCGCGGCCGAATCGACCGAGGAGGCCGCCTCTCTGAGGGAGGGCCACTTGAGCCGCCGACGCAGCAACGCGGTGCATGCGGAATCGACTTCGGATTGCGTTCACCGTGGGGGAGGGGGGAGAGGGGGAAAAAAACCCAGAAAGACACGCATGTGCGTTACACACTGCTAACGCTGCTGGAAGCTCCGATGATTTATTTCCTTTTATTGCAGTCTTTTTCTTTTTTTGGGGGGGGGTAATTAGTAGAAGAAAAAAAAAGGCTTGTTCAACATCCACAGGCAACATTCTGTTTTTCCTTTCCCCGCCGCAGCGCACCGTCATTCTTTTTAAATGCCAAGCACGCAAAGCTGCTTGGCATTTAATTGCCATGCTGTGTAGCGGCACAGCACGGCAATTAGAGCTAATTTCTCCTTTTTTGGCTTTGTTTTTTTTTTTTTTTTTCTAAAGAAAAGAAAAACAACATTTCTCTCTCTCCCGTTCTCCTCAGGTCACCGAGCTCCACAACGTCAAGAACGTCACGCGGATGCCGCGGGACACCAGGAAGCACGCCGTGGCCATCATCTTCTGCGACGACTCGTCCAAGACCTTCTCCTGCGACTCAGGTGAAACCAAAACGAAAGTTCGAAACGTCTGCGGTTTATTTCTCAGTAACTTTACGCAATTTTTTTTTTAGTTTTTTTTTTTTTTTTACCCCGCTTCAGCGTTTGCCAGTCCGCTCAACGGCGCCAGATACCTGCAAAATGTCAAACGTGGGCCTTTTTAAGCCGCAGCGGAGCAATGAAAAAAAAAAGAGGAGGAGGCATCTGCTGCATTGGTTTTCCGTTGTTGTTTTATCGTCCGTCTAATTTTCAAATATTTTGAATGCGGAGGTGTGCGCCGGAGCGGGACGTCGGAGGAGGAATGAGAAGTGGGCGGCGGAGTGATGGGGAAAAAAAAAAAAAAAAAAAAAAAAGGCGGCGGCAGAGGAGCGGAGGCGAAAACGTGCTCATTTGCCGGCGTGTTACAGAGGAGAGCCTCCTCCAAAATATCGATTTTCATACCGCAGGTGTGAGAGACAATATCGGGGCCGGCCCCCGTCCTGCCGGGTGTGCGTCAACCTCCCGATTATGGAGTGTAACAAAGGAAATTGCCTCCTTGCTCGGACCCGGGGGGGGGGGGGGGGGGGGGGGGGGGCGGTGGAGGGGAGGCAGAGGCACTCGGCTCCATTAGCCGCGAAATAAATGGACGGCGCCGGTGGTGGAGGAGCGGAGGGAGCCGGCGGCGGGGGGGGGGCGCCGCCTTAATGTGGCGCGGCTAAACAGATGGGGATGAAGTCGATCTTAATTCCGGCCTGGCGGACGTGCGAGTGCGCGGTGATCAAATGTCTGCGGCGAACCTCAAGGGGGCGGAGATCTTATTGAACGGCCTCTCACTCCGTTTCCCATGATCACTCGCTCCCCTCCGAACGCCCAACGCTGGCTCCTTTCCATGACCGCGGCCAACTTTCACCCCCACCCCCACCCACACACACACACACACACAAATACACGCAAACGCGCACACACACACACACACCATATGGACGTCTCGGCCGCCGTGTGTCCGCTGACCTCCCATAGTCCTTCACTTCCTGGAACCCCTGAACGTCGCAGCCCTCAGCGATGACCACATGCCCCAGAAAATGAAGAACTGTGATGTCAGAGCTTCCAGAAGTCCGATCAGTCCACCAATGATTTTTTTTTTTTTTTTTTTTTAAAGCTATTCATCATTGCTCGTGTTTTTTTTTTTTTTTTGCCGTTTCCGTCTTCCTTTGTAACGGTCGGGGGGGGGGGTGGAACCTCCATCAGGTGCTAACTTGGCAGGCAGCCTCGAGATCTGCTCGGCTCGGCTCGGCGGGCGGCGTTCGGCGGAAACGAGGTGCCGAACAAAAGGGCCGTGACGGACCGGCGGCCCGTCTTGACAGGCGAATCTGTCAAAACCGCGGCGCCATTGGGCCGAGAGCGGCGAATCCTGCGCCCCCGCGCGATCGCGCACGGCGGATCTGAAGTCTGACATTGTGGCAAACACACACAAACACACACACACACACAACGTGGCGTCCTCGGACACTCATGGTCATTTAGCTGAATTCTTTTCTTTTTGCTTTTTTGCTGTTTGCTGTTGATCCCCATTAGTCGCTGCCTCAGTAGTCACTGTTCTTCGTGGGGTCAATTAAAAAAAAAAAATCAAGCAAACGTGACTCATGACAGAATACAATGAACTCACAGAAAACCTCTTTCTGCTTTTCCAAGTATTTTCTTAGAACCAACTTTACTAGCTATTAACACTGAATGTTGTGGGAGTCTGTTCCAGTACAAGGTCGCCCTGAACAGCAGAGTTTTCCGCTCCGGGTCCAGGCGAGATGACATCACCTCTCGCGGCTCGTCTAAGTGCCAGGGTCATGACCGTCGCGAGCAAACGGCAGCGGAGAACAGAGAGCAGAAGGTTGACTTGAGCTGTAGCTACAATCCAGCCTGATTCTCGGCCGTCACAATGACAGGAACCGTATCCCCCACGAGCCGCGGCCCGTGCCGCACGACTTCTTTGTCGTGCGCAAAAACGCCACTCGGCGCTCCAGACCGCCCACGAGCAATCGATCCGACAAAACGCGGCTGTCAGCCGCTACGCAAGCCGGTCTGAAGTGAAGGCACGGGCGCGCGCGCGCACACACGCGCAAACAGCAGGTTGACTTTTTTTTTTTTTAATAAATTGCCACACACACACACACACACACACACACAAACACTAGAGTGGCGTTTCCACACTTCACCAGCTGCAGCTGCACATCCCAGAATTCCTCGGGGGGCGCCGCGGGGACGTTCCGGCACGACGACTGACTCCGGCGCTGGACTCATTTCATACATGAGCACGCGGCGGCAGACGCACACGCGGGACAATCGAGGAGTCGCACGCGGGCGGAGATGTGTTTTCATTCTTGCTCAGCAGGAGGGAAAATTGATATTCCCAAACAACACAGGCTTGCAAATCTGATTTGTGTGTTTTATTTATTTTTGCCGCCGCCGCCATTTTTCTACCTCACAGAAAGAAAAAAAGAAAGAAAGGAGGCGCTGACAGTTCCAATTCACAGCTCCCCTTCCTGAAAAGAGCATCAAGAATCTGGCAATTTATTCCGCCAAATAACTGATAGCGATCAGCCCCTGGAGGATTAGTTCGGCTTTTTGTTTTGAGGGAGGGTTTCTAATCTGTGAACGCTGTTGTTAATGCCGTCGCAATCAGCCGATTAGTTGTACCGGTATTAATTAAAGATACCGAGGGCCTAATTTGTTAATCTGGCAGATTTTCTGCTGCTGCTGGAAGGAGGAGGAGGAGCAGGAGAAGGAGGAGGAGGAGCCGCGTTATTGGCTGTTCGACCTCGTCTCTGAGGCTTTAGCGACGCTAATCCTACGGCACGCTGGTGGTCGAGGAAGAAAAAAAGAAACTTGTCGTGCAAAATTCGCTTTACCGTTTCTCTGTAAAGCGGAAGAAGAGCCTGAAGACTGACGGCTTAAAAGCGGAAACCGGGCGTTTTTATACGCAGCTCTCAGGGGATATAAAAAGTTTTAGGGTATTTTTTTTTCCCTCCACCGATGGTAGCTGCTCATGCTAAGTCACGGAAAAGGAAGAAAAATAAATGTATTTTCCCCTCTCATCCTGCGAGAGCTCCTCTTTGTTCTGCTTCCTCGCCCGTCGAGCGGCGGGCAGGAGGTGGAAGCCCTCATTAAAATCGGCGGAAGAGCCACGATCGCCGGTCGCGCGGAGAAAAAAAACAAAAAACACGTCGGCGGGCCGCTGTGTGGCCATATGGCCGCGGCAGAGCTGGCCATGTTGCGCAGACGGGGAGTGTCTTTGCGCGTTAGCGTCAGGGGCCTTTTTTTTCTCCGCTGAATCGATTCATTCAGTTCATTGAGAAAAAAAACAAAACATCTCTCCCTCTTTCCTTCACATGCTTTCCTTCTCCTGCGCAGTCCGGAGTTGAACCCGGGCCGGGACCGAGGAAGGGAGGGTTGGGGGTGGGTTCAAGAATGTACGTGCACGAGGGTTTCACGTGCATGTGTGTGTGTGTGTGTGTGTGTGTGTGTGTGTGTGTGTGTCCGCAGAGCTGGACGCCGAGGAGTGGTGCAAGCTGCTGTGCGTGGAGTGCCTGGGCAGCCGCCTCAACGACATCAGCCTGGGCGAGCCGGACCTGTTAGCGGCGGGGGTGCAGCGGGAGCAGAACGGTGAGCGCCCAATTAGCGGCGGCCGACGCCGACGTGCCATTCGGGGTCATCACTCCCTCCCCCCTCCCACCTCCCCCCTACAAAGCTCCGCCCAGCAGCAGCCAAGGCAAAGACCTCGGACGACGCAGACGTTCGAGGCTGAAAAGATCTACATTTCCCTGTTGTACGCTTTCATTAGCATGTTGGTCCAACTTCAGAGGGGCGCTTCAGTGTGTGGAGGGGGAGTCTGTGTGTGTGTGTGTGTGTGTGTGTGTGTGTGTGTGTGTGTGTGCCAGAGCACAGGTCACAGGCTGCGGGTCGGGGCTCCGTTCCAGCGCCCTAATGAGAAGCGCTGTGCATCAGCGGCCTCCCCTCGTAATGAAGCTTGTCACGGAGATGGATGAGATTATGGCTCCCCGAGCTACGCGGCGGCGGGCGGCGCTAGCCCCCGCACGCACATCCCGCTCGCAGGAAATGGAAAAATTGAAAAGGGGGGGAGGGCGGGGGGGCGCTGGGAGGTGGGAGTTGGAGTCCCTCGGAGAAAAAAAAAAGCGGCGGTAGGAAATTGAAAGAGGCGACGCTGTTGATCGGAGCGAATCCGCTGTTGATTTGGCCGAGGCCGTAAATCTGAAACTGGCTCCGCCCCCTTGGAGATACCAGAACTTGAGCCCAAAGAAAAAGGTCTCGATTAGATCGTAGCTCCTTTTCATCGCCCCCCCCCCAAATCTGCCGCGACGTGCCACCGCCATCACTTATCCGCCAAAGGAGACGCGACTTTCAAGGATAATTAGCGAGATCTCTTTTAAAAAAGTCATGAGGAGCTCCGCCGCTCTCACTAACCATTCTGTCCCCCTCTGGCAGAATCAGAATTAGAATTCTTTTATTCTCATTATACAAGAATAGATCGTGGACGATCCCATTCAGCGCAAGTCTCGACAGTGCAAAGATAGTCTAAAAAAAATTAATCAATCAATTAAAAAATAGTGTATGTGTGTATACATGCGCAATATATACATGTAGCAGCGATGTATACATATATCTAGGTGTGTACTGCACAGTTTAAAATTCAAGGAGCATTTTTTTGTCCTGGACTTTCTTTTAAATACCGTATATTACACAGATTGTAATTATTCATAGATGCGAAACCTGAATGTATTCGTGTCCATTTATCATCACAGCCGCTTTAACATGGGCGAGCGGATTTAGTCTTGACGCCAATCTCAGTGGGAGACCGAGGTCGGGCGCAGCCTGACTGGAGGAACCCAGCGAGGGAACCACGTCAGAAATGTCACTGAAGGAAGATTTTTTTTTTTTTTTGAAAAAAACAAAAAACAAAACCTTCATCTTCACCTCCAGAGCGCTTCAACGTCTACCTGATGCCCACCCCCAACCTGGACATCTACGGCGAGTGCACCATGCAGATCACCCACGAGAACATCTACCTGTGGGACATCCACAACGCCCGCCTCAAGCTGGTCATGTGGCCGCTCAGCTCGCTGCGCCGCTACGGACGAGACTCCACCTGGTTCACCTTCGAGTCCGGAAGGTGGGCGCTTCCACGCGGGAAAAAAAAAAAAAAAAACAGCCAAACTGTGAAATCATTTTTACAAAAAAAAAAACAAAAAAAAGCAAAAATAAGCAGACGAAAAAATGCGAGTGCGATCAAAGCGTTGTTGCGCCTTCTTTCTCTCCGTGTGTGTGTTCCTGGCGCAGGATGTGTGACACAGGAGAGGGTTTGTTCACGTTCCAGACGCGGGAGGGAGAGATGATCTACCAGCGGGTCCACTCGGCCACGCTGGCCATCGCCCAGCAGCACGAGAGGATGATGGAGGAGATGGAGAAGAGCTCTCAGGTACGTGGGGTTGGTTTTTTTTTTCCCCCTTCCCCTCCCCTCTTTGGATTCACCCGCTAGCATCCGCCGCTGAGAAGACGGCCTGCAATGACGACGACTGTCACGTCTGTGTGTGCAACCAGACGTGCTGTCACTTGTGGATGTTTTTTTTCAATGTTACATGTTGTGCAAAAATTCACAAAACAAGTGTTTCCTAACAATGATGTCTCCAGCTTGTCGATGATCCCGCCAGAAATTGAGAAAATAAATCATCCACTTCTCCTCCTTCCTCCGCCTATCAGAAATCGTGTGGAGATCGGCCGTTTGTGATGTCACAAAGGGCGCCGATCCCTCTCCCGGGTTTTGCGGAAACGGCCAAGGCCCGGTTGTCGTCGCATCCCTCCGAAACGCGGGGAAGGGGCAGCAAGGCATCCGTTTTTCCAGCCAGAGGCTGTAAACAGAGGGCTAACAAAAAAAAAAAAAAAAAAAAAAAGACAAAAGATCTGAAAATTACAAAGAGTTGCGCAGAATCTTTCATCGCTTTCCATTCAGAGCTTTCTCCGCCGATCGAATCTTGAGGATAATCAATTGCAGCCAAACAGGATTTGGAGAACAAGATTAGCACACACACACACACACACACACACACACGCCCACTGTGCTGCCCTCTGCCACCCGACTGTTTTCACGCCTCCCTCTCGCCGCCCCTCCCCCGCCATCATCTGTATTCCTCATTTATGGCGGCCTGCCTCATGCTTGATGAGCCGTGACCATATGGCAACTCTTTGGGAACGTTTCCAAACGCCGACTCCCCCCCGCCCCACAGCGCAGATACACGTTCGCCGATGGCCCCCGCAAAGCAAGTTTTTTTTTTCTGTGGTGGGAAAACTCGCTTTGTCGTTTTCGCGAGGCGGGAGTGAAACGACGACATATTTCACGCACCCCTCGCTCTCTCGTCTATTTGGGGCCGATTGCCACAGCTAGCTAAAAGTCGAAAAACGCAACGCCTGCCGACTGGCAGGAAGTGACAGGAAGTGACAGCCGCTTGTAAAGCCTCCTTCGCGTCTCTTCCAGATCCACTCCAGGGAGACGCTCACCAAGTCCATCTCGCTGCCACGCAGCGCCTACTGGCAGCACATCACGCGCCAGAACAGCGTGGGAGATCTCTACAGCTACCAAGGTACGGGGTGGGAGGGTGTGTGTGTGTGTGTGGGCAGGGGTGGGGGGGCGTGGCTTTATTATCAAATTGTCCCTCAGTCGGCAGCATCCGAGGAGCTCCAATTTCATCTGTTGTCACGACGCACAGTGATTGAGGGATGGAGGAAGGACCCGGCGCGTGAACGTAAAGCGGCGTTACACCGCCGTGACACGATGATGGAAGGTTACGCCAAGCGCCGGGCGATTAAGCGGCGAGAGCGCCAACGCGACGGAGCTTTTCAGCTTTTCCCGACTGCGCTAACCCGGGTCGTTGCCGCTGTCGGTCGCCGACGCCGACCTCGAATCAAGGCGCTGCCGCAGCACGGTGTCGTGCGCGTGACGAGCGTGCAAACGGAGTGCGACCGCGCGAGCCGGGGATTTCTGGGGGGTGCAAGTTTCGGGGTGAGTTTGCGTGGACGAATTGAAAAGCGAACGAGCACTCAGCAGGCAAGGAGCCTGCGACGGCGAGGTGTGTGTGTGTGTGTGTGTGCGCGCAAGCGTGTGAGTGTGTGTGTGTCCGTGCAGGCCAGAGGCAGGAAGGTGATTAGTGCGCTGATGAGATTAGGCTGCGTCTGTGGTATTAGTTGATTAGTGGACTTATCAGAGGATTATGGCTCTTTTGGCTCCGGCTGATAGAGCCAGACAGAGAGCAGGGCGACGATCAAAGTCGCTCCCGTGTCGCCGCCCGCCTTTTCAAACAGCAGGGGCCAGCGGGCAGGCAGGGCTCTGCGTTGTTGTTTCGCTATTTTTTTTTTTTTTTGATGCATTTGGTTTCCTACAAGCATTGAAGCACAGTTATAAACTGTCATTCGTCCGACCGAGCTACAGACATATTTTGATTTTTTTTTTTTTTTTTTTTCAAATGAGAGGCGACGCGGCTGCTTGACCGTCCGAAAGCCCCAGAAAGCAGAAGAAGAGGCTTTGCCAGTCAGCGAAGAGACCAGAGCGGAAGCAGCCAGAACAGCTGTGTTATTACAACTGGACGGGCGATTTTCCCATAAAAAAAAAAAAAAAAGAGTTAGAAAAGAACCTAATAATGGCAGCGAAGGCTTTCCTCTGTGGACAAAACATGCTGGGAGCAGCAGGCCGAGAGACGACGACGACGACGACGACTCTGTCAGGCGACGGCTGGCTGCTCGCTCCTTGGCTGCGTCGCCGCACGCATGATGAATATCCAATCAGCGCAGTCAATTTGCTGAGTCATGCTCGGTTTGCTTTCAAATACCCAGCGGGCGGCGGGGGAATAATTAAGGAAAACAGTTTCCTGTCCCGTGGAGGGTTTATTCACCTATTTGTTTAAATTTTTTTTGTGTGTTTTTTTTTTTTTTTTTTTTTCCCTTCATCCCCCAGCAGTTGACTTGGGAGCTGGCAGTGAAGTGCGGTAATCGCGGCGCTAATAGTTCTCGCGTCTGCTTTTAATTCGACTAGGAAACGTCTGGGAGACGCGTCCCAGAAGTGCTGCGCGCCGTAATTGAAAGTAAAACGCGTCCGATGGGTTTCATTGGACACTTCAAAACAAACTAAATGGAAGTGCCAGAGGGGGGGGGAATAAAAAAAAAAAGTGCAAGTCAGTCAGGAGTTGATGGTGGCGCAAGACGGCTTAGAGCGAAGCTCCGCCTCCAACAGATGTTGTAATGCGCAGGATGGACCCCCTCAGACTGTGTGTGCGCTCTAGCGCTTTAGCTTCCTCCCTCTGCTCTCTTTAATGCGACTCACTATTTTGCATTTTATTGAAACCGCTGGGTCCACCGAGTTTGCCGACGCGCACGTCGAAGTGCCCTTTAAAGTTTTTTCAGCTGAAATAAAAGGGACCGGGGGGGCCCGGCGTGGCTTCGCCTGTTGGAAATACTTCAATTACCGGCCCTGGTAGCAGAAAGGAAACGGGGGCGACAATGCCTGCATATATACAGTATATACATATATATATATATATATATGTATTTTATTTTGAAGCAATTTCATCGGGAAATATTTTTATTAGTTATTTAGCGTACACACACACACACACACACACACACACACACACACACACACACACACACACACACACACACACACACACACACACACACACACACAGTCCTTTCAGTCACTGCATCACAAAGTGCCCCTTACAGTTCTGTGCTGCTGCATTAGCAATTCGAATGGGCTGAAAGTGCTGTTCTTCCCCCTGATTGGTCCGAGGTGATACGAGGGTTTTGGTTGTTTTTTTTTACATCCAGGGGGTCCAAACTGTCAGAATGGAAAAACAGGGACGAGATGAAGCCGCAACAAAGCGCCGATAACTGCTAATCTGAGCCGCGACAGGCGACAAGCGAATCCGGTTCTGCTGCGCGTGTAAGACATAAATAAATAGATAAATAAATAAAACTGGATTGCATTAAAAATTCATTGCGCTCAGGTAAAACCCAGTTCCACCGCCTCGGTCTCCTCCTGGCGGAAGTGTGGAGGGTTTTTTCTTTTTCTATGCCATGGGCGCGCTCGGCCGGAATCCAAACTGATATGAACTGACCTCATCTTGTGACGCAGTGGCCGGACCTGATCTGTTACTCAGTTGGGTTTGTTGTCGCTCCTGTGGCTGGCTAGCTAGCTGACTGACTGACTGGCTGGCTGGCTCACTTGGAATGAATGAATGAATAAAATAAATAAATACAAATCGATGTCTCACATCATCTGGAGTTGTTTTTTTTTGGTTGGTTTTTTTTGCAGCTGTTACTAGGAAACCACCTGTGTTAACAAACTACGAGCCAGGGAGGAAGTTTGGGGGCAGGTGTGTTTGTGTGTTTGTGTGTTTTTGCCTGGTGCATAGAAAGCTGTTTGTGTATCAGGGTCCATTACAGAATCTGAACAATCACGGAATCCTTCCCACTCTTGTCACCTACCTCATGTGCAGTATTTATTTAACCACACCAAGTCAACCCCTTTTCCAGCTCTTAATCAATTGCATTTTTCCTATTATCTTTGCTCTTTTTCCCTTTTATTTTGTAATCTGTTAACTGCAAATATGCATAGTGTATTTAGGAGTGTGGTCTTATGCACCATTTGCCGTACAGGCACTTATGTGTTCCTTAAGACTATTAGTATCTTTACACTGACTCAGGCAAGCGCACAATAATTCCAATGTGCATGTTGCAAGGCAATAAATCTTCAATCTAATCTAATCAGAAATTGTTAGTCAATGTGTGTGTGTGTGTGTGTGTGTGTGTGTGCGTGCGCGCAGGTGTTCCCAAAGTTCACAAAGGTGTGCGTCCCGTTTCGAAAACCTTGCTCGACGGCCGGACCCCCCCCCTCCCCTCGTACTGTATGTCAACGCCGATGTCCAGCTCGGCACAGAGAGCGTCCAATCAGCTTCCCTCCCCCGACCAATCACCTTCCGTGTGCGGACAAAAGAGGCAGGAGGTGCGACTCGCCACCCGCCCCCGCCTGCCCGCCCACCCGCCCTGTCTGCTCCTGCCCAGCAGCTGCCACCCTCCAGACTGGAAGGGATGACATGACCTTCCCCGTTAATGAAACAGGCACTGACAAATCACTGTGTGCTTCTCGTAGCAGCGGGCGAGGAGGAAGAGGAGGAGGAGGAGGAAAGGGGAGATGCTGACCCATCTTGTTCTCCACATTCTTTTTTTTTTTTTTTTTAAAAAACGAAATCTGCTTTCTGGTCAGAGGTCGGGTGTCTGGGCGATTTAAAAAAAAAACAAAAAAACATCAATGACTGAGAATATGATGAGATCTGCTTCACCCCCACTCGCCTCTGCTTTTTTTTGTCAGCACAAATTGGCCTTGGTTGGTTGGTCGCGGAAGAGGGGGCGGTGGAGAATGAGGAGGAGGAGGAGGAGGAGAGGGATGGTATTGGCAAAGACGCGAGGCGGACATGCCCGGTTGCGCGCCAGCCGTTTGGGCAATCTATTAGGTCCAACACTGGAGGAAGAGGAGGAGGAGGAGGAGGGAGAGGGAGAGGGAGTGTCCACCCTCGACCCGACCTGTTGTCTTTTCCTGCGTCTGCAGGACGCAGACTGGGCTGCGTTCAATCGCCTCCATGGAGCCACTCGGCTTAATTTTTCTTTATTTGAGAGGAAGCGAGCGACTCGCAAAACCCTCACGGACCCTCGCGCCCATTTCTTGTCCCGCGACGAGGCTCGTTGACCTCCGCGCCTCTGACGAAGCTGAATCTAGCTGGCGAGTTCCACGAAGGGGTGGTGGTGGAGGTTGTTACGGGCCCTGACCATAGTCAGAGTTTGTTTTTTTTTTGTTTTTTTAAACAAATCGAGAAATTTGCACGGTTTAGTTATCCCACATAGTGCGACATTCACTACCAGTGTTCCCGCTGTCCCTGCCTCGGCCAAAACGCATCGCAGCGACTGCTAGCATGCCGTCACGGTTCACCGCTTTCACTCCGTGTTGACGGAGGGGACCGGGGGCGCGGTCGAGTGCAGAGTTTCACTCCCGCTTCACGGGCCGAAGGGAAGGCAGAGCGACGCCCTCGCCCAGTTTTGCCGACGTGGCCCGGAGAGCGCGCGGAAAAACAAATCCGCCGGCTAATAGTCTCATCAAATTTCAATTAACCTCTGGCGCTTAAATTGATTTGGATATTCGTCATCGGCGTCCCTCCTTCCTTCCTTCCTTCCGCGGGCACGGTCGGCACTGTCGCGTTTGTCCTCGGCCCACCTCGCCGCGCTCATCTTTTACGTTCTCGTGTTTTATTGACACGCTCAGTGCTGCTCCGCCCACGCAATGCGGCTCCAAACCCAGCGGGCCTGCGCGACAAATTGGCGCAATTAATTACGATTAAGGGTGGAGAGACAGGAGCCGGTCCACCGTGACGGGGAAGCGCAGTCAACCTGGAAATAAATTTCCAGTATTGTGTTGTTGTTGTTGTTGTTGTTATCATCATTGTTATTCTCACTCATGTTATGATTGTACAGCTTGCGCATTGTGTTCGGCTTCGCGTTGTGTGAGAACCACCCACACCGCGGGTCTCGGATCATGCCAGGGTTATTTCTGTTGCCTCTCTTTGCATATAAAGAAACCCGCAGGAGGAGTAACTAAGCAACCGTTTGCCTGAGTAGAAAGCAACGTAAACACGGATGAAACTTGGGGAAAAAAAAAAAAAAAAAAGCTTACCCGAGAGGCGTGCGTCATTAATCCCTCCTGTCCTCCCACCCCAACCTCCCCTTCCCTCCCCCTACAGGAAGTGGCCTGGCGATGACTTTCATTCCTCGAGCGCAGACGTTCCCCAGCTTCCTATCTGACGAGACGGAGCAGGAGGAGAGGCAACGCCAGGAAGAAGATACGCCGTCGCCCTCTAGTGACCGAGAATCGAGTTGCAGCCTCGGAGCGCTTCAATGACACAACGTCGCTCCGCCCCAAAAAAAAAACAACAAGAAGAAAAAAAAAAAAAACTGGACACTTTGCCAGCCGCTGCAGAAAGGGATTTAGAAATATGTACAATGACACATGTAATATATCAGAACACTGGTGAGAGGCAGGTTGCATTGGAAGGATGGCACCTGCCTGGGATACGTGGTGGGGTTGTTTTTGTTTGTTTGTTTTCTATGTTGTGGCAGCAGCACTAGCGTCAGAGATTGCACCCCCGCCCCACCCTCCGGTCCCTGAAAAAAAAAAAAAAAAAAAAAAAATGTAGTCTTGAGTGTAGTTATTAGTGTTTTATGATGTCATGTTGCAGCTGAAGTCTGCCGGATGACATCCTGCCACATGAGTCACTGCACTTTGGCTGAGAAGAAGCTGTAAAAGGTTCCTCTGTTGACAAAGATGTAAAAGGAATTTATTTTTTTTGTTTAAAAAAAAAAAAAAAAAATAGATGGGATGGCACCAGACTCAACATGCCATAAAGTTGCTCCCCGCAGATTCTCCTCCCACCTGGAATATTTGACTCCCTCGCAAAAAAAAAGAAAAGAAAAGAAAAGCAAATGTGAAACTGATGGATGCCTTTGCACACAGACCCAAAACAACGAGGGGGGAATGAAAGACTGCAGACGGTGGTTAATAACCACCATGAGGCCGTTCAACTACAGGACAGAAGCGGAAGCTGGAGGCAGGAAGGAAGCTTCATAGTTCAAAAACAACACAAGCAAAAGCTTATAGCAGCATCTTCCAGCGCGACAAAAAGCGGCGCAGACTTTCGCAGCGTAACCAAGTTGCACCGATGAGCAACTATAAGTGCGGATTATCGCCAAGGACAAAGGGACGGTCTGAAGAAAACCCGACCTACTCAACTCCATGGTAAACTGCAGACTGGCTCTTCTTGCAAAGCAAAGGTACGGCCTTGACGACACGGCGACGCTGTTAGCAAGTAGCACAAAACGCCCGACGAGGTCCACCGGCCTGCACCGGCCACACAAAGCTTGCTGTTTGTACACCAGGTAGAAGCGAGCATAGGTAGACTGTGTGGATTTTTGAAAGCAGAAACTCAAATTAGAAGTCAATTTAAAAAAAAAAAAACGCGTGACCAGTAGGATTCACTTTGTTTTCCCTTCGTCTGTGACTGTGAGCTCCCTCCCAAAACAGGTTTTGAATTTGCGCTCCGCTGTGTGTGACCCTCCCACCCCTCAGATGCGATGCTCTCTCTCTCTCTCTCTCTCTTTTTTTTTTTTCCCAGTCCTCCTTGAGTAAAAAGTGCCTTCTGACTGCAGACTGCAACATGAGTGTCTGACCTGAGCGGAGCAACGTCTTTGGGCTTTAAATCCACCGCCATCTCTTCATCCTAGCGCAGATCTTTAGTTGTAAATCAATCCAACAGTTGTAAATTGTTGGATTGATTGGGAGGAAAAGGATTCCGATGACAATCAGTGTTTAAGGCAGCCAAGCAGCCTTCTAATATTGTCATGTTGAACTGGATTACAAGCACCTATTTTGTGTTGTCTTTTTGTTTTTTTGTTATTCCGTCACTTTAATGCAGATGTTGTGTTTCATTAACTTAATTTTAGTCCTCAAAAAAAAAAAAAAAAAAAAAAGTACCTGTCTGGCCACATTTGAAAGCCAGTCGTCTCCAGTCTTGGCCCCTCCAAGAGTGTGAACAAGACATTCGTAAGTGCATGTTTCAGCTTTGCCTCGCTGGTTGGAGCCATGCTAGGAGCGGAGAAAGGAAGCTGTAGTTGACCCCCACGCCCCTGTGCATCGTTCGTTTGCGTTGTCCCCGGTAGTCATTCACCCGTTTGCAAGAGCGACGTTCCGACCTCTAAAAACGTCTCCGTGTTGCCGTGTTTGTGTCCACCTGCGTCTGGTGTTGCCTCACTGTCGGGTCCTGCCGCGATGGCGCTTTGAATACATCAAGTGTAAGACTAGTTTTCACTCAGTGTACATATGTAGTGTTTTTTGGACGACGGCGAGGTAATAAATTTAATGTTCCAACACGCACAAGCTTTCGTCCTTTCTTCCGGCGAGAGCCAGCGGGCGCCAAGTGGAGTGATTTGCTTCCTCGATCTGGTGGCACTAAAGTTAGATGAACTTCTTGGTAATGATGGCGTGGGTCGAACAGATTCAAAATAGAGCAACTGAATGATTGCTTCACCATGTAGCTACCGTGTGGGGCTTTCCATTTTCTTCCTGTGATGTGGAAATGTCATCTGATAAAACTGCTGCAAACCTCCATCTGTCTACCAGCAGTGAGGCTCACTGTTGTGCTTCGTCCTCAGTTTTGCGTGTGTGTGTGTGTGTGTGTGTGTGTGTGTGTGTGTAAGTGTGAAAAATAAAGGTTGCCAGTGGTGGTAAATCATAACTTAAAGGAGGATTTCAAAAAACAGTACATGGTTCACGTAGTCTGAACTGCGTTGTTACCGATAGACATTCGGAAGTAGCCCAATGTTTAAACTGGATTTGAACCTTTTAAATTGGACATATTTTCACACAACAATCAACAAAGTGCAGGATGGATGTCTTTTACAATGATAAGTAGAAGCTGAAAAGAACAAGCAGAGCTGAAAAAAAAAAACTCCGATTTGCTCTCCTCTCGCTCACCCCTTTCAATCAAATGCGGCGGCCAGCTGCGCTAGTAGCGGCACACCTGAGTGAATTCATCCAATTAGCCATCGTGCCGTTTGAGGCTTTACCGTTAGCAGCTACAGCGGCGGACCTCTACGGTGGTCCACACACACACACACACACACGAGCGCACTGAACTTACCTTTTTGGTGGAGTGGAGTCGAGTGCTGTCCGTCAAGGTGCTCCTTCACCAGGCCTTGGGTTATAGTATCCTCTCGCAATGCAGTCCTCCGTCATACTCCGTTTAAATGCATCTCGGGACGGTTTACACGAACTCCACGTGTCGAGTGTGCCTGGCGAGCTTCGTGCTTCGACTTATTTTATTTTTTTTCGAGTGTATTTTTTTTATTATTATTATTTTTTTCAACGAAGTCCACGTCATTTACAACCAGTCAGTTCTCCGCTGCCCGTACGGCAGCGCGAGCTGGAGCCACCGCCTGGCCACGCCCACACTCTTCCAAAACCCACACCTGTAACCTGTTGCACAAATTTCGTGTCAAAATTTCCCATTTACATCACATGTTGATACTGTTCTTTCTCATCAATGTTTCAACACTGTGAAACCTTAAATGTTTGGTTACAGCTTATATGGACATAACAGTTATGTGTTTAAGACACCAGACGGTATTTCTGTGTTCATATGGTTCTTTTCCAAGTGGTTTCATCACAACTGGCTGGCATAGAAGGCCCACTCAAGTTCTGACTGATATCACAGTCACACTGGCTACGACATCAGGAGGTCGGCACTTTCAGCATCCCTTTCTTATTAAAATTGACTTGCCAACGAACGCACTCATTTAGAAGGAATGTGTGATTTCCTCCAGTCATAAATATAGAACACACCCACACGCACACACACACACGCGCCAAACATTGTTTAAAAGAAGGGTGCAAGTTTGTTTACGAGTCTGCAGTTTGACAATTTTTTATTCACAGACCATCACGCGATGGTCTGTGACAGAGAGATATGCAGAATTCATTTCACCGTTGTTGAATCCCACCCCGCCCCCCAACCCCACAAGCCACCTGCAAAGCTGCAAGCTTTCTAAGACGGTGCTGGGAACGTGTCACAGAGAGAGAGAGTCACAGCAGATTTAAAAAAAAAAAAAAAAGAGAGAAAAAAGAGAAAAAAAAAAGGCAACTTTAAAACAACACATTGTCCCTTCAGGATAGCCTGCACATCCATTACCGGATCTGTCACTGCCTCCATTTCTACAGAGACAAATAAACGAGGTTACAGATCAAACGCACGACATGAACTGTAATTTATTCATCAGTGGGTATATTCACAATTAAAACGGGAAAAAAATATATATATATGTAAACGGCAAAGAAACAAAGCATCATAAGCCATTCAGTGAGACAGGATGGATCAAATCAAAGCTTGGCTTTCACAATAAGAGCGTGTTGATCTAGAGTTCAGCCATGCTTGACAGGAACTCCGTCGAGGGGGGGGGGAACGTGACCCCGTCTTTTTTTTTTTTTTTTTCTAACGTTAGTTGATAAAACACTATTGTCTCGTGCTGCAGCGGGACACCAAGTGGGACAAATAAGTAAGAAGAGAGCAATTAGCTTTTGTTAGTCGTTTTACTCCAGGGTTGTGTAAGAAGTGATCACACACGCCTGTGACTGGCAAATACGGTTCCATCCCAAATGAACATGAACACTCAGTAGAAATTCTGAAGAATAATCAACTGATTGAAACACTGCAGACAAATTATAATAATGATTTTTATTCAGCTTTCTTTTTTAAATAAAAAAAAATGTAAATAACAATGCATTAAGAACATGCACCACACATTCAAATAACTTATTAGCATCAAAGGCTGTTTTGTTTTTGCTCATCTGGGATGCTGCCGATCGCTTTTGTAGGACCGCGCGGTCTGCAGGTTGACATAGTCAGGGGACTTTTTATTGTTCTTCTTCTGGGGGGACACAGAGATGTTCATGTAAATGTTGGGCTGCGGACATAAGCGAGTACAGTAGTTAGTGCATGAGGTGTCAGACAAGCACAGGTGAGAGAATCATGGCTGCAGTAGCTTGGCAAAAAGTACTGAACCATCCCTTTAAAGGGACCCCATTTAGACTGCAAATTTATTGTATCAGTTTTTCAGAAAAGTAGAAAAGGCGTCGCTGGACCACTGTCAAATCACAGAATACATTTTTGACAAGCTGCTTGTATTCGTGAGCCCACAGTTACTGCCAGGAACCGTTAAGGCATACATACACTGGACAGGATGTGAGGGCGCCCTCTGTCAGACGACATTAGGAGTACAGTGGGATAGTTTTGTAATTAAGGGCAGACCTGAAGAGGAGGTAAGGGAGCGTTGTGACAGTGTCGAGTGTGAAGGCAAAAGTGGAAATGAGGAAGAGCGTGAGGCTCACCGGTCTCTGGGCCTGGTGGAGCTTCACCCTGTACTCCACCCTCCTCCTCTGCCTCCTGCGGACAAAAGGCGCTCAAATCAAGTACCTCCAAACCATGGGCCGATCGGAGTATTTTGCACCCTGCTGACCTGGGGCTCACAGAATATGATCCCAATTTTTTTTTTTTTTTTTTTTCTTAAATGTAAAAAATAATTTTAAAAAAAATACAGTGAGGTGTGGAAAATGTGTTGTTGATGTCAGAGGTCAGAGGAAGAAGCAGACTGGATGGAGGCCACAGAAAGGTGTGCGTGCGTGCATGCGTGCCTTCATACATGCAAGAACAAACTCACCAGCCATTTTCTCAGGTCCTCAGCAAGGTGCACCTAATAAATTGGCCTGTGAGTGTAAATGTGACCAAATATAGAAAAACAAAACAAAACACCAGATTGCTATTGAGTTTGCTAGTTTCTATGTATAATCTCTGAAGGGTAACTGCAATATTTTGCATAAGCAGACAAAAATAAGAAAGAAATAAAAACAAATCCTGTCCTGTTAATGACATTTAAAAGCACTCAGTGATCTCATCTTACCTGTTCCTCACTGCAAGTATGACGACGATTATAATGAGCAAAACGAAAGCGGCGGCACTGGCCCCAATGTAGACATACATCATGTAGACGGACAGGCTGACTCCACCTGGATGCAACGTGAGAGAAACAGCACATCATCAACATCGGGAATCAAGATTTTTTTGTTTGTTTGTTTGTTTTTTTACTTAGCAGAATGTAGAGCGTGGTTTAATGTGTGTACACCAGATCTCTCAAATCTCACACCCAGCGTTACACATCACACATCTGGAGCCACTTGACACAGGATGGTGTGGTCTCGGCAAGGCTGCGCTTTGACGAGCGAGAGATCGACCTCGCTCGGGGCGCTTTGTTGCATTCATCACTAGCGAGCGGTCAAACACCTCGAAGTACAAAGTGTCAAATTTAAAAGCCCGATGCCAATTAAAAAGTCATATTTCCTCCCCGACATGTGGTTAATTTCCCAAAAGTAAATATGCTCAAGTCTGAAAGACAATTATCTCTAAATACAGATATTAAAGTTACATTTTGAAAGCAAATGAAAATGGTTGGTAAATAAAGGAGCCCAGTTTGTTTGAAATTTCCCAAAATTATTTAGCACTAAATTTTCTAAATGATTAATACTCTTAAGTATTAATACTCTAGATTTTGCATTTCGACAGAGAGTAGCATTTAATAATTTTGATGTAATATTTTGACTTGATTCTCTTTGACAAAACAGGATTTTACAATTCAATTTCTATTTAGTTTACTTGTGTGGTAAATGAGCAAAATACGGAAAATACGTCAGGTTGAAAGTCCTGAAAAGGTTAAAAAAAAAAAAAATGCATTTCTAGTCAAGTTTGCCTATTTAGCCTGATAACAGTTGAATTTTTACTATAAAATTCATTGAATGCAGTCATTTATTTATTTGAGTGTTAGCAATTTAACTTTTTCTTTTTTTTCTTAGTAATGCAGAAAAGTTCAGAGAACTCTTATACAATGCTCTAAGTAATTTAATAACAACCTTATATGTACATTCGGAATCTTTGGTTCATAATGTACATATAAGGTTGTTGTGTTTTAAAAGTTGTATAAACTTTTAAAACATAAAGTTAAAAGCAGTGAAAGAGTCAAATGTAAATTTTAAATTGGAATTTGAAGGAAATTAACAGCATGTAGATGAATTTGTTTGTTTTCTTTTCTGTCTGTTTTTCTGTGCATTTGTCACATGCAGTCTCCACCTCACTGCACTTCATTTGACTGCACTGCACTTGCACGTGCACGCCGCTCGCTCCGTACCTGCGGGCACCACGGTGAGCAGCACGGTGGTGCTGTGCACGCCGCCGTCTGTGCTGAAGTTGCAGCGGTACAAACCGCCATCCCGCTGCGCCACACCTGCGAGCTGCACGCTCACATCCAGGTCGTCGGTGCAGAGCAGCCCAAGCCTCTCCTCCCCGCCTGGCGGCGGGGGCCGCTTGGCCCTCCTGCACTCCCCCACCAGGCTCCAGGGTTCTCCGCCAGCCATCTTCTCCACGGTGACGGCGTGCACCGTGCCGCCGCGCCGCCTCTCGCAGCGGAGGGTCACGTTGTCGTTCTCGGTGGCATGCAGCGTGCTGTCGGCCCGGACCGCACGTGTGGTGGACGGCAGCTCGCTTCTGCTGCTGCTGTCGTCGTCGTCATCTTCCTCTTCTTCTGGGGGCTCGTCTAGCAGACACAGGAAATACCTCCTTACAGAGACACATCTCAACATTTCCACACTCATTCATCTTTTTTGGGGAGTTCAGTTAAGTATCTATCTATCTATCTATCTATCTATCTATCTGTCTGTCTATCTGTCTGCATTGTTATGGGGTCTTCCGCATATTTGATTCGTCCCTTTCCCGTAAATCAGACTGTTGTGAGGTTTTCTTCAACTGAAAGTGAATGCACAGGTTTGAAAGTGTGACTGGGAAACGTTGAGTTTTCACTATTGAAACGCATCAAGCCCCATGTGACATCACAAAGGGTTGATGACCAGAACGAGTACACTTTCCTTGAAGTAGAGCAGACCACCATTCTCCCTCCGCCGACAGGGGGAATTGAATTGAATTTCCACCGGCACGTTACCTAAATCTTCCACCCGCACGGTGGTCGTCCAGGACCCTTCAGGGAACATCTGAATGGAGCACCGGTAGGTGCCGATGTCCTGGTGGGTGACGTTCCTCAAGGAGATGCTCCCGTCCTTGGGCGTCCTCTTCAGGAACTCTATCCTGTCCACGTAGTGGCGGGAGGGGGCCATTCCAATCTGTGGATGGAAGACTACCAGGGGAGTGGGGTCCGAGACCTTGGTCCAGGACACCTGGGTGAGGTTCCCGTTCCACGGGCACACGCATCCCAGCACCATGCCCTCCTCCAGGCGAACGGTCGGAACCTCCTTGTCCTGGGCGGCGACTGAAAAAGTGTATTTTCGCATCATCTCATCAAACAAAGAAAAAAATTGACAGCAAGCATGATTCAAAATAAAACAGTGAGAGCCGACGATGGGGGTCACTGTAACTAATCTCCAGCCGTACGAGAAAAATAAAGTTGCAAGCTGGGTAATTATTCAGAGCGCAAGCCATGTCCCCTCCCCGAGATTAACGCAGCTTTTCACAGCTTGTGAAGCCCTGGCGAAATGGTAATGAGGCTTCTCCGGGCCAGCACACAAACACACCGCCGACAACAGTTGGTGATCGAGCGCTCAACTTCTCATAGCCTTTCATCCAAGCTGTAGCCTTTTTTTTTTTTTTTTTTTTTTTTTTTTTTCAAAGTCCGCTGCTGCCCGTCGAGAAGCTCTTGATAAATTCACAAACAAACAAGCCTCCCTGCCAACTGCCATTGTGAGAACAAGCCATGTTTCACGTCATGGATTCCATTTTAAACAAATCAGAACGAGGCCACCGCATTCGTGACTTAAATGAAGTCACTTTGAGGGAAATATAGTGAGAAAAAAAAAAAAACAAAAACATACAAGATATTATTGGGAGCCGTACCTTTAAGAAAGGGAAGAAAGATTAGTGCCACCAAGTACCAGCAGTCCTTTTGTACAGCTCCCATCTCGCCCTGCTGAGGGAGAATGAGAGCTGCATTGATGAGGCGAGTGGAGAGGAGTGGAGAGGAGAGAGGGGCCCCCCTCCCCAACCCCCGCCCCGAGCTGCACTTCCTGTTCGCTGGCGGGCTGCAAGACACACTTGAACTATTTTGGACACACTTGTCTGTATCTTTCCTCCACGCACGGGCAGTGAGAGGCTTTCATGACAGTGAGAGTTGAGACCCCACAACCCCCACCAAGATGGATCCCCCCCCCCAAAAAAAAAAAAAAAAAATTGGGAATAAAATTAAAATAAAACAACTAAAATAAATGAAATTAAAATCAATGAAATTGTTAATTCGCAGTAATTATAGACTTTGATGTTTAGGTCAACTGGCCTTGAAACTTCACCTTAACAGTGAAATTCCAAAGTTCACTTCACGTAAAACTGAAAACAGTTGTATGTATCGTAACAAAAGACAGACTCTAGTAACTAAAACATGTAATATAATAATAACAATAATAATAATAATAATAATAATAATAATAATAAAAAAAAATTTTGTAGAGCACAATAAATAGAAATTCAGTTCAAAACTTTAAAATATACCAAAAAAAAAGTATAAAAACACAAATGTGATAAAAGGGAAAAAAGAAAAAATGTAATTCCACATTAAAAGCAGAGCGGCAGAGATGTGTTTTTAGTAGGGATTTTAAGGATCCCTCCTTTCCTCTCCAAGTCAAATCAGGCGTTTGACTTACCAGTGCACCACCAATGTTTCAACCCCCTCAAAACCTCCAACCTCCCCAACCCACCAATGGCGGTGCAGTGCTCGGCAGATGCTCCAACGACCACAACCGCATGTGCGTCGACCTCGCGCACCTGGCACAGCTGGCGAGCCTCATCAGTGCAGCCGGTACGTTTCAAAGGCGCAAAATCGCAGACAAGGCTTCTACTACTGGCAAAATGATTTAATATTTCACAGGTATAAAACAGGACACAACATTTCTGTACACACACACACACACACACACACACACACACACACACACACACACACACACACACACACACACACACACACACACACACACACACACACACACACACACACACACACACACACACACACACAGTCAGGTGTTTAGCAGCTGAGAGAGGTTGTCCAGGCACTTCAGCAGGTAGCTGGTGTTGGCATCCTGCTTGCTGTCCGCGTCTGTGGCGCATGGGGATAATAAGGATGTTAGAGGTGCGTCAAAGTGGAATTCTGGCAAGCGCGGCTCAATGTCCGCCGCTGATGACGACTATGAATGAATGGGCGGATGCATACAGACCCTTCTTGGAGAGGTTGTGCGCCTCCTCAATCCGCAATCGAACGCTGGGACACTTCAGGGTCGTCTTGGCCTTCGAGTGGAAATGGAAGCGAGTCAATGACTGCGGTAGAATCGAGCAACAAGCTCAAACCGCTGGCCAGAATTTTTTTTTATTTTTTATTGAAGGTGCTGTGATTGGTGTGTTGCAGTGCACACGCGTGCCCTTCGTACCCTCTGGTTGTTGTGAAGCAGCGCCCAGAGGGCCGAGGCTCCCATGCAGCGCGTTTCTGCCTCCTTGCTGCTCAGGCAGCTGATCAGCACCTTCATGGCTTTGTCTGGAAGAGACGCACAGAGTTGGAGGCACGGGAGGACATAATGATGATTGGGGAAAAAAAACAGAAAAACCAACAACCTCCGGACAGGTGCATCGCCCCGCCGCGTCGGCGAGGACAGCTCCTTACGCAACACGGAGGCTTTAGCGAGCAAGCGCGCCAACATTTCGTAATATCGGCGTGCAGCTGCCTTACAGGAAACGTGGTCTTTCAAAGGCAAACAGAAACCCCCCGCGCCCCCCCGGCAGCACCCCCAGTGCTGAGAGCCGTTAGCGAGGTGAGCGCTCACGGCGTGACGTCGCATCCTGCAGTGGGCCGTCTGATGCAGGAACGCAGGGCGGAAAGATTTTCAGAGAAATGCACGATTTCAACTTTTGAATTATTTGCCTCCCCCGGCTGCGTTTCCAATGACAGTTTTTTTCGAAAAATGAAACCGATATTTCTAAAAAAATGTCAACAAAGCACAATGGCGATTTGCAGGTGTTTCCACGGAATGGTGCGAAGCGCATAAGATGTAATTCTCGTTAAATCCCCCCCCACCGTGAGAGCCCACTTTGAGGAGGGTGGAGGCACAAAACATTTTGCTATTTTGAAGGAGCTATATGAGGGGACCCGGTCACGCAACCCCGTATGTCATATCTGGTGATGTGCAAAAAAAAAAAAAAAATGTGTGAAGTGTTTCCATGACACTTTTGCGGTACACCTCCATATGGATATGTGTGAAAAACCACCTCATGAGAGCATCGAAACCTTTCACCGATATCTTAGAGGTTTTCCGAAATTTAGACGTTTCCATTATCAGCTTTTTATTGCGATTTTTTTGTTCAATTCGAGGAGAAATGGCAGCTGCTGACTAAACGGGTGCGGGCCTGTTCCATAAATGTTTTGTATTAAAGCAGAAAAGGGAGTCCAAACCTGATGTTTATCTGCTAGTTGCTGCTGCTTTTGGAAAACTACATTAACTTCAGCCAAGAATAAAACATTTTTTTTTAAGAAAATATGTTGCATCTCTCCAATGGATTTTGCCGTGTCGACTCTCGCCCTCGACTCCTCCGTCCGCCGCCGTACCGTTAGCGATGACGTGAGGCTTGTTGGCCGGGCAGAAGCAGAGGTTGTGCAGCGTGAGCAGCGCCAGGCGCCGGTGCTGGGCCAGGTCTGCCAGGACGTCCAGGGCTTCGGGCACCTTGAGGACGCTCTGCTGGCCGTCCTCTGCGAACGACAGGTTGACCAGCAGCCTGAGCCACAGGCCCAGCAGGCCGCCGCCGCCGCCCGTCGAGGTCTTGACGCCACCGGCCTTTGGCGCCGGCACGGACGGGAAGGCCTGCAGGAAATGGTTCTGCGGAAGGCAAAGGTGTTAAGAGTCACGTAAGCGGCTCAACGCTGCCCCCCTATGACAGCACGCTGCAGTCATTTATAGACATCGCACGTTCTCCAACGCCGCAGATCAAACTTGCCAATTTATTTCTCGCAGGCGGTTTGGAGAAAACGTCTCAGAGCTGTGAACTCGAGTGAAACGGGAAGCGGGGAAAATGTTTATTGAAGACGCTCCCACATTATGCAAATTCCCGTTCCAACGCCGATCTGCGTCGAGTCTGTTCATCGACTCGGAAATTAGAAACTCTTCTCGTTTGCCCGCTTCAACCGTGAGCCCTGGAGCCCCCCTTTGTGACATCACGAAAAGGCTGGCACTGCAGGACTGAAACCTCACCAATACCCCTCACCTGCCCTCAGTCCAACCTCTAAAGCCTGCCTCGCGTCTAAAGGTCAGAGATACCACAAAGCATCAGTTTCAGCATGAAAAACTGTGCCGAGTGCTGTATCACTAATTGTGTTGGACGGAAACTAAAGGTCGGAAAGTTTCTTCCAGTAAATTTATTAAAACCGGTGCCGGCTGTGTAGAAAACGTGACTCGCTCACCTTCTGCAGGACTCCTCGGCATTCCCGGGACACGGCCAGGTTGGCCAGGAGGGAGAAGGCCAGCATCTGGACCGTGCCGTTGTCGGGGGCGACCCCCGAGGCCAGCTTCATGACCGAGTGCATCAGCGAGCCCCCGTGGGTGCCTTTGGGTCCCGCCGCAGCGCCGGAGCCGCTGCCACAAAGGGAACTGCAGGCTGGAATAGGGAGCGGCAGGGAAGAGACACCTTAGTGGTGAGGTCACCTGCGTCTGACGGCAGCTGCGATGCCACGGCCACCTCCTGATGTAAATGTAGACGCTTATTATTAGAGAACGTCAACGCGACAATTCATTGTTTACGACCCCATTTCAACCGCTTTGAACAGAACGGCCTTTGAGTGTTCCATCAGCTGCAACACAGTGCGGCGTCGCACGAGGTCTAAAAAGTGCACCTCCGCAATCTGACAGCATGGACAGGCTCAGCCGTCAACAGCATTGCTGTTTGGTTGCAGCAGCTGTCTGACCCCCCCCCCAGCGCAGGCAGCGGCTGAGGGAGCAGCGGCGACGTCCAGCCAGGAAGTTACAGCCGTCTGCGCGACGCGCGTTTGGTTCCAGCAAGTTTGACGGCGTCCACGTAAAAATCCTCATTTGCCGCTTTTATTCGTCTCTAAATTTGCACAGCGCCGGCTGGTGAGCCAAACACTTTTGTCGAAAAAAAAAAAAAAAAGAAACACGCAACACGATGCCACCGCAGCTCCTCCAGCTGGATGAGTTCATTCTTTCCATCCGTCTAAAAGCGGCGCTCGTGGTCCAACCTGTGGTCCGAGCGACCGCAATAACACACCGTACCGAAACCCCTCCTGCACGGCTGCGCGCACGGCTCGTCTGGCTGGATGAGAATATAAATAAACAAGAGAGGTTAATTTCATTTGTGAAAGAAATTGCAACCAAAATGAATCATCTTTAAACAAATGACGAACTAACTTGACAAAAAAAGGACTGACCAAAAAAAAAAAAAAAACTGACGGCAGCAGAATTTCTTTGTATCTTCAATAGGCGTTTCCATGACCGCTTTTTAACTCCGATATTTAGGTTTTGCGCAATTCTAGGGGTAATGGAAACGCAGCAAGGGTTCATTGTCACCACCGTCATCGTTATGATCATCAATATCAGTCCCATGAAGTATCAGTAGTAGTCGTGAGTTTAGTCGTTTTTTTTTTTTTTTTAATTAGTTTTGTGATTATATTTTGTTTAATAATTAAATAAATTTTAAAAAAAATTCACATTGCGAGTTAGAAAACTTTGCCTGAGGCTCCGACAGCGATTTATTCCACTGAATGACCAGTGAACATAAATGCACAACCTTCAAATCAATGATGCAAATGGCGGATCTCCACCATGTTGACGTTGCGGTTCGGGTTTTAACTGACACGGCTAATTGGCGCGGCTATGGATTACTTCTACGAGCTGCGGGGGGGGGGGGGGGGTGTCCGTAGACGAGCAGCGACCCGACACTGATTGATGGAACATGACAGCCACTCGCCTCCCCCCCCCCCCTCGACCCCTGCATGTTTTATTGAACTGCAAAAAAAAACAAAAAAAAAGTCTGGCATCGTGTGTGTGTGTGTGTGTGTGTGGCAGAGGTACAACAACAACAACAACAACCCGACTCCGACGGGAAGCGCAAACAAAGGGGCCAGGATGAAGGAGCCGCAGCCTGGAGATGAAACGCTCGGCAAGGAGCGGAGTCGCCTCCGGGGGGAGCCGCCGAGCTTCGCCGGAGGGCGGATGGCGTAACGCCGAGCACGGAGCCGCCCGCTCCGCTGAACCTTCGGGGAGACGCCGCGCAAGTCTTGAGGGTTCCGGGGGTTCTGAAGCGAGCGCCTTTCAGATCAGAGCCCCGCCGAGGAGCAGGTGCCAATCAAGCGGCAGCACGTGTGCGCCGAGGTTGTTACAAGCGCTACAAACTCTGTTTCCTTCACGGGTGAAACTGATTTCCGCTGCGCGACTGACACACACACACACACACACACACACACACACACACACAATGAATCTTTTCTCCTTTCTACTCAAGGAAAAAAAAATAAGGCTTCGCTGATGTTGACTTGCAGAACTCTCACGGTCCTTGGTGACATCACAAAGGGCACGCCTGACGGATACTTCACCCCGGGTTAATGACCTCAACCCGAGGTAGCGTCTTTGCAGCAGGAAGTTAAAATCGAGCATTTCTGTTGGAGGCATGGCCAAACTACGGCCCGGGGGCCCAATGCGGTCCGTTAAGCTTTCTAATCTGGCCCGCTGAACTTAGAATTATATTTATAAACCTTACACATGTTTTCTGCCTCAGTTGATGAAATCCTGAAGAATAACATAAAAAGTTTGCCCATCCCTGCTCTAAACAGCGGGCTAACAGCATACTTCCCATACTCTGACCTGGAAAGTTTTCTCATCAAATTCCCGACATTGCCCTACTTTCAAAGCAACTCTGTTTGTCCCACCGGGACGAAAAGCAGAGATCTGAAAATGGGAATTGACCTTTGACCTTTGCCCTAAACCGACCCAGGCTGCTTCAGGTTGCATCATCTCGCGACCGGCGTGAAAAGCTGACACTGCTGCCATTGTGAGCGTGGGCGGGGCCGCCCTCGTACAGACGGGGCACAATGTTGCTCAGTCTCGGCCCAGCGGCGACGGACAAGGAGCGCCTCAGTGGGCCGACGCGTGACTCGGCGAAAAGAAAAAGCCCGCAGGCGAGTGGAGGGCGAGTGGAGGGCGAGAGGCGGGCGAGAGGCGGGCAGACGCGGGGGCCAGGCACGGCTTCCTTCTCGCAACACGGACACGCACCTGCTGCGCTGCCTGCCGTGTAGACGCACAGGAGCTCCAGCGCCGCCTCCATGGCGCCGTCGTCCAACAGGAGCCAAGGCCACAGAGCGTGGACCGCCGGTGTTAGGCGAGCTTCGGTGGCCACCGCCTAAACACACACACACACACACACACGCAAGCGTGCGTGCAGACAGACACAGACACCTACTAGTACTTCTGTGTTGTAGGACAGGTGCTTGAAAAAATAAATAAATAAAACCGCGCATGACGGTAAGTAGAAAAAAAAAAGGCACTAAATTTATAATAAGAGGTTTTGTTTGGGAAAAAAAAAATGCAATTAGCCTGACGTCAGGCGTTGGCAAGAGCCTTACTTTGCACTCGTCATTGCAGTAGAGGGCGCTCCGCAGGATCTCAGCATGCAGCTTGACTTCCTTTAAGTGGCCCTCTTCCTGATAAGTCAGAAAAAAAAAACAGAGGCGCTGGTTTCAGAGCCAAAGGCAAAGACGGGCCCGACACTTTCTCACACGAAAATAAATTCAGGCGCACTCACTTTCTTGCTGCGAGACACCTTGCCGGGCCGGACCGACTCCAGCTGCAGCTGCGAGTGACTCTGCTTCATTTGCTCCACGCAGCTGTCGATGACGCCAGCTGGAAAGGAAAAGCGGGAAAAAAGTGATGCAGGCATCGACAATGCTGAATCACTTCACGTCCACCTGATAGAGTTTATGCAAGTTAAAAACAGATAAACTGGATTTCTTGTGCATGTCCCCGAGTCAGGAGTAACCAACCACACAAAGCTTAAATAACAGCAGGAGAACATTTCAGAAACAAACAAAATACCTTTGGCTGCGTGTGTCTGAGCAGCGGGGCTGCACGCCAGCAGCGTCATCAGAGCTCTGGCGGCGGGCCTTCTCGATGGGTCCTGCAAGCTCTTCTTCTCAAAGCTCTGCCATGAAAAAAAAGTGTTTTTTTGTTTGTTTTGTTTTGCGATGAGCAATGGCGGCGACTCTCAACCCTTCACCTCCACCTGTACCTGAAGCAGCAGTTCGCACAGCCGGCCCGCTGCTGGGGAGTTCACCGTGTCGCGCACGGACGAAGAAGAAGAAGAAGAAGAAGAAGAAGAAGCAGCAGCGGCGGCGGTCGGGACCTCGGCGCCTCGACTCTTTGTCTCCTCCGTGAAGACGGCGGCGAGGAACTGCAGAGCTGCGGCGTGAGCCGGATGGTCGCCCGTCCTCTCGTCCACGCACGCCGACAGTGTTCCTGCAGGGGGAAAGTCAGCACTTCAGAATTTTTTTTTTCTTTTTGCACAGTCACCCAGATGGACATGCATTCTCCCTTCGGTTTGGTTTCTTTCTCTTTTTTTTTAATAATGCAATTACAAAATGAAATTCAGATCCCACTGCTGTACTTTGATGGTCGACAATCAGTTTGACAAGCAGCACAAGTGACGGACGCAGGAAATGCAATTTACAACAAATTGTCAAGTGTGGAATATTTGGCAATTTTGAGAACAGCGACATCAAGTGGTTACATTTTAGATTGCAGCGCTCGCCCTCCCTCTCAAAACACACCTGCTCACCTTCTTCTTTGTTGATTTGCATGACGATGCGAGAAGTCAAACCTACATACGAAACTGGCTGGATTGTCCACGCCAGGCTTCCTTAGAAGTACGGCGGTGCAGGATGGCAGCAAACTGGGAGCAAGACCCTTGCAATATGTATATTCTTATAAATAGATACAGAAGAACTGCTCTATAGTTAGGAAAAGCAAATTATTTTCACTGGACTGAGGCTATACACTTTTATTAATGCATTTATGGGCAGTAAATTAAGCTCTTACTAATATAAAAATCGTAAATCAGGCCAAATATTCCACACTGTCTGCAACTTTAGGGGAAGCAACCGCGCCGCCTGGTTTGGCTGAGTTAATTCTGCCGCGCCGTCTCGCACCAGCGCCCGAGTCAGGGACGGCGTGAGTCGAGTGTCCGCGTACCTGCGAACGATCGCCAGCGTCTCCCCAGCGCGGCGGAGACAGATGGGTACGCTGCCGAGCCGTCCCTCCTCACCAGAGTAGCCAGGAGCGTAAACAAGTCCGCCCAGCACTCGCAAACCGCGTCGCGGGTACCCGCGTCTGCGGAGGAGGAGAGGGGGGGGGGGGAGAGTGATTCACGAATTCTGTGACACGCGGCGGCACACAGCGGGACTGGGAGTTTCTGCAGAGATCAGTCGAGGTAGCCGACGTGCCGCGAATTATCCAGACACGAGAAAACAAAACAGATTTTTTTTTTTACACTGGAAGCAGCGACTGGATTGGAAAAATGATCACGCCGCGCTCTGACCTAAACCTTCGGGATTCAGCGTCAGCACCGCGACCAGAGTCGCCACCAGCTGCTTCAGCGGGCCCAGGCGGCCAATCAGCTCCGAGCTCACGGTGACACACGACTGCAGCAGCCTGGAGAAGCCAGACAGGAAGTGAAGCGAGGTGGCGATCTAGAGGGGGGGAAAAAAAAAGAAAAGAAAAAAAAAAGACAGAGACACACAAGACAGGAACGTCATTGCAAAAAACATGAGGCAGGTGCAGCTCACGTCCCTGGTTCCTCTCTCGCGCTGCCCCTTTACAGGTGCAGCTTTACGCCTGCAGGTTTGGACCCTGGATGCCCCGACTGCAGCCACCTGCATCGGCCGCTCAACACCTGCATTTACAATTACCACTCATACCGATACTGCTGAGCAGACACAGGCTGAGGGTCTTTGAATAGGAGAGCAACGCTGCCATCAGTCTGCATGCACCGTCTGTTGTCTTTTTTAAATATCCATTACAATGAACACACTGAGATATGTTACCACGGTGTGATCGTGCAATGACAATGGCGATGGCTTCTATATCTCCACTGATAACCGCGTCACTTCTGACACGGCGCCCACTGAGAATACCTCCTACGCTGAGATGGTGAGGATGGCCTCAGCCCACCTCGCACCCACTGAAGTCTTCTCTCTACTGTACCAACCCGTTTTTTTTTTGTTTTTTTTCTGGCATGTCATAGTGACAAAAGCAAGAAGGGGGAAAGACAAAGAGGGGGAAAAAAAAAAACCTCCTCAGAACGTTCAAGTGTTTCCTTGCCTGGCCCTTGATGACTTCTCTCTCTCCCGGTTGAATGTTTGCCGTCTTCAGCTCAGTCACACATTTCTCGACGGGACCGGCGCGCACCAGACTGAGGAGGAGGAGGAGGAGGAGGAGGAGAGAAATTATGGAAAATGTGCTTTTTTTTTAAAACCCAAATAGAGCCAAAGACACGCATAGTTTGGCAGTATTATGAATGCAAATCTGCTCTGCATATCTCTACAATTAAATCATTAGACTGAAAAAAATCATCTGTACTCACCAGACTGAATATTATGAGTTAAAGTTTGACACTTAAAATGTGTAAAACAAAGCAAAACACACTACATTAAAATATATATATATTTTTTTTAAAATATCCTTAGTGTTTTCCCAGCCTGAGTTTCATTCTACACAGCGTGATGAGAAGTGTGGGCGTGTGAGTGCATGTGGCGCTGGCCCTCTCACCCAGCCAGTGCCTCCAGGAGCTGGTTGTGTCTGAGGGCAGTGAGGGTGAAGTCTGGCAGGATGGCCACCAGGTTGCTCAGCAGGCCGCAGTGGGCCGCCATCAGGCCCGGGGTCACCACTGCGACGGGGCTGGCGGCCGGCGGCAGCTCGCTGTGACGGGAGTCCGGGGAGAAGGCCGAGTCGCTGGTGTCCGTGTCACTCTGGCCTGGGAGGGAGAGACGCACCGGCGGGCGGCTAATTGAGATGCTGTGTGGATGGTGCACTGCCGCATATGAGATCAAATGGAGCCTGAGAGTGGAGGCTCCGTGGTCACATAGCGCAGAAGTATTAAAATTACAGTATTATTATCATCAATCGGTGGTGTCGTAGTACTGGAGATTGGTCTCCCTTATTCATTGTAAATTGATTTTTTCATTTTATGAAGCAAAGTTGTTTTGTTTTTTAAATGGATCAAAATAGCTGGCAAAGCAGCAACATGTTTTGGTTGTTATTTTTCTTTCATATAGAAAGTCTCGGTCTCGCCCTGGTTCTCGAAACCCTAATGTCTTGTTCTCGTCTCGATCTCGACGCTCTCTAGTCTTGATAAAGCCTTAATCTCGGTTGGTGCGGTCTTGACTGCGACACTGTCGACCCCCCCTTTTTGAAGTTGTAGATAAAAAACAGGAAGCTTGTGAAAGGTGAAACTGAGGCTTCATGAAGCACTGAACAACTTCAACATCAAAAAAAAACAGCACAAGTTGCTGCGACGCCCCGGATGCGACCAGAAGAGTGACATCTGCTGGCTATGATTGAGAACTGCGCCTGACGCCCTAAACCGAGGCTCATTGCTTCACGTCAGCAGCAGGCCTCCCCATCCTATTTTCCTCTCAGTCTTTCAAAAAATTATTCAGTCAAAGTTGTTTCAACGTGTTGGCCTGAAGATAAGGCGACATTTAAAGGAGTTTTTGTAACAGGCAGCCGAGTGTGACATCACTGTAGGTCACGGCTCACCTCTAAATCTCCAGCAAAGAGGATGCGAATGTAAACACGGCCATTAAAAATGCCTCCCTGGTACCTTGAGTCATTAGCCTGCTGGCCGGGGTGTCTTCTGTGACGTTCAACGGTGACGGACCTTTCGGGGTGTGGAGCATCGAACCTCTACTCTGGAATGACCAAAATGAAGGAGACGCTTGAGTAGACACAGTTTGATTTTGCAGTGTTGAATGTGTGTAAGTGAGGGGTGCTGCTGACCATCGTGCTGGACGTGGAGAGCGAGCTCGAAGGCCTCCTGTGGTTGTCGGCGGATGCCGGCGGGACGCTCCTCCAAAACAACAGAGAGTCCTCGGAATCTAATCGGCGGCGGACAGACGAGATTTCAGACGGTGACCCCTGCTGAACAGCGCGTGGTCGGTTTTACACCCGACCTACCCAGTAACGTGTTCTCCGGAGGAAAGAGGCCGCCGCCGGCATCGGCACACGGCTGCGAGTGGAACACACGCCGTCCTTGGTAGCAACTGGAAGCGCAGAGGGCGACGTGTTGGAAGTAGCGGCAGTGGTAAAGCAGAGCCTGGAGGGCCGGGAGACCCAGCAGGGACAGGCCGGTCACCTCGTCGTGGACACAGGGATGCTGAGGATTTAAAAAAAAAAAAAAAGAAGAAGCTAAGAGCACACGAAACAGCAGGAACGACAAAACATCTCGGAAATAAACTCATTTGTATTTTCCACGCAAGCGGGGGCTATAAACTGATCTGATTTAATTCCACTGTGACATCCGGCCCCTTTTTCTTCGCGAGTCACGACATCCTGCATTATGACGGTTGTGGTGGGTTCTTTCTTTCTTTAATTTTTTCTTTCCTACTTGACAGACATTTGAAACTTTAGTCTTTTTTTAGATGTGAGCGCTGGAGGCGTGCGCCCCCGCTAGGCCTTGAATTCGAGCAACACCCAAAGACTGAAACCTGCGGGGCTCGGCTAGAGGGGGAGTGGAAGGAGGAAGAGGGAGGAGGAGGAGGAAGCAGTAAAAGAAGGAAGAAAACAGTCTGTCACAATCGGACGACGATGTGAAAGCAATCATTGCATTGTTTTCGTCCAGAATCAGAAGGCATTGTTATTTGAATTGTCATAGCAGCATCACACACTGAAGCAGCAATATAGATGTTACAGACAACAGATGGAAACCAGTCCACGGCTATAATCTGACATATTTACATGTGATGTTCATTAATATGTGCTGTCCCTTTTAACTAACTAACTAAATGCATAAATCAATAAATAAACAAGGTTCAATAACTGGGCAATTAATAACGATACAAAGTGAAAATAGATAATATTATACATTATGAAGTAATAATGCACAGTAGTATTCACAGGTCAATGGCGGGGAGTTGTAAAGTCAACTGGTGGTTGAGGTGGGAGCTGCAAGAGGTCGGCAATGATAATGAGAGTAGAGAAGTAGACATTTCATTTCAATTCATTTATTTTAGTTTTAATGGTCAAATCAAAAAACATGCACGAGCATTGTGACCTTTGACCCGACCATCGTCCAGCCACTGACCTGCCACTGAGAGTCTTTGGCCTCCTCGGGGTCGGCCAGCATGGGCATCACAAGCAGGTTTTGCAGGATGAAAGCGGCCTGGAAAGTAAGAGAAGGGGGTCAGACTCGGCAACAGTGCCATCTGCCTGTGGTGTTGCGGTATTACACGAAGGCGCAGTCACGTTTTAGCTCCGTTTGGTCACATTAAAAAAAAAAAAGGAGTACACTTGCGAGAGGAGCGAGGGTGTCATTTTAAACACTCTGAGCACTTTTCACACATGAACTCTGGAGGGTGTCGGGAGGGGGGGAGGGGGGGGGGGGGTGGGCAGGTGATGTCTGGGATGCGCTGCATGTGCTGCAAAACAGCAGCCACGTGCAATGAGCTCACTGCTGTCTGGCTGGGTGGAGAAGTGCACAGGCAGCAGGGTTTGGATAAAGTGGAGCCAGACTGACTGTGTATCATTCTACACATCTGCTACCTCTGAAAGTTCCATTGAAATAATAATAATAATAATAAGCACAGCGACGTGAGCTTGATTTCATGCAAGAGTGCAAGGAGAGACGGAAGCTCTCCGGCACAGATTGAAAGTTTGATTCTGAAAATCAGAAAATTGTTCCTTTTGTGATGTCACAAAGGGCACCTTCCTGATACCTCTCCGAGGTAAGCGACGGCACCTCCAGCCTTCTGTGGCTAGAGCAGAGGGCTAACTATGCTCCGTGCCAATTCAGGCTTGCTTCATAATTATACACGTGAGACGAGGTGGGATGCAGAAACGCTCCTCCGACAGGACGGGCAGACACTGGCACGGTACCTCTCTGCGGACCGCGCTGCTCTCCTGCCGGTCCAGGAGGATGTTGAGCAGCGTCCCCCACAGGCCGCCGCTGATGTTCTGACAGCTGGCGCAGAGAGCTTGGCAGCCGCTGGGAACCGAGGACAAAGAGGCGCCCAGGCCCATGCTGGCGAACCGCACCTGACACCAGGTAGGGGAGATGCGGATGTTTCAGGAGAGGAAGAGAGATTGTTTCAAAAATAAAAGAAGAAGAAAAAAAGGAAGTTGATGCATCTCTGGGGTGTAAACGTCCAGAAACACACACGAACAAAAAAAAAAAAAACACACAAGTGAGTTTCCAGAAGTTGGATGCTTGACGTTGGAGTATGATATTATTAAATATGAGCCTCCTAGCATCCAAACTTGTGATGGCAGTGACAGTGACTACTCTGCCGAGGGACCTCAGAGTGAGTTGCGTGGGAACTTGATCTGAGCTGTCAGATCCCCCTGCTTTTTTTCCCCCATTTTCTTTCCCCGTGAATTCTTGAAAAACTCATTTGGGTTTTTACTTTGCCACAATATTTCGGGCATCTGCAAACAAACAAAACAAAACAAAACAAGGAAAAAGGTGACGTACATTCGCGACAGATGGAATATTTGCGAGCGCCAGCTGCAGGGCGAATGGAAAACGGCTACACGACGGCCGAGATGGACTTGACCGTCTGCGTTTAAAAAGGTGAGAGCGTAGAAAACTTTTTTTTTACAGCACCTCCTGATCCCTGTCCACCCAGAGCGGGATGAGCCAGGCCAAGCCCAGCTGCGACGTGCTGCCGTCCTCCGTGGCTGCCTCGTTCCCCAGAGACCACTGGGGGATGAAGTCCTGCTCCGGATAGAACAGAGAAATATGTTGTCGTTTTTGTCCGACACCTGCGGAGAAAACAAACTCGCAACGCTCACCTCCCCCTTGTTCTGAGCCATCATCTCGTGAGACAGGTGCAGCAGAGAGATGAGGGCGTTCTTGGTCACGCCTTTCCCCATGAAGGACAGGGAGTTGCCGCCCCACTCCACGTAGAACGAGGAGATGACCTGCGCAAAAAGGCACACACTGTGAACGGCCGAAGAGCCCTGCGGACAAACAGCTACTCAGTCATGTTGCAAAGATTCACCTGGAGGACCTCCCCTCCTTAACGGCACACAAACTGCTCATTAACTTCATGAAGACACTAAACAATCCCTGTGGGTACTACGACTATTTCCTTCCATTCATTCTATTCTTTCAATGCACATTTTATCAGTTCTCTAATTCTGTCTGCTTTCATTTAATATAAATTTGGCAGTTTGTTTATCTCTGGTTATTGCTATGATGAGATATTTGCATCTGAGCACATAACAAAAAAAACAAAACATTAGTCTATTGTATATTAGAAAGCTCTCTAAATCAGCGTCAAGCACTGGCAATGTCATACTGGCGAATATCACACTACTTTATTTCCCTCCTACTACAGATCGTGACGCTGTCACCGAATGATTAATTCATCCTGCAGCTGCTAGGAGACCTGTTTTTGTGTTGGTTGTTTTGCAGCCGAGCCAGAGGAACGGCTTAAGCTCTGCTTCATTGTGAAATAGAAATAAATACCAGCAGCGACCAGATTTACCTTTTTCGAACACCCTCGGCTGCGCCGCCAATCCATGTGTAACTAATACTGACGCCGTGGCGTGACGACGCCGCGTGAACAAAGACGGGGGCCTCCGCTCGCTTTGACGCGGCTCCAAAGCTAAAAGCAGCCGAGACTAATTGTTTATTCTTGGGCTGTGCCGTCCGGGACTGTGTGGAGAGGCTGCTGAGCTTTCTCAGAGGGGCCTGCAGTGGTGGTGGTGGTGGTGGTGGGGTGGGAGGTGTCAGGTGAGGGACGGGAGGGACGGGGGGAGGACGGGGGGGGGGGGGGGGGGGGGGGGGTCAGTAGGGTGGTCGGAGGAGCCGGCGGGGGGACTGAAAAGGGGAAGATTAACCTCAGCTCATCGGAATTCCGGCCGAGAATTAAAACAACGCAGCAAGGCTGCACCCAGTCCATGTGTAACCCACTGGCATAGGGGGAGAGAGACTGGAGGGGGGAGGGGAGGGGGGGTCTTCAGGCTCCAAATCAATAACAAAATGTTGGACGCGATGCTGGGGTCTGCGGTGCAAGCTGGCCCGCGCCGCGCTTCGCCGTCGCTTCACGGACCGCCGAGCGGCTTATAACAGATGGAATATGCATGGTTGATTAATCTCATCAGCATCTTCCGAGTGCCCCCCCCCCTTCCTCCCCGTCAATGAGACCCCTCCCCCCCTCCTCCTCCTCTCACCTATTGAAATTCCCGTCCCGTCGCCATTATACGTTTCGGTTTTAATTAATTCCACAGAAAGTATCCAGCTTTCATTTCATCTATTTCTGTAGGCGTTCTCCGCTCTGATGGGAGGCCCGCATACGCTCAGGAGCGTGTTCAAACATATGATGTGGCCACACATAGATAGATAGATACACACACACACACACACACACCTCCAACAGCCCGCTGAGGTACTTTGAGCAGAGCGCGGCAGGCTCGGCGTCGGGGCAGTGGGAGCTCCAGCCGGGCTGCGCTGTCAGCGTGACCATGGCCTGCAGCGTCCTCTCCAGGCTGGGGAGCCCGTAGAAGCGCGGCGCGTCGGACACCCGCAGGCTCTGGAGCAAGCGCGCCGCCAGCTGGCTCCTGAAGGGGCCGGCCAACGCCAGACACAGCCTGGGCGCGCAGGGGGACGGATGGAGAGGGGGAAAACAGGGGAGGGGAGAGGGGGGAGTGAAGGAGACATCGTGATGAGAGGAAACACAGCTGGTGGTGATCAACATATCCTCAATATGAGCTAGTAGGAATCTAGAAATAACAGAAACAATACGGCAATGCGTTTATAGCAACGTATATATTATGGAAAAAGGAGTCTCCGGCCAGACAGCGTTTGCTCAAACGTTCATTTTCTAGCCGTCAGCTCTTTGTGATGTCACAAAGGGCACTGGTATCCATCCCGGTCTGGTGATAACAACACTGGCCAGGCAGCCAGGTGTTTGTTCTGCCCTCTGTGACCGACCGGCCTTGCAGCTGTCGAGGTTTGGTTCCATTCCAGTCGTGTGGTTAGCAAGTGGAAAAAAATGGTTTTGAAAGGAGGCTATGAACAGAGGGCTAAATACACATATATACAGGCAATTTCTGTGCGGTTTTTTTGACATTGTATATTTAAGAACACTTGAAATCACGTACTGCATAGTGAACAGGAACATTCCTCTGGTTATTGAAGAAATCGTTAAGTTGAAGAAAGGTAAGTATAATTTAAGGGGATTGGTTCTGTTTTCACAACAAGTACAGCAAGAACGAACGTGAAATTCAGATGTGCGTCAGTGTTGGGAGTGAAATTATGGAATGTACTCAATGATGGACCCAAACTGTGCAATTCCCTTTTGGAATTTAGAAAGACTAAGCATAAAATAATGAAAGACTATATGGCAAACTGAATGCAAGTGAGAATTTAAAAAGGTGAGTGTCCGTGCAACTCATTTTATCCGTGGTTGTTTAAGTTTTTATGGTTACGTATTGTGATCTTTTATGTTAAACCTTTCCTTTTTATTTCTGTTTTGTTGCAACCAAAATTAAGTCATTAATTCATTCATTCATTAATTCATTCATTCATTCATTCATTCAAAGAATCAGGCATGGGGGTCAGCTTGAATCCAGGACTGATTGGAAGTGTTGATCATGCAACCTGTCGGCGGTGTTTTCCAGCCGGTGCAGCAGCAGGTTGAAGAAGCGGCTGAGCTCCCTCTGCAGCCTGCGGCTGACGTGGTTCATCAGCTCGTCCGGCTCTCCCGAGCTCCGCGCCGAAGCCTTGCCCTCAGTGCTGAACAGCAAGCTGAAGAGGGACTCCTGAATGGGGGAAAAAAAAAGAGAAAACCACATTGTTTTGTTTTGTCTAATTATTAAACATTCGTGCCCTTGTTTGCGAGGTGGAGGAGGAGGGGGAGGAGGAGGGGGAGGAGGAGGACGAGGAGGAGGATTCGTTTCAGAAGATTGCGCAGCGCCGTGAGACAAAAGGCAGAGTCCTTCCGCAGGCCTTCCTTAAAAAGCCGGCGAGCTGACCCAGAGAGGGGAGACGCAGCGGGAGGAAGGAAGGAAGGAAGGAAGGAAGGAAGGAAGGAAGGAGGTGTTGCTGAGCTGGCGCCTACTTCCTGCCACCACTGCTGTCTTCCTGCGAGGCGGCGTCGCAGAGCAGAGCAGAGCGCTTATGCAAATTGAGAAAGCGGCGGATGTTCCTGAAAGCATTAGTGGTAATTACACACACACACAAAAAAAAAAGTCAGACCCTGAAGAGTGTTGTGGCTGCCAGGGAGGAAAAGTTATTGTTTACACACAAATAATAAACAAAAAATCCAAGGTGAGACTGATTAAACCCTAAAAGCAGCTTTCCTTGCTAAAACACCATGTGTTTTTTTTTTCTCTTTGGGCTGCGATACGGCTCCAAGTCTGTCATAAAATAATCCACTGCCGGCAGGTCTGAGCAGCGATACTTGATTTTGACTTTGCCATCTCTTGCTGTGCCATTTATCCCAGCTCCGATTCACGGTATGAAATTGTGCTGGAGCGACAGGACCAGGAGCCCGCAGTATTCATCCCCCTTGGCCCAGTTAGTCGCGACGGGTCGCACCTGGTTGAGAAGCAGCTCCAGCATCCAGCGCAGGTCTCCGTCCTCTGCCGCCGACGCAGCCACGGCGCCCTCCTCTCTGAAGTAGACGTTGAGGAAAGCCACCACGGCCACCAGCAGCCTCTTGTCCTCCACGCTGGCCGGATGCACCTGCAGGAACCTGGAGAGGCGGAGGGGGGGGCGGCCGGACGAAGGGGAGGGGGGGGGGGGGGACCGATGAAAATGAAAAAAATGCTCAATACTGGACTTTCCTTTGAAAAGGAAAGGAAGGACCAAAGGACCGAAAAAAACATATTTGCTAGATGTTTTATTTTGAGGCAAATTGTAGAGAGTAAACAACGCATTTAAAATAATAATAAAATAATAATAAAAAGCAAACCCACTCCTGGCTGCAAACAAACAATCTAATGAGGCATTAACGCTGTGTTGCGTGTGCGAAAAGCTGCACCTGCTCACTACCGCCTGCCAATTGAGGGAGCGCAGCGTCTCTCTGCAGCCGTAGGTGGCGCTGTGAGGGAGGGCCAGCCTGTCGATCAGCAGGTAGAGGCCGAGCCTGGACAGGGCGGAGGTGACCGGCACGTGTCCCGCCGCCGTGGAGATGGCCTGGAGGCAGTCCCGCAGGGCACCAGGAGGGTGCAGCACCCTCAGCGACAGGAGCTGCCCCTCGGAGAGCGCCAGGTCGGAGTGAAACCTGCGTGGAGGGAGCGGGAGGGGTGAGCCGTTCTGGGAAAATAGGCAAGTGACTGACGCTATGAGCAGTCTCACAAGATTGCGAGACTAAGGGGGAAAAAAAGAAAGAAAAAAAAAAGATTGTCAATCTGGATGAATGAGAGTTTTATGAGTCACCCAAACTGAGACGCTTTGACGGAACGGTGCAGACAGGTAATTGTGTCACTCTGCGAGGCTGTCAAAACAGTGTCAACAACTGAAAGGAGAAAAGTTTGCGACGGCCGCGATGCCTCTCAATTTACGCCCGCATTAGGCGACGAGCCCCCGCGTGGAATCGAGTTTGATCCGTCGGCTCGCCGCGCACTTCAGCCGTCCGTGTTGCACGCAAGCTGGTTTAAAATCTTGCAGGAAACGTCCTCATCTGTACGAATTAGGTCACATTAGAGGCAAACGAAGACGGATGAGACAGAAGAGGACTCCCTGTGAAACTCATCTTCTGCTCCTGGGAGGGGAGTGCTAAAGGCTGAAATGCCTCTCCTTTCTTTTCTTTGTTTGGTGTTTTTTTTTTACTCTGGCTAGTTCTGCTGAAATTTCACTCGTCTGACTAAAAGTGAAAATTTGCCAGCAGATGACGCCAAGCGTCAAAAAAAAAAAGAAGAAAAAAAAAAAAGTGGCCAAGGCAAAAATGAAAGTGTGTAGAAGTAGAAGCGTGAGGATTGGTACTTGGAGGAAGTGGATGAGGCGGCCCTGGGCAGCTCCTCCAGGAGGTTGTCCATCCCGGAATGCCAGGCGGCGTTCCAGGCGACCTGCAGGGCCTGCCGGGAGGGCGGCAAGGTCAGCAGGTCGGAGGAGGGCGGCAGGACGCAGCGGAAGGGGCTGACGGCGTGATGGGTGGCGGCCTTGAACGGGAGGTGGAACCTGAGACGGAGACAATATTGGAGAGAAGCTTGTGGAGGCGATTGGAGGAATGAGCCGTTAGGGGTCCAATGTCGAGCAAATGTGTTGCTAAACCTCAAGAAGAATTGTGTGCGTTATTTCTTCTGCTTGCCCTACTTTTCAGAAATTGGAGGAAAGAGCCCTTTGTGATGTCACATAGGGCACTGAAAGACGCTAATTGATTCCAATCCCCCACCTTGAGCTTGTTTCTGTCATAAGATCCAAAAAACATTTTTCAGCAAGCTAATTATTAGCTTAGGTTGCTAATACTGTTTGTTTGTTTTTTTGTTTTTTTTTACGTTAAGTTAAAGTCTGTTAAAGTTAAACAGAGAACAAAAAATGTGCAACGAGAATGAGAATAAATAATTATGATAAATATAGCCATTCCACATGAGTCCAGGACGAAATCAAGATGTGAAAATCACCTTCGACAAAACCGCTGATCCGGAAAGAGACGTGTTTACCTGCGTGTCAGCGACAGCGGCAGCGAAAAGGTCTCTGAAGCCACGTCTGTCTTGCCTCTGTCCGACCTGAAATCAGGACAAATAGGGGGTGAAAAAAAACAACAACAAAAAAACAAATCAAAACAATAAACCGAAGGAGAGCGCGTGCATTTGCGAGGCGTCAGAACTTCACGACGACAAATGAAAAAACAAACAAAAAAACAACTCACCACGTTTCAATTTCAGCCACCTCGTCGAACAGCAGCAGTGCCATCAGGGCGGCCGCCTCGCTCCCGCTGCTCTTATTCGCTTTCAGCAATAACGACGCTGCAATGAAAAATGGAAAAAAAAACAACGCACAAATTCACACGAGTGGCGACAAAACGGCGTCATTAAACCGCACAAATACATTTATAGAAGTTTAATTTTTTCTCCCGATTTCATTTTAGACACACACTTCCAGAGTCATTCCAAGCCTGAGATAAAGATTCTATTAGGCTGCCGGGCCACATTTTATAACCTTATTAAAGGTTATAAATTATTTTCTTTTTTTTTTAACAAACTTTATTGCTGTAAAAATGGCATCAGAGGTGCTTTAAAGTAATTTCAACAACTCGGAACAGAAAACCGTTAGCTCCTTCTCCTTTTACATGAAACTGCAATAGGCGCCAATAGACGCTTCTCTTGGAAGTGCCCTGATGCGGGCCGATGAAGTGGATGTATACATGTCTATAAAAGGCTAATTAGGCACTCGGGCCACACAAGGTGCAGCGAGGTATGCAAAACACCTGCAAAAAAAAAAAAAAAAAAAAAAAAAAAAGCGCAGAGTGACGTGGCGCCGCCGAGCTCCGCGGCTAACAAGTTGCATCACGCTAATGCGCCGCCTAATGCGGCGCGACACCGCGGCAGAAGGACGACTTGTCATCCTCCCCGCCTCTCGTCTCTTTCGCCCGCGGGCCACGCGAGTCGCTGGAGCGCGCCGCGGCGGGGTTACTTAATGAGTTGCCTCGCGAACGCACCCCTGAGCAGCGCGAGGAGCAGGGGGCTGCGGCGCGCCAGGCTGCGCCTCAGAGGCGGATCGGCGAACAGCAGCTTCCTCAGGATACAGACGCTCGGCTCCAGCAGGCAGTCGAGGCTCTGGGGAGAGACGACAACAAGGCGCGTTCGCCGCTTAATTGTGGCGGCGGCGGGGTTGGGGGGGGTTGTGGGGTGGGGGAGAGGTGGTGGGAAACACAAAGACGTCGCAGCATCTTCACAAAGGAGGGTTCATTTATTATTGCATATACGTCTATATAACGTGACACAGTCTTGCGTCAATGAACCTTGGCATTGCACTCGGTTGGGCCTTTTTTTTTTTTGACGGCACAAACTTTTTTTACGTTTACACGCCGAGTGACATCCTGTTGGAACACGGGGGGGGAATATTCAGCAGAGGCGAGACAATTGTATGTGTTCCAAGTCGCATACATACGTGCGCAACCGGTGAAGATTTTTGTCCGTTCACGGCAAGGACGCGAAAACGCAAAACTGGTCCATAAACTACAAACTTGCCATATTGATGACGTGCGTAGCGGAGTTAATGGCTGCTACGCCGCATTTCGCTCAGGAATTGGCACTGAGACGCAAGTTTGCATGCAGTTTGCATGCAGTTTGCATGCGGTTAAGTGTCCGTTATGTTGCATCGGCCACATGTTCGCCATTTAAAGAGGCGATTTGAGTCCAAGTGGAGCGGCTACCAACGCTGGCGTACGGCACATACATTATAATTCCACCAATCCTGTAAACACTTGTTGGTTGAGATGAATTACTCTCAGACATTGTTTGAGAGTAAGTGCCAGGCGATTAGCTCCGTTAGCAGCGTCTGATTCAGGGGGGCTGTGGGAAGGATCAGCGAGCCGCAGCTGAGACCAGAGGGCAAAGACGCCACCGGCTGACCCGGGCCTGTCTGACACCATTAGCACACGTGCATCTCAGCCCTCCGCCGTGCACGCCTGGCTGACTTTCCCGTGCGGCATCCACCCGGCAACGGGTCTGGGGGGCGTCGGGCCCTTTGCCAGGGACCCCTGAGCGCGGCTGCTCGTTACCTCGCTGCCATTCGAGCTGTCCACCACGAAGGAAATGGCTCGGTCCGTTATTCCGAGGCCCTTCAGCACCGGATGCATTCTTGTGTCTGCGGCGAAAATAAGAGAGAGATTCAGAATAAAAGAAATTCACTTTGACTTATTGTGTTGTTTGTTTTTTTGTGGCATATTTGAGAAGAATTTTTGAAGAATTTGCAGACAGAATGTTGCAGGTGGAAATGTTCATGCTGGTCACGACTGGTTGTTTTTCATATCTCGCTGGAAGATACTGTGCCTTTAATTCAACAGCCGTTGAGAAAGTCCACCATTCAGAGTCACATCAGCCTTATTTCTAAAGACTTTACATGGTTGGCAGGTTACCGAGACCGACCCGAGACAAAATTGCAATCAGTTGACAATTTGCTGTGCAGGGATATTCTTCCAAAGTGATGGGCCGACACTCTCATCCTATAACTTCATACTGGCAAAAGAAACCTTCGTTTTAACTCTCTTGTGCAAAAATGATGACAAACTCGGTGATTACTAGTATATTAACATTGTGTCATATTAATATATTGCTTATTAGACGTGTCTTGGTGAAGACAACATATCAACTTTAAGTGTCTTCTGCTGTAGAGAGATTGGCATGACGCCCTCCAGTCGTTTGACACGTTTTCATATTCGTCTGGCAACTTGGTTGTTGACAAGATGAAGCTGCAGTTAAAATGTCTGGCCAATGTCTGGGCAGCAGTTCATAAAAATTATATAATACAACAAATGGCATTTTAATATCCGTCAACTGAAACGTCCCTTGGTAAAAAAAAAAAAAAAGGCTTGTGCCAAAGATGCAGATTTTCCAAACTAATAAGCAACAGATGGCCACCTTAAGAAAAAAAAAAAAAAAAGACGAACCCGCCCGCAAGAGTCACCACGTTACCTTGGAGCACGACCGCGAGCTGCTCCGCCGCCGACCTCCTGAGGGGGGCGTCCACCGAGTCCGAGCACAGGATGCAGAACAGCTTCTCCACCGACTCCATCTGGCCGCGGCGGATCAGGCGCACGGTGAGCGTTCGCGGGAGAACGAGGGTCTTACCGGATCGCAGGTGGGCGGGGCTTCTTACCTTCAGAACCGACTTGCCGCTGGAGTCCAGCGACAGGTCCAGCGGGTTGCGGACGCAGTAGAGGTTTGGGAGCGAGGCGGTCGCGGCCCTCTCCTCCAGCTCCGGCCTGGCCGCGCCGCCGCCGTCGTCCGGGCCGGTCAAGAGAGGCAGGATTTGCTGCGCCGCCGCCATTCTGACCCTGCGGATCAAGAGCGACTTGATTAAAAAAAAATGTATTAATTAATCAATTCATTTTTTTTTCTTTTCTTTTTTTAAATCACACGCGTCACACATCCCCCAAAGCATCCGACTGGAGCGGCGGTTGTGCAAAGAGCTGGCTGCGAAGCGACCTGGCTCCCTTTTAAAAGGCGGCAACAATTTTTAGCAGCACTTGTCTGGTGTTCATTACCATCTCCATCAATATTCATGGAGTGGGACTGCCGAGATTATTGCAGGCGTCGCAGAGCATCGAGGTGACGCGACGAGCGTGTGCTCTACACTGCGAGGTTCTTATGATACTTCTATGTGGGTCTTGTCAACCTGTCAAGATCTGTTAATGCTGTGTGTGTTTATCAAGTTTCATGTTCTCAACTTATGTATTTTCTTTTATCTTTTTCATAAGTTTGTATAATGAATACCCAATAACAATACATGGGAAAGGAAAAAAAAAAAAAAAGACAGACAGACTTTTCACAAATCACTGGTGAATCGAGACGTGTTGGTGGAAAAGCTCGGTGAAGTGAGCCATTGGACTCACGCGGGTTGTTTTGTGAACAGCAGTCGAAGGGCTGCTGCCAGCTTGGCCGTGCTCGAAAGCGCAACGTCCCCCGATTGCGACGCGCCGCCGGTCAGGAGCAGGACGCACTTCCCCAACGACTCCTCCGTGTTGGCGTAACCCTGGGACGCACACACACACACACACACACACACACACACACACACACACACACACACACACACACACACACACACACACACACACACACAGAGAATTGTCAAGCTTCCTTGGGACGACACAGAGAAAAGCAAGGAGGTGCGGATGGTTTTCATGTCCTCTCTTGTCGACACGATGGGCTCGTTCTGCGAGTGTCCTCCTTGAATTAAATCAGAGTCGACAGCCTCGTCAACGCAGCCTCATGCATATTCACCGAGAACTCGCAGGCTCTCTGCCGACCGAGACTCAACAATTAATAAAAGGTTGTTCTTTTTCTCTCTCTCCCCCCCCCCACCCCCTCAACACGCACACAAGAGCAAAGAAATCAGAGCAGAAATGAGAAAACAACAGATTTTTTTCGCCACCCACTTGCGCATCCGCACGACGCCTTTGCGCTTTGATAATAGCCGTTATCATTGCGGAGGGGGAGAGTTGGGGCCATGAGCCGCTCCATAAAAAAACGAAAACGAAAGCATAATTCAATAAGTTCCGCACGTGACGGCGCTTTTTACGAGCCCCGCGGCGGAGATGCGCAGCCACAACACCTGTAAAATGGGCGTGACCGGGTGAAGCGCCTCATTGAGCCTGTCCCAGGTCGACGCCGTCATCATCAATCGTCCCTTGAGCAGGAACAGCAGGGCATCCTTGGCGGCGGCGCTCACCTATAGATCACAGAAGGGGAGAAAACTGCTGAGTTCACAGAGGCTGCCGCTGATGGAGCCGTCGGAAGGCGCCGCCGCGGCTGGCGGGCGGCGCGGGTTTTTATTGTCGCATTAAAAGCGCGAGGAAGGCGCACATGAATCAGGGCAATTTCATCCCTCTGGAGAGCTGCCGTCCATTAGATTCACTCCTGTCCCAGCAAGCCGCTGCAAGAACACGGCAGATTTTGACTCGAGTAGGGATGACAATTATCGATTAATTCATTAATCATTAGTTGATTGACCTTATCGATCGATTAACGATTAACTGATAAGCGTCAGTTTTTCCCGAGGACCTAAATTTCACAATGAAAAATGTGTAAGGAACACATTATTCACCCTTAAACAATGCTGAGGGTCCAATGTGACCAATTTTTACATTAGAGAACAGTGAAAACACCCTCAACATTTATCACCTGACTTTAAGTCAGTGTTTCTCAAAGTCGGGGGTGCGGGGGGCATGAAAAAGTTCTTCCTCCAAGGTGGGGCGTGACAGAGAAAGTTTGAGAACCACTGCTTTAAGCTGACTTCTCAAAAATAATTGTGACTAATTGAATTTAATCGATTCAATTCTTAATCGACGATTAATCGTTAATCGATTAATCCTTAACGTCCCTGGTCTCAAGTGTGATGATGACACAGGAAGATGCCGACCTTCTCTGTGGAATCCTGGAGTCCAAAGGCGATTATTTCGTAGAGGACCCTGTGGTGGAGGAGGAAGTTGACTCCGCCGCAGGCTGCCGCCTCCTGTCGCGTGGCGCTCTGGATGCCGAGGCAGTCCTGGGGACGCATGTGAGAACACCGAAGCACATCATAAATTATCACCGTCCTCTCACTCAAGCTCGCACGAAAAGGAGGGCTGGCATGGGATTTTAAATATGGAGCAATTGAAGAAAAATAAAAATGAGGATGTTTTAAATGTGAGGAGGGTTTTTTTTTTTGAACAGCACAAAGAGCGAAAACGCAGGTTCCAGGTTCCCCTTTGAGGGCAGAGGGGGTGGCGGGGTCTGACCTTGAGCAGGTCCAGGGTGCGCTGGTACGTCTCGGTCCGGACGGGCGCCGAGGGATGGGCCAGCAGCTTGAGCAGCAGCTTCTGGCTCTCGCTTCGGAGGAGAGGGCTGGGCTGGTCGAACTTCCACCTGGCCAGCCGAGGAAATCAGAGCGGCAGCGGAGACATTGGACACGCGTTAGAGCAACAGCCGAGGGGGTTCTGGCGGCCGCGGAGGGAAATCTCGGGAGTTTGCCTCGTACAGGTGGGAGCAAATGTCGACGCACTCCTTGACGACCGGGAGGTGCTGGTGAAACGAGAGGCCGTCGACGGCTCGGTCCGCCAGCTCCAGCAGTTCCAACCAGTTCTTCTCTCCCTTAGCCACCGGGGAAAAAAAACACGATATAAGCAACTTTGATTTATATTTACTTTGTTGCTGATCAATGACAAATGGTTTCCTACCCCCAAAAGATGAGCTTAAGCTTCCCCTTAACTTGGAATTTCAGGCAGCCCTGGTTTCCAAATTCAATATGCCAGAGCCCCCATTTCTTAACATAGTGCGTTTTGCCGCCTGCTCTATTGTTTAGAGTGTTGTGCAGCATCTACCCGAGTTTATGTGTTTGCCATTTCATATCGTCTGTCCGATTCAGCATGGAAATGCGAACGTACGAAAATGAAGCGTCAATATAATGTGAATATCTTGCTTGTTCCTTCCCTATTTTATTTCTTTTTAATCAATATAATCCCCATTCTTTTCTACTGTATTGTTGCTGATATTACACACAGCTCCCTAATGTGGGATTAATAAAGTCTTCCTTTTTTCATTTTTTTTAACTGTCACTCGTTGCTCCGCCGCCGACCTGCCGCCGTTACCTTCGCCTGAGCCTCCTTGAGGAAGCTGCAGGTGGCTTCCATCCACAGGGCGGCGCGGGTCACCCGCCTGTAGACGTCGTGGCCGTCTGGGTTCACCTGCTCCAGGTAGGCCACGGCCGCCTCCTGCATGCTGGGGAACGAGCCCCCGAACGACGGGTCCAGGCAGAGGTGGAAGAGAGCCTCCGTCGTGCTCTCCGGGATGTTGTCGGCGGCCTGCGGCGGGCGGGCGGGCGGGCGGGCGGGCAGGTAGGCAGGGAGGGAGGGAGGGAGAAGTGGGGGAGGTTAAAAAAAAAACAAAAAAAAAAGGCTTTAATCAACAGTCCTAATATTGACTATTTTGGGACTCGGAAGCGAGGAGGGGCGATAAAAATAAGAAAAAAAAAAGTCTGTATTTTTAGCGCAGGCACACCTTCTCGACGGGGAGGACGGTCTGCAGCAGTTTGACGGCGAGCGCTGCGACGCCTGCGTACGCCGCTCTGTGGTGGGGCAGCGAGCCGCTGGGAGCGTCTGCTGCCGAGCTGCTGGCGTGGTAGCTCAGTACGTCCCCCAGCAGCTCCATGCAGCCTTGCAGCTTCTCCCTCTGAAACACACACACACACACACACACACACAGACAAAAAGGGGGAAAAAAATTATATATATGTATATATGTGTGTGTGTGTGTGTGTGTGTGTGTGTGAAGACGGCGTCGGTGCACACGTGCAAAAGGCGCGCGTTCTCGCACAGACAGACACGCAGCCCTCTGGCGGGAGGCCAGGAGAAAATTGTTCGTTCCGGCTGGAGAGGGGTGGGGGTGGTTGAGGGGGGTTGGGGGGGGGGTTTCGGAATTGAATGTAATCAGATTTCAGGGTTATTTTTGGATGCGATACAGATCCAACCCATCCCGGCATGAATAAATTGGAACAATCTATTCTCAGCGCACTTCCTTTCGCGCTGGGGGTAGCGGACGGAGCAGTGGGCGACTCGCACCAGTAGGGGGCAGTAGATGCCCTGTGCATGGCTTGGCAGCGACTTCGCTTAGGTTATTTTTTTTATTTATTTTTTTCTCCCTCTCTCTCTCTCTCTCTCTCTCTCTCTCTCCATTTCTTTTCCTCAGGTCCGTTCCCACAGGATTAACCCCAGAGGTCTGGGCACACAAAGGCTGCTCTCCACATAAAGATGACAAAACAGTTCTCCGGCTGCAAGGCTCGGGGTGTGCATTAAACCTCACAAGTGCCAGAGGGGAGCCGACTTGACAAGTGTATAAGTCTCCTTATGTGGAAACATATTCTTTAAACGCTTGTGGAGGGTTGCTGGTAATCTTTGCACAGGGGGGGGGGGGGCAGAAAATGGTCATTTTAACGCAGCCCTTGGTGGATTCAACGCCGTTATTAAATGAAGACGTTCGCCAACGTTATGATTCAGTGTTGGCGTGAACCCGGGGACGGAGGGGAGGGTGTGCACACGTAGGTGTGCTAGAGAGGCTCTCTGCATCCAGCCAGCCAGACGGGCTTTGTAATCTTACATAATTCACCCAGCACCGTCACGAGCCCACAGTTCTGCCTGACAGCTGAGCGCCGCCGCCTCGCCCCTGTGCAAAACTGTCTCGCGGCAAAGCGAAACCAAGTAAAACCCCCTCGAACACCCACTCACTCCACCACCACCACACCCCCCACCCACCCACCACCACCACCACCACAGCCCCTCCCACTCCACAACGAAGCGCATCCGTCCCTCCGTCCGTCCGCGCACTCCCGACACTTGCCAGCTCCGTCCCCGGCAGGCTGCGGTCGTCCCAGACCAGCTCGCAGACGCTGTCCCCGAGCAGAAGGACGGCGTCGCACAGCAGCTCCAAGGTGCGGCGGAACACGTGCGGGCCCTCTGAGGTGGGGGCGGGGGGAGAGAGAGAGACAGAGAGAGAGAGAGAGAGAGAGAGAGAGAGAGAGAGCAGAGGATAAATAAAGTGCGAGCTAAGGCTCTTCTTTGAGGCTCACGTGGGAAAGTTGGAATAATGAGCACGCATACATTTGCAGCGCACCTAACCGCCAGAGTGGACAGATGGTGAAACCGACTCCTCCCCCCCCCCCCCACCCTGCCCCCGTGGGCGGGCCGCGCCCGCGCCGACTCCTACCTGTTCTGAGCAGAGGTATGGCGTGCTCCATGGCGGCGACGGCGAACTGAGCCAAGGTGAGCTGCTGCAGCTGCAGCTCCAGGGCGTCGTCGGCGCCGGCGTCCGGGAGCGGCAGGTGGCTCGCGTCGGCGACAGGCGACTGGGGCGCCCTCCCGGCTCGGTGCTGCGAGCCGACGCTGCTGGCGCGGGAGGAAGAGGGAGAGAAAGGCGGCAGCGGTGAAGCCATGATCTGCGCTCGGACCGCTCAAACACAGCGAAAGATGCACAATGTCACGAAAAACCGAACGCAGCCGTAGTAGACCGGCCACTAGGGGGCTCTGGGTGGGTTTCAAGATTTGACAAAGATGTACGTCACCCTGGGCTTAACTAAGTCATCGTGTCATTGTTCTCCTGTTAGATGCACGGTCAAGGGGAACAGAGGCGGCAGCAACAGTCGATTGTTACGACACGCAGAGCAGTCGGAAGAAAATCTAATCCCATTTGTGGCGAAACGTGAGTCATCCCAAAGCGCTTTCGCAGGCAACGGGATTACAGATGGAAACCCGGAGCCGACAATCGCTGACGCACGGAGAGGAGCGTTGCTCCTAAGCCGCGCTCCTCGCCCGCGCTCCTCGTGCACGCACCTGTTGCCGGCCGCGTCGCCGTCCTGCCCGTCCCCCCGGGCCCTCTGGCCCGTGCGTCCCACGACGGAGGGCCGCGGCGAGCCCTCTGCCGCCGGGGACGAGGCCTGCGAACGCTGCGGCCGCGTCTCCTGGGAGACGGAGAAGGACGAGTTCTGGGACGCAGGATCTGAGCGGGCACAAAAATGAAAACACCCGGAAAGTTGCATTTTTTTGCAAAAAATGTTGATGAGCAGATTGATCTCTGATGGTATGGTACTTGCAATACGTGTGTGCATATATGAAAATGTTCCCAGTTGAAACACATGGGAAATAGCAGACACTCTAAGGGTGATTTAATTTTATTTTATTTGTAGGGAATAATAATACCAAATGACAACAGCAGATTCTTTAGATAAAAATGGAATAATTTGATTTTTTTTCACTGCAAATAAAAAGATGTGCGAGCTCCAAATGACACTAAAATTGACACTAGGAAATAGACAACGTATTTAATAGAGTTAAACAGGAACGGCAATCGGTTCTTGTTTCGCCACCGACACCAGGACTGGGAAACCAGGATGCTACCTTGCTTTGTGGAGTAGAAGCTCGGATCCTGATGAAAACGCAGCCTCCTCCTGAGCCCCACGCACAGCTGCCGCAGGCAGGAGAGGGCCTGCAGGTGCAGGAAGCCGGCTTCACCTTTGGTCGAACTCAGCCTCAGCAGGGACAGGAGACTCTAGCAGGAGCACGGGGGAGGGGGGAGGGGGGGTGACGAGAGGGGAGACGCCGTGAGGGGAAAACTTTCCTCCCAGTCCTTAATAACGACCGCCGAGATCGGATTTTTGAGGAGACAAGGCAGGGAAATCTGCTTAATAACTCTGATTACGAGCAGGGGCTCTGGATAGCGGCTAATAGGGCTCCCTTAAACTAGACAGTGACAGAAAAGTTGTAATATGGTTCAGGGAATAAAAAGGGCAAGTGGGATTGAATTATTGGGGCAGTAATTTGTTACAAGTTCAGGCCGGCCGCTCTCTGTGGCTTAATGATGTCGTGCGTCTTAATGCGGGTGGTTTCATTTGGTTCGACTCCGGTCACCAGAGTGCCGAATGAATGGCGAAGACGTGACCTACTAGCAAAAAAATAAAATAAAGGAATTTTCTCCTTCCACGCTGCGGAGAAATTGCTTGATTGTTTCCTTTCTGCAGATATTAGATAGTTGAACGTTTAAAACAAGACACCTGGAGGCTGTAGCACACCGAGCACTGTGTGGACGTTTGACATTTGCCCTGAAAGATTCTTTTACACAATCCACGATCGCAAGGGATGCTCTGAGACTGATGTCGCGCAACACTCAGCCAAGGACTTTTGAGAGGCAGACGAGAGGCAGAGCAACCCTCCGGAGCCCCCCCCCGACTCCCCACCCCCCGGAAGATCAGGGACGCCCAGTTACAAATCGCTGTTTTGTTCAAGGACGCCGTTTGACAGGATATCATTTTGACAGTAGCCACAGCGACCGTCCCGTGGATGCCATCGCGGGGTCGCCACCGCATAAGGCCCACATAAGGGTGTGAAATCCGATCCGACGTAAACTACGATGATCACCAGGTGGAGAAAAATCAAACAACCAACACCAAGTGGAAAAAAATAATGTGATTTCAGTCATTTGAGGTGTGGAAGACCCGTTTTCAATACAGTATTAAATATCCTTCCTGAAACGAAAAATATATGTACTGAATGTGCAACATCTGCTGAGGCATCCCACTGAGTCACGGCTGTGCAATCTTTACCTTCACAATGCTGGGCCTTTGCAGGAAGATCTCAGCAGGGAAGTCCTGCATGATGACGTCGCACAGGAGCTCACACGTGGTTCGCACCAAGTTGGGGCTGCCGCTCCGTAAAGAACTGTTCACACATGCGCGGCAGAGGTGTTAGACCAATTTCATCTCCCCCCCCCCCTTTTTTACGACTAAATAATTACGGTCGACCAAAAACTACAAATCTGCCCCTCACCTCTCATTGGATGAGAGAATATGCCTGTCGGTGTTTGTCAGCGTCAGCCAGGGGAACACTGAAAACTTCAGGCATCTCACAGACTCGTGCACTGAGGAGGATGTATCATGTGAAGAGTTGTTTAAAGACAAAAAAAAAAAAAAGAAGGTGGCGTTTCGAAACACCAGTACCTGCTATCCTCTGAGGCGGCACGTCTGCTTGGCTCGGTTCACCCTTGTGGAAATAGCCCACAGGAAGCAGTTCTTCATCTGGAAATATTGCAAATAAAGCATCGCAAAGCACACTCAGATATTTGGGCCAGCGCTACCGCACGCATACCTTGAATCTTAAACCACTCATAAGAGCCGGCGGAATCAAAAAAAGAACGGGAAAAAAAAAGAATCTGGCTGTGACTCGCAACACCTGTTGGAGCTCCAGCGTGCGATCCATGCGCGTAGGCCATCGCTTGACTTGGGAGCAAATCTGGAAGCTGGAACAGCTGGTCCAAGGTTCCGTCGATGACAGCTCGCAGTCTGGGTTCCACGTTGGGAGACAGTTGGGTGAGGAAGTCCACCGCCCCGACGTCTCTCAGCATCTGGGCTGCGCCGGGATGCTTTGGAAGAAAAAACTTCCGATAGTCACGAAACTGAAAGTCTTATGGTTAAAGGTTGTGGAATGTGAAACAATGGCTCCATAATAAAAACAAAAAATAAACACTGGCCTTTATTCGGTGTCAGAGAGCTTCTCTAATAAATGAAAAGAGTTACGATTAAAGATCCTATATTCTTTTCATTTTCAGATCTGTTTATCAGATGTTTTTTTTTTTTTTTTTTATCCTCAACAATGAGAGAACTCTCACATAAAAAAAAAACCTTGACTGATCATACTCAGCCATCTGTTTACAGCCGCCGGCAAACACATTTGGTTTTAGTTTCCTGTTAAAGCAGATGGAGAGGATTCAGTTCCCTTTGTGACATCACAACGGTCTGATCTCCACAGCTACATGTTTAACACGCACGTCCTGTAAAGTGTGGTGAGCAAAAGATGTAAAGGTGACATTACTGTTAGTGAACAATAAATAGCAATGGACAGAAAGGAATCATTCGCGCATTTGGATTTTCATGTTCAACCAAACCTTTGCCAAGGATGAGAGCAACTCTAGGACTTCTTCCTGCATCGGCACCTCGGGAAAGTTGAACCACTCCAGGAGGTACACAAACAGCATCCTCTCCTGGACGATGTCAGAGATGGAAATCAAGGCGTGGTCCAGCTTGCACATGATGCTCTTCAATGCTCGCACCCTTATCTCCACCAAAGAGTGGCCTGGGGGATTGGGACAAAGTTAAGCGAGATGAAAGATAAGAATTTACAATTTTAGAAGAAGAAGAAGAAGCAGCAGCAGTAGTAGTAGCAGCAGCAGCTTGGGGTGTGTTAGCCACCTGTTGCTAACTCTCGCTAAGAGAAAGTTAAGGGAAAGTTTCCTTTTACTACAGTTAGTTTGCATGCGACCTAATGTTACATAGCTATAACTGCAACGTTAGAGGCTTTTTGGATAAATGTTGAGCCGTACAACGAATAACTCATTGTGAGCTAACGTTAGCGACAAAAGTTTAAATACATTCGCCCAAATTGAGCTAAATCTACGAAGCTAGGGAAGCTAAAGTTAGTTAGCTTACCTATTTTCCTTATAATCGACGACAAGTCCATCATGAGCCACTCTCCTACTAAATAAATAGGTGGAAAAGAAAGCCTCGTCGATGACCGAGGCTGGTCACAGTCGACGGTAGCCTGTCGGTGTCATGCCAACGACGTTTTCAACAACCGCGCCAGGATGCCTCGACTTCCTGTTGAGGTCCAGGGAGGCGTTCAAGTGCTCACCAGTGTGTCGGATAAACTGTCACCACGGACCTACGGAGCTTATGGCACGTTTATGACCTTCATCACCTAGACGTCACATGACGAATAATATAAATGCTTTGCATGGTAATGGGTACAATATAAATAACTGTGTGTGTGTGTGTGTGTGTGTGTGTGTGTGTGTGTGTGTGTGGTTTAGGGACATCCAACAGCTGACCAGGTTATTTTAGCTGGTTCAAAATGCCCTGTCCTTGATGCGCCTTTGTGAGGAAGTTGCGTCTGCACCAAACAATCCATCCCATTATTTTTATGATTTTGCAATCTACTGAATGGGTGAAACCATGAGGGTATACATAATGCTTTATATTTCAGACGTTCGTGCACGAGGTGCTCACTGTTTACACCTCTAGTTACCGAGTGCGATCTAAAAGTGCATGTTTACGTTTGTGTGTGTGCTATGTCATTCTGGGTGTTTTGCATCTTCAACCTTTAATTGTTTGTTTGTGTGCATGTGCGTGCGCGCGTGTGTTTGTGCGTCTCCTTTCTCTTTTTTTCACAAGGCTGTTTTATTTTACATCAGGCTAAATGAGTCATATGCCACAAATCACCTCAGGCTGTGAACGGATGTACGCCTGAGCTCTGAGTGGAAATGGTGCCAAACGGAATACTTTGAAGCTAGCACCGCTCTAAAGGCATGACGGGCCCCTGGATGCTCACCGAGGTTTAAAGCCGACCGTGAGTCACGCCGCTGACCACCATAGCCAAACTGACATTAAAATGTTCACAGGGGTATGCTCATGCCACACTCGTTCACTTTAGCAAAAGCCGGTCAAGGGTGTGTTCTGCCAACAGCCGTACGTTGAAACTGCGGTGCGTGTTCTGATGGACCTGTAACGTTTTCCGGAGGGAAACAGTTCGAATAGGTGGTTGGCAGGATGAAACAAGTCTTTGAGAATGTGGTGTGTTTTATGCAAGCATCTGGAGTTGTAGATGGTGTCCAAGGTAGGTAGCTGTTGATTAATGATGTTCTGGGCAGTTTTTATTGTCCTTTGCAGTGCCTTTCTGTCTGCAGCAGAACTGCTACCATACCAGGACAAGATGCCATAGGTGAGGATGCTTTCAATGGAGCAACGGTAGAAGGAGTACAGGTGATGTTGTGAGAGGTCATGGTATGGTATTATGGTTAAATATGTTGAAAAGAATGCAAATCAGAGAATGAAAAAGGACAATAATTAATGCAGAACATGCAGGGCAAGAGAATGTTGAATTGTCTTGGGGGGAGAAACAGGGTCAAATCAGTTCATTGTTTGAATTGTTTTCAGGTTTAATTTTCCAGCAGCTTCTGTCATGACATAATAGTGGTAAAATGTAAAAGACATAAAGTATGGATACAGATAATGGAAGCACACGTAGACAAGAGATTCGGTGCAGGTGCGGACCTCATCTTTAGCATTAAACAGAATTTTCCCCGACGTACTTCCTTTAGGTTCCACCGCATCCGTTGCCCAATGAGGACTCCCCACGGTCCCAGCAGCACCATCACTGTTTGACATCACTGCTGTTTGCCTGCTTTCGAGCCCCAATTAGTGGAAGTGTAGCAATGCCCGAGACACTCGGCGCAAATAATTAAGAGCCGACGCTGCGTCCGTATGAAATGGTGCACGGGGAGGCTCCCTGCAGGGAGGCCTCTCACTGAGGGGGCTGATCTCACGCTGTGTGGACAAGGGTAAGAGGGGAAAAGAAATACACCTCACTTGGTATTTACATGACAAGCTGTGCAAAACTGAAGCGGTTTGGACGTGCACAGATTATGGATAATGGACATATCGCTGGAGGGAGGGGCTGAGGCTGGAGAAGATACAGAGCATGGAGTTCGATGAAGGCGGCCCACAATTGGACGCGGAGGCCCCCGAGGTGGAACAGCACGCAGGAGAAGAAGAAGCGCATTTTGATCAAGTTTGACTTTTCGACCGGGTGAAAAGGGGGAAAAACATCCCAGTATTTACACGACACAACACGTCTCACGTATCTCCGGGGCTTCCTAACCCAACTGCCATCTAATTCCTCCGCAGGCTAAGCCAGCCCGCAACCATCAGTAACTATCTTGGCTCCTAATTATTTTTGGAGCTGATTATCCTGCCGCGACTGCCTCGCGCCCGCCCGCCCGCAGCTGATTATTTGTGTTTACCGTCTGGCAGCGAATAAGTCGAGGACTAAAAAAACTTTGTTTGTCAGGTTTGCGGGGAAAAAACCCGACGCCCGTCGCTCCTGTCCTTGGCGCCGTATCTAAGAGCTGAGACCCCGCCCCCTCCCCTGCCGTCCGCCATCCCTGCCGTCCTCGTGCCAACGCGTCAAGCCAAGGCGGCCTGATCAACCCTAATAGGGCCTGGTAATTAGAGTCTTTTTTGCGTAGAGCCTGTCTGGAGTTTAAGTGCCCTGAGCAGGTTTGGCGAAGGACTGCCATGCACTCGACAGCGTGGAAAAAACAATGTAACGCGCCGTATATGAACCAAATTAGCCTGGCAGTGGTAAACACAATCTGCTTTTTAAAACAATACTGACACTAATTAGGCGACCGATGTATCATTTGGGGGGGGGGGGGGTATTTTCGTTGCTGTATCAAAACATGAAAATCAGAGAGGGCAACTTGACGCCCGTGGAATACAAATGAGAGCTCTCTGCGCGAAGACCAAACACGTACATGCGCACACACATACACACACACACACACACACACACAAAGCTCTAAGAGAAAGTTAGTTAGTGGTTGCTGGTTGATTTCTCTGCAGTTATTTCACACACAGTCGGCTGCAACAGTGTCTGGATTTCTGGGGGGGGGGGGGGGGGGGGGCGCCCGTTCACTTGCAATAATCTAAAACTGAGTGAAGTTTCAGCCCCCGGGTCCCTTCATCTGGATGAGTTGGGTAAGTGGGATTTTGAGTGTCACGTTTCATCTCCAGAGCACCTTGAATTGAAAACTGCGCCTGAATAATCGAGGATGAAGAGCAATGGTGAGATTAGTTTTAGGTGACAAGTCCAAACAATTATATAACAGATCTTAAAATGGCAACTAAATAACATTATTAGAAACAAGATTCAATGCCGTGTTGTTTGAGCCGTTGCTGTTTAGTTAAGTCACAGGAGAAGATATTTTTTCTCATGGTTTCCTGATTCGTGTAGGGTTTTTTTGGTGTTTTCTTTGTTGCAACACCTTCATGCAAGCACTGGAGCCGCCCTACCCAACCACTTCTCCTTTCTGTGTTTGGCAACTGATCACTGATTTTGTAAGTGTCACCCTCAGGAAAAGCAAGGTTTTAGTTATATATATATAAACCTGCAACAAAATGCTATGCATCAAATCCATAACTAATCTTTTTCTTTTAAACTAACTCTAATAAATTCAGTCGCACAGAATAAATGTATTTTGAATTCATATTCCAAATAATATAAAAAATTACACAAAGTAAAAAAAACAAACAATTTTTTTAAAGGTTTTTTACTATGAAAATATGCATGCCTTATGTTTTGGTTGCATCTACATCTGGGATGCAAAATGCTACTCTGTCTGCTGAGTGAGTGTGTGTGATTCGCTGCATCCGACTCCCTCCGCTCCCACAATTCAACAGGCAACAAAGGAAGAAAGGAAGAGGCCACAAGCGACCTAAGTGCTAGCCGACCTACATTGAGAGATGTCTTGGTAATTGCGTACGTATATTCGGCGACGTGAACTCAAACGTCTCGGGACGAACCTAAATCGGACCGCTTTAGAGCCTCGTTCGTGTTTTTGGAGGTTGGGGCCGACCGAGGGGAATGTAACGGCAATGTTTTGAGCGTAAAGTCCAACAGAGCTAGCGGCTAACGCTAGCCGACTGGCATAGGTGGTAAAGCTAACATTAGCACAGCTTGTATCAACGCGAAGGAGGGACGCTTTCATTAACGCCTTGTACAAGATACCAGCCCCTCGCGTTCGTTCCTTTGTGAAGACAAGCGACTAACACTTGGTAAGTATAAGCATAAAGTGTACGCTTGATTTAAAAAAAGTGCATTAATAGCGGGCATACCTTGAATGTATCAGATATGCTAACGAAACTACCTGGTCTTGAGCCTACCTAAACACTTAGCCTGTAAGCATCTTCGCTTCTTTAAAATGCACATGTCAAACAACATTTCGCTCCACGTGGTTGTATTTATTGGACATAGTTAGTATAATCTTAGTCAACACGTCAAAGCAATTATGACATTTCGACAGTTTTCCTAAAAATAATAATAATAAAAAAATAATACAACAAACAGGCTAAGCTAAGAGCATGCTGTTGTGTCCGTAGCGAGGGCCTCGCCAGGTCAGGACAAACCAAGCTAACAGTTTAATTTAATAACGGGAACAAAGGCTGTTCGCTTTATTGCTATTTATTACGGGTTGTTTCGATCGTTTCAAAAGAACGAGGTAACGTGGTGAATTGTTATTTCAAACTCGGGCTTTTGCTTTCCACAGCGCCAAATGTGATTCTCGTAGAGGTGGAACTTGACCCGTCCAACCGAGTCACCATTTTCTGCACATAATGGTGAGTAATCACGTTGCAGCTGTCTTGATTGTCACGCAGATTTATTTCATTTTTTTTCTTCACAGTGGCGTATCGAGAAACGCGATTGAGTCGTGGATGTCCAGAAAAGGCAGCATGTATTTTATTTATTCGTTTAAAATGTAGTAATGACTATTGAATAAAGAGTATATGGGCATTTGAACGTGGATATTATGTAGAAGTCAAACGTAAGCTTTTAAGGATTAATGCTGCCGTTCCAACTGTGAACGTCATGTTATCCACAAACAGGTTCTCTGTTGGTGTTTGTTCATTACAACAGACAGCGTAAACAATAAATCATCTCCAAAACATTTAATGCATATTTCTCAACCAAAAATGTTCATATATCTTGGGGACTGTACTAATTAAGCAACATCCCATCATAGCGGTACTATTATGCTGAATGTCATGGTGGAGATTATCACACAGTAAAAGGTTAAGGATAGCAGCAAAACCCCACACGTTGCCGTTTCGCAACCTGGAAGTTGGGTCGAGTCGGCAGCACAGAATGCAACATTTCCCCATCTACTTTCAGCAGGACCCGCTGTGCGTCAGCTGCGGCGGTGACAACAGCAATTGCCGTCCCAACTTAATTTAGCTGTGATTGGACTCTCAGTCTGGAGTCGAGGCTGGATCGACGTCGCAGCATCTGGCCGCGGCTGCCAGTCGCGTCTCCCGTTGATCAAACACTCAAACGTCAACGCAGCAAACTCGAGCGCTCTCTGTGATGTGGCGCCGAGCGTGAAGTACACGCCGTTTGCCCAGTTGGTCCAGTTATGTAAATTCCACGAGACCCCCTGCCGCACATCACAAGTCGTGTTTTTGACAGCGGTGCCGGTGGGATTCGGTGTAAAGTCGTGCTTGGAAGAGCCCTGAGTGAGCGGTACATAAACTGCACGTCCAGAGGTGTGCGCCAGCAATAATAGATGTCCTGGTCAGAATGGAATTCTTTTGGTGTGTGTCACTGAACTCCTGCTTTAATGTATTATTTGTCTTGTTTTGTTTTCTACCAGGGTTCCACGGCTCCACTGTCTGCATGACTCATTTGAAGTGGCCTGATGAGAGGACCCTGTGGATAGCGCTTCCGTCAGGATACCAGGAGAGCCGTCCCATGCGCCCACTTCGGCGGGCCTGTCAGAATGAAGAAGATCAGCCTTAAGACCATCCGCAAGTCCCTCAGCATCAAGGGCAAGGAGGAGGGCGACTTTGTCATGCTCCAGCAGGCCTCGGTGACGACGGAGTTTTCCAAGGAGGAGTCGCTGTTTGGCGGCTGCTACACCAAAGAGATCTCCGGCTGTGACCTGAGCGGCGAGGACGAGAAGGGGGGCCAGGGCAAGGGCCGGGCGAAGGGCGAGGGCCTCATGGGCTCGCTCAAGCGGAGGCTCTCCGCCAAGCAGAAGGCGAAAGTGAAGGGCGGCTCCACGGCCGTCGGCCCGGCGGACGACGACGACAACTTCTCGTCCTCGTCGGTGCCCGCGGGCTTCAGCGAGGTGAAGGCCCAGCGGCCCCTCAGGTCCTCGTCCCTGAGGAGCCACCACTACAGCCCCTCGCCGTGGCCCCTCCGCTCGGTCAACTCGGACGAGGAGTGCCTGAAGGTGAAAGCCATGGTCCACTCTCCCAGCCCCAGTCCCAACCTGAACGGCGTGCGGAGGGACTTCCACGACTTCCACATGGACGGGCTCTTCCAGGACCAGGCCGAGTCGCTGAAGAACCTCCAGCAGCCGCAGAACGGCGAGCTGCACCTCGACATCGACGACAACGACGTGCCTGTGGTGCTGGGCTTGACGCCCCAGGACTACATCCAGTACACGATGCCTTTAGATGAGGGAATGTACCCCGAGGGGTCTCACACCTGCGCGGACAGCTCCTCTCCCATGGAGGTGGCGGCCGAGGCGGACGGCAGCTCGCCGCACACGGACCGGGGTCCCGAGGAGCACGACCTGGTCAGCGGGATGCCGCCGGACCTCTTCATGGAGACGTCGGTCAGCAGCCTCCTCCTGGGCTCCGCAGGCCTGATGCTCCAGAGCTCCAGGGCCGAGGTCCCGCCACCCCTCTCCCCGCTCCTGCCGCCCGTCGCAGGCAACGGACACCTCCCCAGGACTTTTTCAGGGTTCAGCTCCACGGACAGCCACGTGGCGGAGCGGGTGAGGCACCACCTCAACTTCGACCCCAACTCGGCGCCCGGCGTCAGCCGGGTGTACGACTCGGTCCAGAGCAGCGGGCCCATGGTGGTCACCAGCCTGACGGAGGAGCTGAAGAAGCTGGCGAGGCAGGGCTGGTACTGGGGGCCCATCACGCGCTGGGAGGCGGAGGAGAAGCTGGTCAACCTGGCCGACGGCTCCTTCCTGGTGCGCGACAGCTCCGACGACCGCTACCTGCTCAGCCTCAGCTTCCGCTCGCAGGGCAAGACCCTGCACACGCGCATCGAGCACTCCAACGGGCGCTTCAGCTTCTACGAGCAGCCCGACGTGGAGGGCCACACCTCCATCGTGGACCTGATCGAGCACTCCATCAGAGACTCGGAGAACGGCGCCTTCTGCTACTCCCGGTCGCGCCTGCCGGGCTCGGCGACCTACCCCGTCCGGCTCACCAACCCGGTGTCCCGCTTCATGCAAGTGCGCTCGCTGCAGTACCTCTGTCGCTTCGTCATCCGGCAGTACACCAGGATAGACCTGATCCAGAAGTTGCCCTTGCCCAACAAGATGAAGGACTACTTGCAGGAGAAGCACTACTGAAGACACGGAGGCCGCGGGACAGTGGTAGCAATTTGCACTTTTGCGTTCAAGTTCAGAGATTTTTTTTTGTTTGTTTGTTTGTTTTTTTTAAAACAAGGTTTACAGATGAAGCACCGCTTTCAGGCGACCGGCTCCGGGTTGCCCTCCCGTCCCGTCGCGTCCGGGCGACACTCGTCGCCACTCAACGTCCTCCATCCAACCGTTCCGTTTGTTCTGGGGTTGTGTTTTTTCCCGCTCTGGTCTTGGGAGTTTCCTCGCGTGTTCGGCAGACCAGCACACAATTCACTGCAAAAAAAACAACAACAAAACAAACAAACAAACATAGCAAAGGTGCGCAGCGAGGTCACCGCAGTTGCCACGCATCGGGTGCAGATCGCAGACCTGCGCGTCGTCGCGTCTGAATTGTAATCGAGCTGTGCGAGTAGAGCAATTATTTTTTTTCAGACGGCGTTCCGTTGTATCCACTTAATTGTACATTTAAAAGATTTTAAAACAGGTTTTTAATTCAGAGTGAGACATTCTTGCAGACTCACCGGTTTTCTCCTGCTGATGACTCGTCACCGTCATCCCCCCCCCCTTTTTTTCTTCTTCCCTCACCAATAGTGCAGATGAGAACATCATTGTGCATTTACCCTATGCAACAATTCCAATGTTAAACTGTCTAAATGTCAACAGCCAGCCTTTATAGCTCTTCACATGTTCACATGAACTAGATTTTGTTTTTTACATTTTTTTGCTACTCCTGAACTTGACTCGGCCAGCGTCGGGCCTTCTTCCTGTGGTTTTATTCGGCTTTGTCATCATATGGTACAGAGGCGCTTTGTGCTTCTGGGTCTCAAGGATTTACCAGGACCATTCACACATTTAGTTGTGGTAGAGAAACAATCGTCAGTTTGTAAGAGTTTGGTCGGGGATAAAAAGCCTTAAATCGTTTTGGCTGCACGTCGACGTGAAATCACGTGCGAGCCTAAAGGTACTGATGATGCTGGATTTTTGATGTGCCGTTTGTAAAAAAAAAAAATGGCATAAAGTTGGTGTTTAAAGTCCTTTCATTTCCTTTCTTTCAAAAAAAAAAAAATATCGTTAAAATTGAAATCTGTCCGCTTTTAGGAATGTCACAAAATCTGCACTGCAGCTCAGGCCGAACATCTTTGTCACGATCTGTTTACGCTTGTATCTGCATGTAGTAAAGGCTTTAAGATTGTCGGTTAATGGCACTGCGGAGATGTCATGATTTTAAAAGAGGGTCCAGGGGGGGCGGGGGAGGGGGGGTGTAGTTGCGTTCTTGGTTTAGTCCGTTCAAGTCCAACTCTGAGGGAAAAACACTGTCTTGAGAATTCTGTGCAGTCGGGCGGTTTCAATGGGAGAAAAAAGTTTTTTTTGTGTGGGGGGGGAGCTTTCACACCTGGATCCACCGGAGGGTTCCTCTGTGGGTTCAGACTCACAATTGCAGCGTGATATTGGAACAAAAGAAAGAAACAAAACAAACCTGAGATGACCCCGGACGAGGACGCGGTGGGACTCGGGTGAAGTCGCTTCACTCGAGGTTATGAAGACAGAGCCTCCCGACCGTCGTCGATGTCGGCCGGGCTTCAGGACAATTACAGAACCAGGAGGGAAAAAAAAAAACCGATCCGGGTTCCCGTCATTTCTTATTCATGTTGTCCCCCTCAGAGCTGCACCGCTACTCCAGAGATTGTCTCTAATTGGCTGTTTGTGCCGGAGCAAAAAGGGAAGAGCACACAGTATACGCTACGCAAGTGCTTTATACGGATACTCTGACAGGGAATTGTGTCGCGAATCACGAACGAGCGACGTCTTCGTTTCGACGTCGGTGTCCTTAAAAAAGTGTTTTGTCCCTGGGGGGGAGAGTGAAAGTCCCCCCCCCCCCCCCGGGCGACTTTGGTAAGGTGTTTAGTGCGTAGGTCTAGTTTTAGTTAGCCGGGGAAGTGTTGGCGTCTGAGGAATTTCACCGTGAGCGTAGCGCAGCAGAAGTTAGATAGGAACTTTGGACAGTTGTTGCATGTTTAAAAAAAAAAGAAAAAGAAAAAGAATTTGCATTTTGGAGCTCGGGAGTCGTAGTTGAACGGAGGATCTAGGTTGTGTGTTTGGCTGTGTAGCGGGATTTTTTTTTTTTTTAAATGTCACAAAACATTGGCTGGAAATTTGCGCACACTATTTTTTTTTTCTTTTTATTTTTTTGAAATAGATTTTTTGTCACGTTCTCTATCTGGGAGATGGGGCTGTACAAAAAGGAATGTAAGCTTGTGGCTTGAGGTGTCCGTTTGATGCGAAAGCACGAGGATCATGAAAACTACACTTTTTCTTTTCTTTTTTTTTTTTAGAAGAAGACATGATCACATTTTTTTTTTGCACTTGAACCTCCTCCTCGGACCGGCCTCGGTCCTCCTCTGCCTGGAGGGTTAGTCCTTTTGCCGTTTCTATTTTTTTTTTTTAACTTTAAACGTTTGTTTCTCAACTCCGTGAACTCGTTTTGTTTCGCGTTCAGTTAACCGTCTTCAGACGAACAGGGGGTGGGGGGGGGCTTTGTTTACGTCGTGTCTTTGGGATATAAAGGGTAAGGCACCAGCATCGCATCACGCCTGCCAACGCTCACAGGCTGTCGAGGAACGGGGATCATGGCGAGAATGTGGCTGCGAATTCAATTTGTGTGTGTGTGTGTTTTTCTGTCAAAATGTGAAGGCAAAATGTCAGACGTCTCTAAATACAATGTTTGTTTAATTGTGTTCCCGGTTTATTTTGCCATTTGTCATCCCCACTCTGACAAGCAGGAGGCATTTTTTTTTTCTTTTTTTTTTTTTGCGAGGCATCGCTGCACAGTTTTCGCAAACGCAAGTTTGAGTTTTGTTTGAGTTCTCCCCCCCCGCCTCCCGAAGCATTATCATCCACGCGGTTTGATTGCGGAGGTCGGCCCTTGTCCAGGCTGCTGGAGCCGTGCGTAACGGCGGCTCCACACGCAGCACTCAACAAAAGTCCCGACCCACGTGCTTTTATTTTGTCGTCGTTCTTGTCGTCGTCGTCGTCGTTGTTTTCCTGTGTTTCGGCGAATGAAGGTGATTGTTTACAACGCTACGTATGGAAATGCCCCCCCCCCTCCGCCCCGACCTCCAAACTTTTCTCCGATGCCCTCACCCTCACACAAAACGCCGTGGTACCATTTTTAAAAACAAAAGACTCTTGATTTCGTTTCAATGTGTCCTACACATTTGTGCTGCTTTATGGATATGATTGCCTTTTCTTGTATTTAACGACGGGGGAAACAGAATGTCGCCAATGTAGACGTATGTACACACGAGGACTTTGATTTGTCATCTTTGGGAGAGCGGAAGCCGTTTTTTTTTTTTTTTTTTTTTTTTTTTGCGATGTGTTAACTTACTGTCGTCGGTTAAAAGAGCGTTCGTAGCGATTAGTGAACCCTCTGTATTGTTTCACCAGTTCACTCCGGTTTACATTGGTTGTCAACTTTCCAGAGTAGACGCTCTTTTGTATTTTTCTTTTTTTTTTTTGGGGTGGGGGGGAACAAAAAAAAAAAAATCATGTGATTTTATTGCACACTTTGGATACAGTTAAAGAGTTTTTTTGTATCTGCCAATTATAAATTATAAATAAAAAACTATATTCTGAACATTTGTGGTATTTGCAGTTTTTGTGTCCTTATTTTAGATTCATTATGGCTAACATTCATGCCTTTGATTTTTGATCAACACTCGAAGGAAATAATTCAACCTGTTGTGGCCAACCAACTCAAGCGGTCCAGTGAATTAATTCTTCTTCAAACGATGGTCTCTCTGCATCTCCCCACGCTCCATGTAAACCCGGAGGCCTCCTGTAACCCCCCCCCCCGCTCCCCTGAGTGCAGAGTGAGCGCTGGCAGAAAATGGATGAACTGTCCCTTTAAGCACTGAGCTCAGAATCCCCAATGCTTCCGAAACAGAGCCCGACTGTGTTTAAAGTTGACTTAATTGATGAGTTTACGCGGGTCTCCTCACAGCGGCGGCTACCAACCAGCAGCTAATCCCCAGAGCTCCGCCTGCTCGACTCCCCCGAAGACAAACCATGCGCTTTTTTTTAAATACAGTCAAGTCGAGCCGAGCCTCTCGGGAGGCATTAGCTGCGTCGCCGCCGTCCTCGTGCAGAAGTTGCTTTTTTTTTTTTTTGTGAGTTCTGGCACTGTTTGGCTTCAGCAGGGGGAGAAGACGGGGTGGTTTGGGCTAAAGGTGTCAGGTTTGGATGGGGGGGGGGGATCTGCTGGAGATGCGGCGTGCATGACGATGAGGCTGGCGGGCTTTGTTAACTGCTGCGTGCGTCGGGCCTCTCCAGGCATCCGAGTTGAAGACACACACCGGTGTTTACTCTCAGCTAGCCGGAGGATGATTTATTCATTGCGCACGCTGCTGGGTCACATGCTGTACCGAGACGCTTCCATCATAAAAGTCCCTTCCCTTCCGCTGTTATTTATTTATTTCATTTCATTTCTTTTTTTTTTTTTTTTTTTCAATTTGCAGCTTTTTTTTTCGTATTCAAAGTTTAGCAGCGAGTGCGGCTCGTTGGGATGTGGCACACCGGCTCTGCAGGTTGGGGGGGGGGGTTTCCGTCTGCAAACACGGGGATGTTGAGCGTCCCCTCACTCTGCCACCACACGCCGAGCACAGTGTCAACTCTGGCGGTTTTGTCTTTTTCTTGAAGATTTATAAAACTGTGAAACTGTGCCAGAGTGAAAGAAGTAACAACAAATAAGTGGAAAGTGCTAAAAAAAAAAAAAAAACAACTATGGAAACTACACACGGAGTCAAAACTAAAATATAAATATATATGTAAAATAAAAAAAAGTATCTATGTCTATACACACACACACACACACACACACACACACACACGAGGAAGAACACATGACTCCGTTCTTTCCAAATTGCAGTTGCAATAACGAGAAAAACAAATTTAAACTGATTAGAAATTCGCCCTCAATCGTTAAGCTCGCTTCCCCCCTCCCCCCCCCTCCCCTGTTGCTCTATTACGTTATATTCGTTCCCAGGGAGAGTTTGCTTGGGAGATTTCATACTCTGACATCATAACAAATGCTCGAGATAGAGAGTTCAAGCAGGATGGGGAGTCCATATTAATAATGTAGAGAAGAGAAACACCGGCACTTGTGGCAGATGCACGCTGCTCATCTTTCATACCTGACTGTAATCCCGTAAATTAGAGTTGGATCTTTAAAGGGGGAGGGGGGGAGGGGGGGGATGTGTCGGACTGTTGATCGCAGGTTGTCAAATACTAACGAGATGCCGCCGAACGACGCCGTCGGCGTCCGAACGAGATTAGAAGATGCTAGCTGGAGGAAAGAGGCCTGAACGACGTTAAAACTGCGAGAAGCAGTGGAAAACACAAACGGAGCTGATGTTAGTTATGCTGTTGCAAGCACACTGACAAAACAAATCAATGGTACATCAGCAGCTTTGCTCTAATAATGGAGCTAAGCTCGTTTGGTGGCAGGAGCGTTGCATTTTTTGAGGGTTTGCCTCTTCTCATTCTCGCACTTTTGTTTGTATATTCTTGGAGAGTGCGTGCGTGCGTGCATGCGTGCGTGCGTGCGTGCGCGCGCTACTTCAGGCGCACGCTGCTAAATTCACTAGCAAAATATCTCCTCTCCGCGTCTCTTCCCTGTTTACCCTGGAGGGCCCATCCATCACGTGTCTCCGCCCGTCTCGGACGGACGGCTCCTTTCCCGCCATCTGGCGCGCCTGCACGCTGCGCCCATTTCTCACCGACAAACGGGGGCGGGGGGGGGGGGGGGGGAGACGCCGCAGACCAGCCAGAATTAGCCGGGGCTCCGACGTCAGAGCGAACGCGCCCCGGCCGGCGCTGTTGCCGCCCCGTGCCAGGAGCACGTCGGGCGGGTCTAGCCGGTAATGACAAAGCCGGGGGTTACCTGCTGGCGACAGATGTCTTCGGGCCTCCGAGCGAAAGGTTCAGCTCCGCTTGCGCTTGTGATCTCGTGCCAGCAGTGCCGGCGCGCCGCTGACATCCGCTGCCTCCCCGCCCATCTATCATGCATTAGGCGCCTCTGAACCCCAATTAGCCCTGTTAGCGACGGGCGCTGCCTCCGCTATCACCGGGTCCCCACTGGAATGACGGCTCGCGACACTTCAGAAACACCTTCCGGTCGCGGCCCTCCACTCCTCGGCGAGTGTTGTGTCTGTCCGAGGAAGGGCGGGACCGTGCGCCGCGACGGAGAGCGCGGCCCTCTCGAAGATTTGCAAGAGGCCGGCGCCGCTAATTAGCGGAAAATGGCCGATCCAGATGGCCTCAGCTCCAGGGTGTCAGCCAAGACGTCTGATTCCTCTTTGACTGATGATCTGTGCGAGAAATTCTTTTTTTTTATTTATTTTTTTTTACTTTTATCTATTTTTTCCAAAGCTCGTGTGCGCCTTGCGATTTATTTACACGCGTCTGGTGCTAACTGTCATGCCACAAGAGTAAATTAGCCCGGCCCCCCCCCCGCCGCCCTCTCCGAGCCGGCCGTAAACTTTACGACCTGCATCTTCGCGGCAGCCACTGACGTTCATGCCGCCTTTAAATTATGCATGCGTGAGCTGTGAGTGTTTGTTTATGTGTACGTACGTGTGTGTGTGTGTGTGTGTGTGTGTGTGTGTGTGTGTGTGTGTGCCCCAGCCCGGTGCTGCACAGCGAGGGGGGCCAAAGGGAGTCGCCAGACCATCGTCATTATGCCGTTAAAGAAGGGGGCCGACACCTGGAACTCAGGGGCCTTCAAGTCACGCTGAGCCCCCTCCAAACCCTCCCTCCAAGCCGCAGACACGATCCCCCCTCCTCCACTGGGGTGGTGGGAGGGCGGGAGGTTGGGAGGGCGGGGCGTCGCGGGGGCGCAGGGGATGGCAGGTGGCGGTGGGAAACGGATGGGGAGTGTTTTGAATGGAAAACTCGCCCTCCATCCCTCACAGGCTTTTTTTTTTTTTTCCACCCGCGTGCGTGCCCTTCACCGGCAGCGCCAACAGGCGCCGCAAGGACGGCGGCTTGTGGGAGGGGGGGGGAGAACAGGTGGCGGTTTGTCGTTTAGCGAGGGATGGAGTTTCCCCCCGTTGATCGCGGGCCGATGAGGAAACGCCGGGGACTCCGGCCGCCCGCTCCTTTTCTGGAGCCGGATGCCAAGATCCGTCCTGTTTCCGACTGTCCGCGAACAAAGAGGGTTGGGGGGGTGGGGTGGGGGGAGGGATGGGCGGCGCCGCGAGGTGCGTCGCTCCTAATTAACGCTGCCGGACTGTTTTCGCGGTCGAAAGGCCAATCTGTCGTCTCATCTTTGAGAATGGCGCCGTTTCGCGCAGGCAGCCCTGCCGAACAGAGATGTTGCAAAGGCAATTAACAGCTCCCCCTCACCCCAGGGCGCGTGCGTTACCCAGCAGGGCCCCGCCCCCTCCGCTGCAGCCATATCTCTGTAATAGTCCCCCCCCCACCCCTTCCACCGCCACTAGCAGCAGCAGCCACCATCTTTCCGCCCTGCAGCAACTCGGGGCCCCTCGGGCCCCTGGTGAGGCGATGAGCCTCAATCTCTGGATCTAAAAACACCTTCTCGTGCACCTGCGGCGCGGCGGCTGAGGTGAAGCGTCCAGTGCGGCGGCGGAGCTCGTCAACGGCCTTCTAATTCGCACAAAGAGATCGGCCGGAGTCGTAATTTAATCTTTTTTTTCCCAGACGTGACGCTTTCTCAAATGAGCGAGACCGCACACATCTGTTTTTTTTTTTTGTTTCCTTTTATTTGGCCGCCGCTTTTTCACAGTCTAATCACTGAGATGTATGCAAATCAAGGCGCTTTTCATCGGCGGGCGATGTTCGTCAAAGGATCAAAGGGGGGGGGGATATTCTTAAGAGCCTGGCGTCTGGAATCTTTGTGAAAGGAACACTTATTGAAATCAGCTCAGGCTATTACTTACAATGTCCTCTTCCATTTATTATTGTAATATTTCTACTTACTTGTGTAGTTTTTTCCTTTGAAAGTCCTTCAGCTTTTCTCTTTTGTGCCATTTGCATTTTTCAAAAAAAAAAAACACCTTGACAAAACCGTTATTTGAAGATATAAGACAAGTGATGGACTTCATTGTCGGTGGCATTCACTCGGAGGCAAGTGAGGAGAGCGCTCGTATCGATGAGTGGAAGCCGCACGATCTTCTCAAAGCGAGATGCAAATCACCTTGAGAGTTTCTATCTATCTCCCTACCTATCTATCTATCTATCTATCTATCTATCTATCTATCTATCTATCTATCTCCCTACCTATCTATCTATCTATCTATCTATCTATCTCCCTACCTATCTATCTATCTATCTATCTATCTATCTATCTATCTATCTATCTATCTACCTACCTATCTCCCTACCTATCTATCTATCTATCTATCTATCTATCTATCTATCTATCTATCTACCTACCTATCTCCCTACCTATCTATCTATCTATCTATCTATCTATCTGTCTATCTACCTACCTATCTCCCTACCTATCTATCTATCTATCTATCTATCTATCTGTCTAAATAATACACAATTCCATGTGTGCAACAATTGGCTTGTAACAAGTTACATTTGTGTAACAACACAAAAGTGTTCACTTCGCTCACTGTGCCGCACGTGTGCTGTCCTCCCGTCATACGACAGATCGCACACGCCAACATCTGTAACCTGGCGTCTGCAAATATGTTTCTCTGTTGTTGTTGTTGTTGTTGTTGTCGTCGCCGTCGCCGTCTCGGCACTCCAGACGTTTCCGAGGATCGTGTTTACCACCGACGCAGTTTTCTCCCCCTCTCTGATGGCTGAGATCAGAGAGACGGCCTTCAATCTCCGGCGCAGATGTGAATCTCGGAGCGGAGCGCACGGGGCAGCCGGCTTGAAAGTGGGCCTGGAGGGAAGTCTTGCAGAAAATCCCATCCAGTCTACTGACGCGACTGTGGGTAACGCTGACGAGCGGCAGCCCCTCCGCTGGTGCGTGTTGGCGGCTGATTCCTCGCCCTCGCTGCGGTCGCAGGTCTGCCTATTAATTGGCTCCTAAATGCCAGAAAGCAGCGTGATGCTAAGGCTAATCAGAGCTAATAAGGCGTGACGGGGCTGTGCTGAAATTTTGCGAAGTGAGGGGGGGGCTGCTCTGCTCTGCTCTGCTCTGCTCTGCTGCCTGAAGGGACGCCAGGACTTGGGCACGATCTCACTGACATCGTCCATTTGTTTGTCCGTCGATCTGTCAAACCCATCCCCGCTTATCCGAGCTCCCCGGAGCCGTGCGGCCTCTGTTTGAATTCCTTCAATACCATCTGCGCTCTGTGAGCACGTCTCCAACCCCGCGTCTGCCCACAGCGAGTCAGACACAGACCTCTCGTCCCTGATGCGTGTCCCCTCGGTTTTCTCTCCGAAAAGCAAAACGAGACAAAAAAAAAAAAAAGAAAAGGAAAAAGACAAAAAACAAATCGCGGCCCGAGAGACGGCCGAGTCCCTTAAACACACCTTTGCATCTAACGCGGCGTCCCCCTAAATGAAATACTCATTCATAATTCAGGCCCGAGGCTTCTTAATGGGAGACTCCCCGTCCTGTAATGCAGGCCTCCTCCAATTGTTTCCATTTTGTGAATAATGTACCGCCGTTCAGATAAGTTAAAAGTGGCCACCGGGCCATGCAATAGTAATGAAGAGCGGGAGCGCACCGGAGCGGGACGGAGATAATTCCTTTTGGAGAGGGACGGTCGAACATCCGCCACTGTCATTAGAACAGATCCGCCGGGACGTGTTTGGATGAAAAAAAAGAACGTGCTCCTTTATTTATTCATCTCGCAATCTGTCAAGTGCTTTAAAGACTTTGCAGTTTGTTTAAGCTTCGGCGTGCAAATTAGGGGAGAGGGGAGAGAGGGAGGGTGTGAGAGAGAGAGAGAGAGAGAGAGAGAGAGAGAGAGGGATGGCACGCTTGCGGAATAGTGTATGTGATAAACTGTGAGAGGAGGGTAAGACATTTACAATTGTCTCCCTCATGATGATATCAAAGTCCTTTATTGTCCCTCATTCACCAGTCATGTTATTAGGTACCTGCCACCTGCACGGCATGCCTAATAAAGTGGCCTAGTGAGTGTACATTTAGAAGCTATGCCATGCAAGTCTATGGGGTCAAAGGTCAACTTTGTCCTAGAGACATGGGGCCACTTGCAGGTTCATCGGGATCCCTCAAGACACAGCCACGTCGAATTTGGGGCTTCTAGCCCCGTGAACAACTTTCTTCCTCCATGGTGGGGGCGTGACAGAGAAAGTTTGAGAGCCACTGCGATACACTAACAATGATAGCAGGATTGATAATTTCATGACCTCCCAGCAAATACCTGGTCTGACCTTTAATTAGGAAGCCCTTTTTGTATTTTAATCATTTATTTTTAACTTGCTCCTCAAAGGTCAAGGCAGAAGCAGCCCCTCAAATCAAAAATCAAAACCGATAAACGCTGCACTGATTGGCCGCGGCGAGCGCAATGAGGGAGGCGCCTCAGAATGGTGGGCTGTTTACGTACCTGAGAGCCCGACGAGACACGACGAGTGGTGTGTGATCACACACACAGGGAAAGGGAAAGGCGTATTCAGAACCTCCTTCGGCTGCATGACTCCGGCGTGATGAGGACCGAGAGCGTGTGCCCGTCTTCGTGCGTCACTCTGGCTAAGTAGTTTGAGCTGGCATGCATCTGCTCCTCCTACTGAAGTGTTCCCCCCATTCAGTGTTGAGGGAAGAAAAAAAAAAAAATCCCTCCAAATCCCCCGGAGGAATAAAAAAAAACAACAACAACCACAACAACACCAAATAACAAAACAGCAGCTTAAGTGGTGTTAATGTTCACCATGCCTGTTCCCTGCACGCCGCGCTAGAATTATCTCGGAGGATGTGAATCACTTCTGTCGAGTAAAGCTGTGAGACTCGAGAAAAAAAACAAAAAAACCCATCAATGATGAATCGCTGGGACATCTGGATGAGGCTATATGCATTTTTTTTTTTTTTTTTACACTGCAGAGTTACATAAATATTACACCTCTGTGCATCGGTGATGTGATGAAGAGTCAGAAAAACAATTACACAAGTAATTCATTCTTTATTGGTGAAATGTAACATTTTGAAAGAGGCTGATTTTTGCTTTGTCCAGGCGCAATCAAGCCGTGTTCTGTCCTCGGTTGAGTTGACGTCAAGCTAGACAGATGGTGAGGCAACATGTGAGACGATCCAATGAAAACTGAATTTGTGCTTGAACTCACTCTCAGCTTTTGTGAAACTGTAGTGAAACATACAAACAAAGTATAATACAAAATAATTCTAATGTTATACATAGCTACTTCGCAAACTACGATTAGCAATTCTTAGCTACTTAGCAAACTATAATTAGCAATTCTGTAAAAGGAATCACAAACTTTACCAAACACGAACATTCAGGTCGGCAACAATGAAACTCCTCTTGTTCCAGCAGCTTTGGACGGAATGGGAAATGCTGCTTTGACAACACAGATTCCTGTCAAGAGTCAACACCCCCACCCTCCACAGCAACCACGTCAGCATCAGATACCACAGCTCATCTCTCTTGGTGCTACTCCTTTGGCCACAAGTGGGGACGCTGCTCCTGCTACGGCTCTTGTATTTACAGTGGAAACTGCTGTTCAGACGACTACTATTACTGCTCAAGCTCAACTGATGTCACTGATGCCTTTTCACTATTCTTTCCTCGGTTGAGTTGATGTCAAACTAGACCGATGTGAGATGATCCAGTGAAAAACTGAAGCTAGGATCCAGTGAAAGACTAGAATGGAATGTTAAATGGAGTGCTCAAAATGGAATGGAAATAGACTATTTAAATAAAACAAAGTATAGTTCCAGCACAAGCCTGTTGTTGCACATTGGCATTATGCCACATGACCCATAGGTGTCCTTGTTCAGCAAGCCAGTCCGCTCAGTCTTCTTCTCTGGAAGTTACAAGCTCGTCAGAAGACAACAAAGACATAAAAAATATAAACAAACAGCCTATATTTAGACACCATGCTATGCACCCCCGGAGTAAATACACCGAGGTTGCTTGCACTCTCGCCGTTCCTTCCGTCTTCCTCTCCAAAATATTTTCCCCCAGCAAAGTAAAGAGGAGTCGGATTTGAAGTTGAGTCTTCGTTAAACGCTGCGGCCCCCCTCTCCTGTGTGATGTGCATTTTACATGGCAGAGTTTGCCTCGCAGCCAAGCGCCTCGCCTCCTCCCCGCCCTCTGAGGCTCAGACATACGTTGATCCAAGAGAACGCAGACAACGTCTCATTTTGATTCACAACAGTGGGAATAAATAAATAAATTGAGGGAAAAACCCCCTTGATCTCAAAGGCTCAAGTCTGCGTTTTAGACAAATCAACCCAGGCTGCTCGTCTGGAGCTTTAACTCAAAGCTATGATTACGAATCATTATTATTAATAACTTCTCACCGCAGCTCCGCCAGGTGCCTTCCCCCCCCCCAATTTTTTTTTTTTTTTTTTTTTTGCAACTGCACACATACTGTACATGCACAAAGCCTGCGTCAGGGTGCGTCGAAGTACCAATAAATCTGGCACATTTAGGGGAGGCAAAAAAAAAAAAAAAAAAAAAATGCATCACAGCGCGAGGGCTTTTTTGGATCGACTGTGAATCACCAAAGTGAAAAGGCTGTCAGCTCCGCCGCTGCTGCCGCCGTGCCAAGATCTTAACAAGCGAGAAGACAAGAGAAATGTGGAGCAGACGTGGGCGGTATTTAAAACTACATATAAATAAATAAAAGGTGGAAATAAATAAATAAATAAACCCCCTACCTACATGGCGGAGCTGATCGCTATCTCCTGTGAGATGAATCCAAATAAAGGCACCAGAGGACGAGCGGCTTAATTACCCTGCTTCAGCCTTGAATCTGTTGGAGCGGCGTGCCTCCTCTCTGCCCCGATAGATTGATATTCTCAACACACGCACGCACGCACACACAAATATATATATGAACCTACTAGAATCATAACTGCATAACTGCCATGCGTGTGATTGCACTTGTGAGTCACGCACTGGAGTATTTTTATGCGTGTCTTAGTCGCACAAAGGAGAGGGCTTTTTAGCGTGATCACTGTCAGAGGCATTGAAGTATCTGTCAATGCATTGCTTAAGGGAGAATGGACACCATAAATGTCAGCGGCTATAAGCGAGAACCACTTTCATGCCTTTTATTCAAAACGAGCTTTTTTAAATAAACGGACCCTCCCCACCTCCCCACGTCCCCCTTAAAGGGAGTGATTGCAAATCCGCCGCCGCCTGCCGCGACGACCAGTGCGGCCTTTTTCATTGTTCACCGTGCAGCAGGTGGCAGAGGCTCAATTGCTTTCTTACTTCCTTAGAAGTGGCTCAAATCACCTGCTATTCACCTTTCCGCTTTTGAGGGTGCATGCGGGTGGCGCTGAGAGGCGTTTTGCATGAAACGGGGAGACAAACGCCCCCCCCCCCCGCCCCCCCCTTTTTTCTTTTTCGTGCCTGATCACAACGAGGCTCATTACTTAATGTTCCTGTGCCTCAGGGTGCTGCTAAGACGCTGGGAGACAAAGTTTTGCAAGTTTGCCGCCTTCCTGTTGTTCCTATCCGTGGTCCACCACCTCTCAGCTGGCTCCCATGCAGACAGAGGCTTGATGGACAGGGAGGAGCAGACCGGGAGCTCCTATTCAAAGTCTCCACCAGCCCTGGTTCTCGAATCTTCTTTCATCTGCTGTCGCCTTCCGCTCCTCCCACCTTTTCCAACCAATCCTCCCAAGTCTGACATTGTGCCTCTCAATATCACCCACATCCTCTCAGCTCAAAAAAGAGAAAAAAATAAATCACTGTGGAGGAGGCGTGGCTCTGTGCGATGAATATTAAAGTCTTTTTCGTGCTTGTTTTCCCCGCTATTCGATGCAACTGAGCGTACGATTTAAAATGAAACGGAGCATCATTTATGTTCAAAGGTTGAAGCCAGGCTACGTCTGAAACCCTCGTACTCCCATCTAAACAAGCGTGCAATGTGCACACTGCACACTTACCACATAATGTGACGTGCTAGCGTGGATGGTTCCCAGAGAGACCGCTCAAACAATGACACATCTAAACTGCAGTTTGGCACCCACTTGTGGCTCCAAAAAAAAAATCAATCAATCAATCAATCTATCTATCTATCTATCTATCTATCTATCTATCTATCTATCTATCTATCAATCAATCAATCAATCAATCAATAAATCTACCTACCTACCTACCAATCAATCAATCAATCAATCAATCAATCAATCAATCAATCAACCTACCCACCTACCTACCTACCTACCAATCAATCAATTAATCAATCAATCAATCAATCAATCAATCAATCAATCAATCAATCTATCTATCTATCTATCTATCTATCTATCTATCTATCTATCTATCTATCTATCTATCAACCAACCAACCAACCAACCAGTCAGTCAGTCAGTCAGTCAGTCAGTCTATCTATCTATCTATCTATCTATCTATCTATCTATCTATCAACCAACCAACCAACCAATCAACCTACCTACCTACCTACCCACCTACCTACGCACCTACCTACCTACCTACCCACCTACCTACGCACCTACCTACCTACCTACCTACCTATCTATCTATCTATCTATCTATCTATCTATCTATCTATCTATCAAGATCTTTGACTTGGCGTGAACACAAAGCACCAGGTCGACTACAAGGCCGGCGAACGACCTTCTTCCACCGCAGTCTGCACGTCCCCACCTGCCTCTCAGCCGCGTGCCGTCGAGGACGACCCCGCTGCATCTTGACTCGAGCGCGTCCGTCAAAAAGCAACAATTAATTGCGCTGACACCCGACAGATGACTGGGGGATCGCTCCCCGAAAAACACAAAACTTGCTCCGCTCCGGGTTCATCCACCGCCCCCAAAAAATAAAACATGCTGTGACAGCCGAGGCGACAGATGGATGACGAGAAACGCGTCGGCACTTTGAAACTATCGGCCAGGCTCCGGCGGATTTGCTCACTGATTACTCTCATACGGCGGAACATAAAGCGAGCGGTGATGAAAGTCAATGAAACAGTATTTTTTTTTTATTTTTTTTTTTTTCAAAACATTCCCTGCTCTGCTGGGACGTTGTCGCAGCCTGACGTGTTGTCTGTGATTGGTTCAGGCAGGACCTCACTGTAAACTTGATGTTACCAAAATAAAACTCTTACTTCCTGCGTGTGCAGGCCTTCGACCCCCGGGTGCTACGACGCACTTTGCTCAGCACTGACTGTGTGAGTCCCTTCAGCAATCCAAGATGATCACCTTGTCCCACTGACAGAGTAGTTGAGAATCTACTGAAATCACAGTGAAGAAAAACTCCCAGTGAGGTCCTCAGTCTGAAATGAAATACAAGCACGAATGGCATCAACAACCTTTTGCTGTCGAGTCCAGAGAAAAATGCAAACATTTTCTTTTCGTCTTCTGCTTCTACATTCCCCCCCCATGTGTCTGGCGTGGAACTTTGCCTGCGACCCCTCAGAAGAAGGCAGTCGTTAAATATTGATCACACATCCACGGCTCTCCTCCTGACTGGTCAAACTGACAGCGCCGCAGCCATCTTTGGTCTCCTCTACCACATCTCGAGCGGGGATCTTTTATTTTTTTTTCCCTCTTTCGTACAACGGCTTTCTTAACAGCAAGGCGGCGGAACGTGAGCCCTGCAGAATAACAGTGTGTGTGCGTGGGGGGGGGGGGCGGTGCTGGAGGAGGTTCAAAGCCTTGCTCTGGGACCCTTCAGCAGCATTTGGGTCAGAGGGGAGCGTGGATCTCGGCTCCTGCAGCCCGAGGACGTTCCCCTATAGCGGCGGCACCCTGCCGCAGAGGTTCAGGCGCAAGGATGTGTTCGACCATACTCGCCGACTCGCACGCAAGGCGGACGACTAAAAGTTGTGGGTATGCAAAGCCAATCAGTGCCGAGGATGACTCACACGGGGGCTAATCAGTGTGTTACGGTGTGGCTCAGAGTGCAGCTCAAAGCTCATGAAATTTAATTTGGGGTTAATTAGAAAGTCTGAAACCGTTAAAAAAAATAAAATGTACGGTTTCATTAGAGGAGGCGTCAAATCACACCTGATTTGCAAGGTTTTTGTGCGATAACGCCGGGAAACTGGCTTTGACCTCTGCACTGTGGCGCGCTCTCGCGATGTTGCACGTCGTTCAATTATAGACTCCCGCTGGGGAACATGAGCGCTTGATGTGCACGGCGAAACCTGTGTATCGAGCGGGGGTGAGAAGTCTTTTTGTCATTTGTTTTCCATTTTTTTTTATCGCCTGTTCTACAATAATAAGAGGGAGCGTTGCACTGAAGAATTCAATTTGAACGTAAGACAGTGAGAAGACCGACTCTCGGATTTCTCTGGTGTGAAAGCATCTGTTAGTCATTTCAGAATGTGGTCGAGTGATTTTTGTTTTCTCTTGTAATAACGTCCGAACAAAGGGTTTAATTAAGAAAGTAATTTGTTGATGCTATCGATCCAATTTCTCACTGTTAACTGAAAAAAGAAGGAAAAAAAAGCTAGTTCAGTGACACAATTAGCGCATTTGCATACAATGCCAGACTTTACGGCAAGACGTTTTTGTGACAAAATTTGACGACACTTCAGATATCAGCAACCTCATTTTTTAATTGCTTTTTAAAATAGCTGGAATTTCCATTCAAGGTACGTGTAGCAGAATGTTTTGTATATGACATGACAAGTGTGACAAACATAAACTTGATTTAAATACCCCACCCAGTTTAACTTTGTAGCTGATGGAGATAACTTGTGATATTTTATTTTGGTCTGTGCACTTAGTTTCTATGAGGGTATTCGTTTCCTGTAGTGGCAAGCACTTGGTCAGCAAGGGGCGCTGTGTTGCAATGGTCTTGGTGGCTGACGGGGCTCAGCAGTAGAAGAAGCAGTCACAGCAAGATTGCAATAGTTAAGACAGGTGCTGACTCCTGACGTGCCTGTGTTATTGTTCCATACAGGTAAGATACACCGAATGTGACGCCCGAATTAATATCAGAGCGATGTTTGTGTTAGAACCCTAGAGCGTGTGTGTGAATTGCTACTGTGATACGACACAAAGGCTAACACCGATCGAGCCCGCGTGCAGATTGTTGCGGACCCGGTGGACGGCGTGCAACTTCCTGTTGGTTTTCAAAATAAGAGTTAGCGCTTTTTCTGTTACATTTAATTGTATTCTTTTCGGTTTGGTTGAATTTGTGATTTCATTTTCGTAATTGAAAGGTTGTTTAGTTAGATTTACACTGAGTTACGGTTACATGATCACACTGTGAACTAGTTGAATGTGTTTGTTTCTTTTCTTGAATGAATATGCTTTGCTCAGCAGTAGAAGAAGCAGTCACAGCAAGATTGCAATAGTTAAGACAGGTGCTGACTCCTGACGTGCCTGTGTTATTGTTCCATACAGAAATAAAAAAGACAAACATTAATGTGCTGCACAAAGAATTGGTCAGGCGCCATTCTTTAACGTGTAACATATGCAACGCCGTCTGCAGTGGCGTCACCAAAATAAGACATTAAACAGCGTTATCCCAAACGTCATGACAAGTTTGAATTGTTGTTCGTGACGCTGCCATATTCTCCTTCTTTTTCAACGAACGCCTTTGCATTCGGTGGTTTTCCCGAAGATTCCGAGAGACGACAGAAACGAGAGAGAGAGAGAGAGAGAGAGAGAGAGAGAGAGAGAGAGAGAGAGAGAGAGAGAGAGAGAAAAAAAAAAAAGCAGAAATGAACAAAAGAGAGCCGCGCGACGGCGACCCAGACGCCACAATCGAGTTGTCATCCCCCTCATATCAGGTAACGACGCTATGTTGCGCAACGCATTGCTTCATCGTGGTTTACGCCTCTCGAGTCAACATGAAGTAACTTAGGGTATGTGTCTCCATTTCGCGGTAACGCCGGAAAGGCTTTGTCCAGTTCCTGTTTTTTCAGTGTAAACATATTATTTTGAAGTGTAAAGGTTGATGTGGTTTCGGTTCAATGGTGACCTTGTTTTGACTGAGATGCTCAAATGATACTCGAAGTTCAAAGTTCAAAGTTGCCAAACAATTTCAATATATTTAAATTATGACTCCTCTCTATGGATAGAAAATTGTTTAACTATCCATAACCGAACACGCAAATTCACATAGGCTTCTCTGAGGTCACTCAGTGTTGTTTTATTGTATATAAAATAAAAGTTTCAATGCAACAAAACAACTTTAATATTTCTGAAACTATATCGTCAACGAAAGAATCACTCTTCTGTATTTGAAAACAAAACTGTCTCGCCTACTGTGTGTAAGCAATTGCGATGCCGTAAGCAAATCCAGCCTTGACAAAATAGCTCTCGCAAACTTTTCAATGTGATGATGTAATCGACAGATCGTACTGCCCTCATGAAAAGCATCTGACGCCGGGACGTTTTCATCACAACAAACAGAGCGGCCCAGGACGTGTCCTGGTGAAACAGGATGATGCACTATAGCTACTTGACCACATTTGCTATTGGTCATATTTAACCAGATGATCACATCAGTGTCATGTTATGCTGGCCAATTATTAAATCATTGCGAGTGGGCCCATTGTGTTGCCAACATCCCTGTTTATTCACTGTGTGGTCTTGTATTCCTTGCTTCTTTTGTGTCTTCTTTGATTGACAACTTTTCATTGCAAACTTGTAAGTGGTGCCAATTACCAAAACCAGTCTATACATTATTGCATTATTGAAATGATTTTAGGTCCAATGTTGTCTTTAACAGTGCCCACTGTTTGTAACTCATAACTTCTTGATTTTCTTCTTGCAGCTCAGAGCAGGTGATTGTCATGCTGGCACCTGGTCATATAAGACGGAGCAGTCTCTGTGTGAGGGGGTTTTGGCCGTGTTGTCGAGCAGTCCTGCGGTGTTTTCCACTGGCTGCCGTCTCCTGGAGGTCGGAGCCGTGCGCACTGCACACCTGTGTTAGTGTCATCCGCTAACCACCAGCTGTTTTGAGCATTCCAGGCTTTTCTTCGCTCCGGGCCTGCTTGCTTTACGTGACTTGAGTGGGAAAAAACTCGAGTGGAGTGTTTTTTTTATTTCCATTCTGGGCTTATTTTACTGACTGGCGCTCCCGTCGGGTCTTTCCGCCGGCTCAGTCACTTTCCCTCTTTACCTCAGCCGCCATTTATTAGTCCATGAAAATCTTTTATTGTCACGCTTCTTCCTCGCGGTTTGTTGTCCATCCCTGACAACCCAGTATGATTTCAGAGGGTCAAGAAACAGATTGAAAGATTTTAACATTTCGTTTTGGCTATTTGGAATCTTAAGGAACCAGGAATATTTGACTACTTTATTTATTTATTTATTTATGTACTCATTTGTTGAACACAGCCGGGACCAGCATGCAATTTTCAATTTCGATGGATGTCCTGTGAACTTTGAGGCAGGTCTCGGGGACAATCCTGCCTATTTGCTGCTATGAATTTCTCAGTGCTATTCAGGGAGCGGAGCTGTCATTTTGTCAGGCAGTGACAGCGGAGCAGAAGAGGGAAATAATAACCTATATTCCTCCGGGTGACACCCGGGTCCCCCTGGTGATGGAAGACAGTACACTAAATATAGGAAGAGATGTAGAATGTCACGCCGTCATTTGAGCTTATTGAGTTATGATTAAGCCGCGCACGTGGCTTGTTTGCACTGAAAGGTTCATTGGAGTAGACATTTTTTCAGGTGCAGTGCAGGTGCGCGTTCTTGGTTGATTGCTCATTTTAAACTAAATATCACCGCCGTCAAGTACGGCTTGGGTATCTTCGTTTTTTGTTTTTTTTTCAGCACTCCTAACAAATGGAAAGCAGGAGGAGGAGAAAAGTTGCTGGCTGTTTATCAAAAAAAAAAAGAAAGAAGAAGAAGAAAAAAAAAAGCTGCGATGTCTAAAAGCACCTCAAACAAAAGCAGCCGCGCTCCGCGTTCCTCCTCCTCCTCCTTCCTGTTACTCATCCTTGTCGCTAACAAACCTGCCGATCCTTTGACCCGTGCCGAGCTTCGTCAGTTGCTGTGCCGCAGGAATCCAAGGTATTCTCCACGGTACCAGCTGGTGCACCAATTGTGCCTGTTTGATCCTTTGGCAGGCTCCCCATCCTGTCTAAGGTGTATTTTTAGTGTACGTAAAAAAAAAAAACAACAACAACAAAAAAAAAATCAAACATGAAAATATATATAAATGTGCCGCTGCCCGAAGTTATTGTGCTTCTTCCAGCTGTCGTGCAGTGTTTGGAGATCTCCTGAAGTGTCTGCAGACTCGGGTGTTGTGTTGTTTTGCAGGCGAGGGAGGGATTTCAGAGGGTGATTCCCCGGGAATAGTGCTCATAAAACAAGACCCTTCCTTAAACTCCACTGCAGATCACGTATTAGAATGCTAGCTAACGGAAAGAAGACAAAGTTTCATGAGGACTAAGCCGGTCTTCGGACTGACGGTTTGGATTTCTGACCTAGCATGCAGCTGCAGCAACTTTCCTTTATATCAGCAACTTGACAAATTCTCACACATCCTAATTTTATATCGCAGACGCTGACGCCACAAGTTTCTCCCGACCCTCTGGGTCCGTGTTCGGATGAATCACCGAGCACTGACAAGACATTAACACTGAACACACCTGCGTTGCGTAAAGAAGGAAAGAGAATGAAGCTTTTCAAGGTCATCGGCCCCTCGCTGCTTCGACTCTTGAAACAAAGGCTTGCAAAGCAGCTTGGAAGCTCAGTTTGACCGATAATCAACCTGCAGAAAATGTTTTTTTCTGAATTTGTTTTTTTTTTTTTTGCAGTTTCGAAAAATAAATGACATCAAGCCAGCCTCTCCCATTGCGCCAGGGAGGGTTTTATAGCGTTGGGAGACTGCTAGCGAAGGCGTGTCTCTGCCTTCCTGTCTCGTCTGCGTGCGCTTTGTCTTCCTCCCCGCTAATATTTCTTTCCCTTTGTTTTCCCCCTTTCCCTCCGCGCCCCGTTCCCCTCTTCCCCTCTTCCTCGCCCGCTTTGGAATCTTTTCCTGTGCACCCGCTGCAGCGCTGTGGCACTTCGTTCGTGTTACCTGATGTCACAGTCCTGACTTCCCATCCCTTTGTTAATCGGCAGTAAACAACATGGCTGTCTGGGGACTATGCGTGGCGGAGAGACAGTTTTTTTTTTTTTTCTTTCCTTCCCCCTCCTTCCACACTTGCGCGGATAAAGAAAAAAAAAACAAAACAGAAAAACAGAACAAAAAAAAGAAAGAAGACAAAAACCCGACGACGACTGATGATTAAAGTTGACGCCTCTCACGCTCGGCGCCGCGCGCACAGTGATGAAAGTTGCTCAGATATCCCGGTGACAGGTCAAAGCGGCACACGCAGCTAATTGATGCCGCAATTCTGACTCTCGCCGCGTTGTCGCCGCCGCCGCCGCAAACGTTTGGCTCTCTCTCCGAAGCGTCGGCGCCGTGCCGCACGCCGCCTCTCTCCGGGGGGGTTCGGCGCGCCGGCGTCGCGCTTTTTGTTCATCACCTCCATTTACAAATCGCATTAGCGCGGCACTTAAAGGAGCTAAACTCCGCACGTTAATTTCCAGGTGGCATTGTCATGTCTGACAACCTCCCCGGCTCCGCACATCATCTGTTTCACTCTGGGGCTCTGTGTGCTGCCTGGAATCAGCATCAGCATTGTTTTTTTGTTTTTTTTTTCCCCTCCATGGATGGCGAGCTCAGTTTCCAACTCTTGGGTTTTGGATTCTTGTCTTTATTTCGACATCCTTCGAAGACACACACGTTCACAGTGAGACAAGATTGCACTGCTGGTCGAGATCCAGTCATTCTCTAATGATTGTGGAAAATGGCGGTGTCATTCAGAACTATCTGCTGGGGTGATGCTGACGCTGGGGGCGAGATCTGTCTCGGCTTGGCCGCAGGGGTTGGGTTGGGTGGGGTGGGGGGGGGGTGGGGGGGATAGTCCTTTCGCAAGAAGAGATAGAAATGCAATAAATCACTTTTCTGATAAAAGGATTTTTTTTCACTGCGGTCCATGCTGGGCTCACAAATAAGTGGTAAATATAATCAAAACATGAATAATCCTGTCTTGTTTTCCTGATTTCTGCCCGTGTGAGAATGTGCGCTTTGGTTTGCTCATTTAATACGTGAATATTTATTTTCTTTTTTCTTTTTTTTTTTTTTTAAAAAAAAAGACAATTCTCAGCACAGCTGCAGACCATCGGCAGGTCCGTCCCCGTGGGAGCCGGCCAAGCTGTTCCTCTCGCATTCTGCGCCACGCGCCGACTTGCACGAGGAGGCTACAGGCGGCCGCTGGAGGGTGCTCGATGTCATTTGTCCAATCTGATATTTACCTATAAAGACGGAGCACTCCGCACGTTCCCCGCTCACCGGGAAAGACGATCCTCGAGGGGGAGGTTGAGGCTTTCAATTAGCTTCGCCCCTGCCTTGGCTCGGCCCGTCCTCCTCCGCCTGGTCGTGCCGAGCGTGGCGAAGTGGCCTTGGACCGGAGCTGCGGCGTGATCGCGCGTGAAAGAGAGCGCACTGGCCGCACTCGCCGAGCTCTTGTCGGGCATGCGAGAGTGCTAGAACAAGAAAAACTGATCGGTCGGTTGGTCGAGTCGTGCCAACGTCTGCAGAACTTGCTGAACTTTGTAGAAAATGCAAGAATTGACAAAAGCTTTGACAGTTTTGGGCAACATGCCCTAATAGTTCCTCTAAGGTGACTGGAAACGGCACCGCTGCTGGTTCTGGGAGTGTGCCAGGGCTCAGGTTAGGAACAGCTTGACGCTCTAAAATATCGAAAACGGCCCAAATATCCTCACTTTGAAGAAACGGCTTAACACTGACTAGTTCATTCAATATTAGAGATGAATCCAGATGTGTGCTTGTTTTTTTTTTTTTGCCAACATGGTTTTGCCTTTTGTGATTCTATTTCAGACCGCGGCCTCCTGTCCTACTCTTTTTGTCCTTTCTTTGATTGAGCCCGTGCGTGCGCGAGGCATCATACCGAAGCTACCTTCGCTGTCTCTTATTGTTACCGCCGGACCCAGGACGGCCGCCCGGCCTTGAGCTCTGCGTTTGGATCTCTGAAGGAAGGAAAGAGACAGATGTCATTTAACATTCCAGCCGCGGCCGTCAGCGGCTTTGACCTGTTTGTGGACGGCGAAGAGAAAGACCGAGCGTGCGTCCATTTTGCAGCCCGCGTATATTTAGAACTTTTCCAGCGTTAAAGGGGTAGGACGTCGAGGATCGAAAGTTTCGCCTGTTTACGCGGTAACACTCTGCTGGCGTTGACACAGAACAATAAAGGAAAAGTTCCAAGACCCTGGAATGATGTTCCAGTCAAAATTGTCTCGGACAGCGATGCTAGTTCCACGTTTAAAGCCATAAATATCCAACGCAGCTTTCTAGCCAAAAGCCTTGTTCCTATTAGAGGGCCTGGAGGAATGAGAACGGATAGTTTAACCTGTTTTAACATGAAAGAGCAACGAATCAAATATTGACCCAACTCGAAAACCCTCACATAACCTCATAATATGGAAATGGAGATCAGGTCTATGCGTGTGTGTGTGATGCTAATGGAGCTTTAGCCCTTCGCCGCTAGCATGCGCCAACCTGACGCAGGTACTCGTTTAAACAACAGTCGGGCGTTACTGCGGATTCGCTCGCTCGTTTGATATCGGGTTTGATATCAGAACGCTCCCCACCCCGACTCCCCCCTCCACCCTAATTCCGTTTCGCTTCGCGCCGCCGATATAAACGCTCACCTGTGCGCGCCCGCTCGCGAGGGTCTCCCGCCTCGCGCGCTCATTAGCGCTCATTTGCACGCCGAGCCCTGATATTTCAGCAGCTGAGCGAGCCCTCCCACATCCTCGCTGCTTCCTTTGAGGCCGGCTGAAGTGCCTCTCCCACTGCTCACACACACACACACACACACACACACACACACACACACACAGCCGCTCCCCGGTCTGAGCCCATCTGCCTGCTGACCCCCCACCACTCGCCAGGCTCCTCCGCTTGCAACAGGCGTGCCCCTGAATCGCCCCGCTCACTCTCGCCTCGAGTGTTGTCTCAGAGCTGCGCCTCTTAAACCTTCCCCTTCCCCCTCGCGCTATCCCCCCCGCACCCTCTTCCCCTCCTGCACCACACTTCAAACGCGTACACATCCAGGCTGCTGCTCCATCCACACACACACACACACACACACACACACACACACACACACACAAACACACACAGAAGAGGCGAGAGAGGGAGAGGGGGAGAGAAGAAGGAGGTCAGTGGGTCTCGTCAGACACAAGGAACCACTTGAGACGAGCTCATGACTAGTTTACACTGCACTCAATTACCTGCGTTTGATTACTGGCCCCTGCGACGACCCGACCGGTGCTGTCTCGCATCATAAAGCCCCCCCGAACCCCACCTGCCAGCGGAACCATTTAAAGGTCCCATATCATAACCATTCTCAGATCTTTATTTTTTCACCGGTGAAGCAGCCTCACTTGATTAATTACCCCCCCCAAAAAAAAAGAAAAAAAGAAAAAGCTTCTACAGCACTTCAGTTGGCAATATCGACTGATGGACTTTTACTGTTAGTTATTATTATTTTACTGCGCCTATTTAATGATGCCCGTTTTTACTGCTCGAGTGAGTGCGAGCAGCTGATTACCTCCATTTCTTTTGGGATGAAGTATCTGATCTGGGTTTTTCACAACCGTGTGTGTTCCGGGCTTCCCACTTCTCTTTGGGAATTCCGTGACGGACTGGAGACGCGTATCATTGTATCTTACACGACGTGTCCTCCAGTTTTTCCGAGCCTCTCCGTCTCGTTTCAAGTCCCGACGGCAGGCGCCTCCTCCATCTCTGAGTGCTTGATTTGTCCATGCAGCAGCAGCAGCGGCAGCAAACAGCCGTCCGCTCCCACCCTCTTTCCATCCTCCCCTCCCTGCTTGGGTCTTCTTTCCTTCCTTGTTTGTCACCTCCAATATCTGGCACGTAATCTGGCGAGCGCACAAAGCGCTGGCCCTATATGGGAATGCAAAGGGGAAATAAATCATGCAGGGTGGCAAAAAAATAAAATAAATGCGTATGTATATATATATATATATATATATGTATATATATATATATATATATATATATGTATGTGAGCACCACTGTGAAATATTCCCTGCGCTTACCTAGGTGCGTTTCTCCGCCGCAGCAAAGTGTGGTTAGAAATATAACACAGCGGCTGTATGGAATGCGTCGGCTCGAGGCAAGGCACGCTCATCCGAGAGCGCCGCCCGAACCTTTTAGCATTAGACTTTCCACCGCGGAGCTACATAACAGATCATAATGAGCGGGCTGAGTGAGTCTGCAGCTCGGCGCCGCCCTCTGGAGTTTACGCCGGAGTTCCGTGCTTGACTGATTTGCACTTGTCAGCCCGGAGAATAAATTGTGAGAGCCGGATGAAACAAAAGCAGGTGAATTTACACCCGGAAAGGCACCGCGCCCCCCCCCCCCCTTTAATTCCTTACCAGCTGCCGGTGCCTAATGGTCTGTAAATCCTAGTTTTTGTGACTTGAATAAACCTGGGCTCGGCGCTGGAAGGTCGCGCGCTTAAGCCTCTAATTCAAAGGTGACATTATTAAGTAAAGGTTTTTCCTCTCCTCTCCTCTCCGCCGACTCCTTATTCCAGAAACCTACAGACGTTGCGGATGACGCGCCGGCGTAATGGCAAAAAGACGGAAACGGCACTTTGCGGTGCAGACTTAGCAAAGGATGGATCACCGCCAGTCAGACGTTGACGTAATTGAAAGGCTCATTCAGGGTGGGGCAGGCGGGCCGGGGGTGGGGGGTATCGGGCCTTCCGTTCTTCGCCGGCCCGTTCTGCGGTAAACAAATTGTGCGGCGTCCCCCTCCTCATGAATTATAACGCGTTTAATGGCGGCGGCGGTGCTCGCGAGGAGTCGGGCGGAATCTGCAGCGTTGTCAAGATATTTTCATGCAAAGCGAAAAGCGCGGCAGCCCCCGAGATGGCGGTAGGGTTTATTAAAAAAAAGAAAAAAATAATCACTGCGAAAACGGTGAAACAAACTTGAGCTTCGCGCGCCGCCGAAGCGATATTACAACGCCAGGGCGCTTGTTTATCTTCACTAAAGTGCTGCAGCGTAGCCGTAGTATTTACATTACACCTCCTTCTGCTTCTCGCCCCGTCTCGTCCCTGCGTTTTTTGCCTCACTGTGCTCGTGTGCAACTGTGTTGTCGCTGAAGAGCAAAGTTCTCCTCATTAGGGGCCTCAGACTGCTGTCACATGACACGGCTGGCTGAACAGACGAGCTGGTCCTGCGCGACCCCACCTCCTCTCTTCCCGTTCCTCCTCCGTCTGCGCCTCTGTTAAACCCAACGTCATTGTTCTGTTTTTTTTCCCTTCACCTGTCACCGTCCTCCCCACGCCTGCACACAGGAGGGCTGCAACATGGAAGCGCAGGGATGGCACGAGCCAGAACTTCCACCCTGTGTCCTGGGTTGTTAATTTGGTGGTAATTCTTTGCCATTTTGTTGGCCTTTTTTTTTTTTTTTTTGCTCTGGCATTCTTTACCAGCCATGGCTGTGATTCATCCCCACAGTAAAAGAAATGAGTGTCATGGAAAGAGTTGTAAATGGACGCCGCTTGTTCTTGCCCTTAAAAGCCAGATTAATATTGAAGAGCATGAGGAGGAATAGAAAATAATGACTGTTTGAAAAATCAAATGATCTCATTTCTGTTTGCTCCTTTCCAACATTCCTCTTGATATTCCAATCAAGCCGGTTATTAGAGACCCTTAACTGCGTTGGTTATCAGCGCCACATTCTATCTGTATGCAAATGTTTTTTTTCTTCAGCGAGACCCCCCCCCCCCACTCCTCCCCCACTCCCGTTTTCAATATTGTAATCAGTAATGTAAAGAGTGTTACCTGTGTGGTGGTGGTGGTGGTGGTGGTGGGGGGGGGCAGATGTTTCCCTTTCCAGCGGCTCCTTAATCATCAGCGTCACAACACATGCAGGAATAATGCTTTCTGGCAGGTACAGATTCACACAACTCTGCAGTCGTCTGAAAGTGCCGTCGCGTCGCCGCCCGCCCTGGAAAACGCTTAGCGCTGCAGCTTTGTCTAATACGTGACACAACACGCCAGAATTTCCCATTTAAATAATGCAAAGCTCCGCCTTGGGGACGAACCGGTGTGCTGAGCAAAACTCCAGATGTGACTTTTTACTCGAAACCAGGGGAGTCAAACTCAAATACACAGTGGAGCCAAAATGTAAAACTTGGACAAAGTCTCGGTCCAACGTTGATATTTATTGAAAAAGATTTGCTTCAACCTGAATATGAAGCAAGCAAAGCTTAATACTACACAATAAATAACTTCATATTGCACACATGCGAAAATTGAATTTTAAATTAGAAAAGAAAATCATCAAAATGAATAAAATATAAATAATATGACTCTTTTTTTATTTTTTAATTATATTAAATTTCAACAGTGACCTTTTTCATGGGCTAAAAATAAATGTAAAAATAAAATAACACTAGTGAACCAATCAAGTCATAATAATATCCTTCAATGTACGTCCTGTCTTGATTCACGCTCCAAAATAGCAGCAGAGCATTCTGGGATTTGTAGTATTAGCAGTGCATGTGCTGTATGATAGTCGTATCGCCTTGCTAGCCAAACATAACGACACTGTGGGCCAGAGTTTGACACCAACGCTGTAAACAAAACGAACTGCAGTGGTGCTTCGTCCACTTCCCCTTTGTGATGTCACAAAGAGCAGATAAATATATCTCTCCCAAGTAAGTGACAATTCCCTCAACCGAGTGTTTGTTCCAACCTGTGAGAAAAAAAAACAAGACACTGTGGCCGCCTTGTTTTTGTCCCTTTCCAAACATAAAATGAAAGAAAAGATTGCGGCTCCGCCTCCGATTCGTTCCGAGCGAACTGGGCCACAGAGGCAAACACCCCCAGCACAGGAACTCAGTGCTGTTTGGCGATGCCTCGCGGCGTCTTCTCTCATCCCCCTTCCCGCGTGCTCAGTCCCACCTTCTGTTCCGTCGGCCCGTACATCCATCCATCTGATTGACAGGTTATGAACCAATCCCTGCATAAATGACTCCGACACACTCGGAATCCAGACGGGCCCGGGCTCAATCAATCTCACTTAAGCCGTCCTCCGTTGCAACCACGCACTCTAATACCGAGACGGGCTGCGGTGCACTTCCCCCGGTAATGTTATCAAGTCTTTCCAGCAGGGATGGGCCGACCGCTCTCCGGGCGGAGGGAAAGGAGAGGGCTCGCGTGGCGGCTGCAAAGAGTTGATGAAGGTAGCTGAGATTTCTTCGTCGTTGCTGTTTTTTAATTTGGTATTTTAACAGTGGGACCAATCGCGGGAGTGAAGCTGGGGTTGGTGGTGGTGGTGGTGGTGGTGGGGGGGGGGGTGGGTGGGGGGGGTCTCAGTTAGAGCCGGGCAAAAACTCATAACAGCAGCTGTGATTCTCCAAATGGGGGAGCGATAAAAGTGAACTGGACATTGCAATCTGGACCCCCCACCTGCCCCCCCCGCCCACCTCCCCTGAGGTGCACGTCATAACAAACGTTGCGAGGGACCGGCGCCCTCGTAAAGGGTCGCTCGGATTGTATTGACATCGCCTCTGCCGCCGGTTGGCTCCCTTTTTTTTTCTTCTCCTTTTTGTTGCTGTTGCAGGTCCGGCGTCGCAGTGAAAAGTATATTTACCCGCGAAACCCTCAGTGGTGAACAAGTGAACTTTCATTATTGCCGATTCTGTCGACCCACAAATAACTTCACACGAGAGACAGAATGATTGATACTCTTCATCATCTCGGCCTCCCTCCCCAGCCCGGCTAATTCGATTCCAAATAACTGCGGAGCTGTGTCACCCATACCAAGGAACTCACCAGTAGAGCAGCGCTATTGATCTGCAAACGCCACAGAAGCGCGTGGATTCTTTTTTTCCACTGTAAGAAAGAAGAAGAAAAAAAGAAAAAAAAAAGGGGGTGGGGGGGGGTTGCTGTATTGTTACAACTGCAATCGGTGCACCTGGCTTTTTGTGTGTGTGTGTGTGTAGGGGGGGGGGCGCTGGTTTTATATTTGATGAAGACGACATCGACCCTGATGAACGATATTAATTTCAACCTCGTATTCAATAAACGACCCTCGTCTGTGCCCACACACACACACACACACACACACACACACACACACACACACATGGAATCCCAGTGTTCATTTCAATGTCCTTTCCCGGAGGTTACGAGCAGTCAGCATCCTTCCCGGCTCCTTAATAGTCATCATTTTTGTAGCCACAGCGGTATAATCGGCCCCGATCAGGAAGCCCCCGGACTCCGAGCCGAGCACTTTATGTAGAAGAAGCCCACCAGCTACAGTCTCATCTTTATTTCTTCTTCTCGGGACTTAAAGGAAGGAAGGGGGGCGGAGTTGTCGGGGCGGGGCGGTGGGGGGAGGTGGGACTGCCCACCCCCCCCACCCCCCCATGGCACAACACCACGGCTGATGGCTGTTCACAGACCCTCCAGTCTGTGTACATTTCAGCAGGGCTTCAAATTTATCACATCAAAGACACGGCAAATTGCTACATAATTCAGTTTAGGAGGATTCTGCCAAGGCTGCACAAAAAAGGTGTGTGTGCGCGCACGTGGGTGTGTGGGTGTGTGTGTGTGTGTGTGGGTGTGTGTGCGTGTGTGTGGGCGCCGGTGTTGGAGGGGGCGTAGCGTCTTAATTTTGCAAGACTATGAAGCATTTATTGCACAAGATTAGCCCCGGCGTTTCTGCTCATTATGACAAAAGTTTTCGGGGGGTAGGGGGGGTGGGGGGGACTCACTTCTGGATCTTCACTTTCGCCTCGTTCCTCGTCTCGGCCTCGCGTCATCCCGTCGGCCGCCGCTGACGCTCCCCGCGACGCGCCTCCCGCTCAAACAGCTGAGCTCAGCAAACCAGGAAGTGGGTGGAGGCGCAACGACGACGAGAGGAGACTCGGAGGATGCACCCAGGAATACAAACATCTGGCTTAGTCTCTTCCTCGTCTTTTTTTTTTTTTTTTTTGCCTCCCTCCCCCAACTTTATATCGACGCAATTGAATGCACCAGCACAGATGCTCACCCTGCAAGTTTAGGCTGTGCGACTTGAAACTTCGGGGGGGCCCCTGGCGGCAGGCAGCACCCCACAACCCCCACCACACGGCTTCCAATCCCTCTTTCCAACAACCCCCCCCCCCCACCTCCCACGCCTGATACTGCCTGATGTGCGACGTTTGTTCTTCCGACAATCGCTTCCTTCACCTGGTAAAATCTCTTTTCACGGTGGAGCTTGAGCCAGGTGGACTCTCCTTCCTTCCTTCGGCCAATAAAAATGCATCAAACTTGATATCATGTTGTGTGGAATTAAAGTCCCAGTGATTGTAATTTTTACAGCAGATAATAGAAACAGTATGTTGAGCCCTTTATAGTGGAGTGTCTTTACAGTGTTTTGGTCTTAGCTATAAAAAAAATCAGATTCTGTTTAATGTCGCTATGAACCGATGACACCTTATTTCTTTTTTTTTTTTTTAAGCCACTGCTAGTGCTGCCTCCTCCGTTTAAAGCCTCTCCATATCTCCCCCCCCCCTGTCATTTGGGTGCAAACTTAGTTTCGCTCGGAAGCCATTTGTGATTTAGTGTCGCCGCCCGCCGTAACGCGTTTAAACAACGCACGGGGGTAAATATTACGGGTGAGGAATGGTTGGCTGGCGGAGTGTCATCAGGGGCTGCGGCGGAGGAGGCGCGAGTGCGGGGATCAGCTGACGTCAGAGATGAGCAACTGACCTGATTAGGCCACTTTGATAAACGCCGGGCGGAGCGTCGGCCTCCTCTCCCTCACCTCCCTCCCTCCCTCCCATCCCTCGCTCGCTTGCTACCTGCCTGCCTGCCTGCCTGCCTCCGCTCCCTCTCTCCCTCGGCTGGCACCGCGCGAGCAACATTTGCTTACATGTGAGCTCATCCCCGTCGTCACGCAGATTGAATTAGCGCCAGCGGGAGAAAATAGCCCGGCAGAAACAACAGATGCGCCGCATTATTATTTTTCTTTCTTCTCGGCCCCTCTGTCTTTTTTTTTCCTCACACGGCCCTCCCGGAATCGTCTAATATCTAACCTCTGTTTCGGTGCATCCCGCCATCTCTTAATGCACCTAACACACTGTGGGACGAGGGTGAATGTTAATGAAAAATACATTATTCATGCTCGGCAAAGCCGTCGGAGTGTGTGGCCGCCACCGCCGCTGCCGCACGGGGCGAAGACACGCAGGCTGGCACGGTGGCGGCAGGCAGAGCGAGACAAAGCACGCCCACGCAATTTATTATCCCTTTTATTGATTTCTTTCCCTCCCCCCCCCTTCTTTTAAGGGGTGGCGCGGATGTCTGCAACTACATTGCACTTGGAATCAATTTTTCACTCCCTCCAAAATAAGTTATGTGCGGCGAGTCAACCGCCGCTTTCTTTTTCCGCCCCTCCCCTTCTCTCTCTCTTTTTTTTTTTCTGGAAATAAAAACACGAAAAAGAGCAAAAACGACCTGAATAGCAATGAGGCCGAAATGACGGCGGCGAGGTGTTGCGTGGAAGAATTGGAACACAAAGGGAGAGGGAAGGGGGTGCGGGGGGGAAGCGCTACGGCTCACCTCCGCCCTAATATGATTTACGACTTAGCGGGAGAATTACATGTAATGATTGAGCGTGTTGATCAAGGGGTTTGTGCGATCCAGAAAGATTGCGGCGAGGCCGAGAATAGACAGCGATGCAGATCGATTGCCCCACACCTCCCTCCGCCTCGCGCGTTCTGCCACTCTGTCCCGCGGCTACGGGCTTCGGTCCGCCTCTACATCACTCCGGAATCACGGGGCCGCTCCGGCTCCGGTGGACGGCGCACGCGGGGAATTCATTCCGCTTAAGGTCGATCTCCTTTTATTGTCTTAGAATTCAAAAGGGATGAGAAAGAAAACCGTCCACTTTCTGTAAACGTCCTGGGAAGGGAAAGGAGGATTTTCCCCCCTCCCCCCACTCAACCCCTGTGTCACATTTCAATATTGCCGTGCCAAATCTTAGGCAGGGGCCCAGCAGGAGTCCATATAAATAATTAAGTAGCCAGTTGGTCACAAGGTGCTGTATCTACAAAATGAGCAATTACTTTTTTCCTCCCGGGACTTCTGCGCTGTTTATATTGTCGGGTCAGAGGGGAAGACGAGCTCCACGGGGCAAACTAACGTCAAATCTCTCCATTACTGATTCATCATACAGAGCCTGAGCTGATATGAGATTGGGGGGGGAGTAAAAAAAAAACAACCTTTGTATGGACAGTGGGATGTTATTACATATGGCCGTAGGCATCCATCGTCACAGGTTACAGACAAGTCCTCAGACCAGAGCAGAGCCAGAGCTCCTCGCTGTGTATCCAGGAATTTTTTCTGTGGTTGTGCAGCAGAAAACATTTTGAAAACATGTTGACCTTGATGTAAAAAACTATAATACATTTTTTATTTTATTTTATTTTTTTAAAGCGGATACTCGTTAGAAAGGTAGATGGGAGAACGATCAGCGCTGGAAAACCTGACAATCTTTTTTTTTTTTTTTTCTCTCTCTTTCTCCGTAATCTCCTTTCAGCCAACCTCTTTTATTTTAATGCTCAGTGCTGCCACTGATTACCAGGTCGGGGGGGAGCTGGAAAAGGTCACCCGGTGAGCCAGGTTGATGGAGGGGAATGACATTTACATTTGGACAGGTCAAAGTTATAAAGCTGGGGCTGACTTCAGATCACCAAAGCCCCCTGTATCACTGAGGAAAGGCCATGACACACCCGGTGCCATTAAGTCGGACCATTTTAAAAAAATATGTATATATATTTAAAAAAAAAAAAAGCACTCACGGGTTTGTATTATTCACTTTAAGTTCGATTACTTTCGTCGCTCACTCGGATGTTGTAACTTATATAATACAATACGTTCACATTTGACCTCAGAGCAACTTCCGGGTCCTGCTCCGGGTCAATAGGCTCCAGGGAATTTCTCTTGCTCTTTTGAGTGGGCTGGTACAGCAAGTCCAGTATCGCCCCTGAGTGCGGCAGAAAATGGATAGACGTTTTGCTCAAACTTGAAAAACAAACAAAACAAAAACACTTTTCACACTCAGGCCTGAAAGCAGGAGAACAGGCCGCCCATACGTAACAAGCGTTTGATCCAAAAACACAAACGCTTGAAAAAGGTGTCAGCAATTTTCCCAAACAGCAAGGATAATCGCCTCGTCGGGGGTTTCGGCGGATATGCAAACACGGCCGTAATGTTACATAAATGCTCGCTGCGAATTGAGCGTTGGGAGAAAAAAATAAAAAAAAAACAGAGGAAAGGAGAAAAGACGGACATATGGCACTTATTTAATCCATCTTGTTATGGAAAACCCTGTAAAATCTGGCATCTGTTTGCTTTAATGGGCTTAAGGAGGACAGACCTTGGCCCAATCGTATCTGCCTAACCCGCTCCTCGTCCTGCGTGGTTGTTTTTTTTTGTGTTTTTTTTTCCGTGGCGACAACGATCCGCTACCCTTAATCAGAGGCAAATCTTGTTTTCGATAATTAGCTGACAGACAAAAAGGAGAGAAGCCTCATTTTCCTATGAGACTTAAGGGTTGGCGCCGCTGCTGCTGCTGCGATCAATATAATGAATGTCTAATGGCGTGTCTGTTTGGAACCGCCAGGAAGACGTTAATGTGCAATTAAAATCATGTCAAACCCATCACATTTTCTGGTTTCTCACCCGGCGCCCCCCCCCTGTAAATCCATATCTTGCCGTCAGGGCAAACACTCATAAACAGGTTGTTAAGCAAGGCGCCGTAAACAAGTCGAGGAGGGACCTTTAAAAAAATCATCTGTCTTGTAAATATTTTGCAAGTTGTACATATCGGATCGCAGCCGCGTCCGGGGGAAAACAAAACGGAATGAATATTGGCAGGTTCTCAAAGTGCCAAAGTAGAAATGAAAAAAAAAAAAAAAAGAAAATAGGTGCGATACCTTCAGAGCGTCACGGACAAATGCTCGCCTTGACATTGATGTTTACGTTTTTCAGCGTTCTTTGATTTTATGTCAGCCTGAGTCCAGTAATCATATCAGAGGTTGTTTTTTTTTGTTTTTCTCTCATATATATTTGCATGCTGTTTGAACGGCCAATTTAGCCACATTTCTGTCAAGATGCAGAGTTTTGAGTATTTACCTGCACTGTAGGTCCAAGCCGCGTTCACACTTGCCTCTCTGAAGCCCCCTGGTCTGTCTGGACCGCTGCTCTTTGCCCAGTCACTGTTCACCTATATTATCTTTCATAGTTAACTTTCTGGAACGTAAATATGCAAAAAAAAAAGGGACGTTCACTCATCGATGTAAAGTGAATTTAGCAGAGTTTGTGACCAATCACACCCATCTGGAATACGTGGATTGTGTTACCTTCCTGTCGGGCTAAATTTTCTCTGTGACTCATCAGTCAATAATAAATCAGTCATGTGACAATGTTGTTTGACCAAGGTTTAGTCTAAACTCTGCCTCCGTCCCCTCCCGCCGCTCTGAACAAGACGCCGTCTCTCATCATTTATTGAATACCTCCGCAATCTCTGCTCCGGTATTTTATTGCCTTCGACGCTGAGCGCGACGGCAACCCGCAGCGAGAGAAAGCCCCTGAAAATCCACTGTAAACTGTAAACGCATCTTTAGGAACGCCGGCTCCTGATTAATGCGGCCGTCTCGCGGCAGGCTGACGGCGGGGGCGTCGACGTGCAAGGAAAAAGCAGCCGTGGTGGAGGACTGATTGAAAGGTAGCAGAGGGCGAATATGATTTTGAGGATTCGTCTGTGATGGAGGACAAGAAAGACAGTAGCGGGGCGCCGAGGCTGGAGCCGCTCTCCTTTATCAGGCACAAATGTAAGAGTTGATGTATTTCCGGTCACCCAGAGGGCGGCCGCGGCGCCGCGTCCAACTCCCTTCACAGGTTGGGTGGGCGGCCGGCTCCCACCGGGGCCGTTTGTAAGTGGTACAAACATCACTTCCTCCTCTTAGTTTTAATTTGCAGCAACGGCTTTGGCGAGACCGACGGGGAGCCGCGGAGGAATCAATCGGAGTGTTTCCGCAGAGAAGTGCCGGAGAAACTCCGGAAACAAATTGCAGTTATTTACTTTTTGTGATGCAGAGAGGCTCGACGCGGCTTCACGTTGGTGAGCGGAACCTATTACACCGGGCTTGACGTGCAGTTAGCTCTTCTTTGCTGGTGCAGGCGGAGAGAAATAAATGGCTTCCTCCACCCAGCAGAGGATTTGATCACTCGTTTATATTTCTATCCGCACAACGGCCGAGCAGCATTTTTTTTTTTTCCCCAAAAGATTTCCACAGAATCTTCAGGAGGCTTTGGCATCGGTGACTGGGCCAAACTTTCAGAATAGAATTAAAACTCTTAACTCTTCCATATTTTTGCATGACTGAAGAAAGCTGGAGAAAAACTGCTCTTGGCGCTCCGGTCGGCTCACCAAGGCCATTTTCGGTAAAAGGAGCAAAAGATTTAGTTCCGTCTAAGTTTGACCTCCTTAAAAAGATCCCACATTGCATCTTATTTATTCTACATCTTCATTTTTTATATATATATATATAAAAAAAAAAGCGGCCGATACACTATCCATCTTCCAAACTGTAGCTGCGTTGGCCTGCGTTGTAGCTGATTAGAATTCACCCGTGATGGCAAAAGTGTTTGTGCGTCACGTTGCAGCAGGGTGAGAGTCTCTTAACGTCAAAAAAAAAAAAAAGAATATATCGCCTAATTAACAGTTGCGCTTGAATTAATGAAGAGAGATGAAAAAATATCTCTGCGGCACTCAGACTTTCCAAGTGGACCTCAAAGATACACAAAGAATAAAACTTAGCCACAAACTCTCGTGACGTACCTGCGGCCGCTAACCCGCTACACTGGCAGGAGCAAATCCGATTGGTCTGCTTGGATGAAACAGACGGGAAGGTTCGTCCAATCCATTTCCAATCTTGCAACATTTAAGGAAAATAGACTCTGTTAAAACTATAAGCTGCAATGACAATTGTTCCATTAAGAAGTGCATTAAATTAATTATTTTAAGGGATGGGAGGGGAAGGGGAGGAGATCAGGGATGCTTTTTACCCTAATTGGAGTGCAGGCTCTTGTGGCTAATGCCTGCTATTACGGGTTCTTCAAACGTCCTCAAGCCTCATTAACTTTGCGCACTTTGCACGGCGCCTCGTCTATTTTTACTTTTCACTCACCCAGACAAAGTTTACCGAGTTCCAGAGCGCTCGCTCAGTGTTTAATCGCTGCCGGAGACAGGCGTCGCCCCGAATCTTATCGGCTGTTGCGTAATGAGTGAAAATGATGGAGTTGGGCTCGACACCGGCAAAGGTCACGCAATCACACCCTTTTACAGAAACAAATAGAATTGATCACCACGTGGCTCCTTGTCGCCCTTCTTTAGTGCCACCGTCTTCCCTGGGAATCAGTGGCGCAACTTTAAGATTACAGTGAGCGTATAGCTGTATTTACAAGCTCTGTCACTATTGTCTCCACGCGCCGTCTCCTCAACTTCATTTCATGAAGTCACCCCAACGCAGCCAGACATCATCTTGGGCGGGGAAAAAAATAAACAGAAATTAATCCGCTTTTGTACACGAGGAAGAAACGAAAATAACAATAAAACATTGCACAGAAATAGAAGGCGATTGGATTATTTTCTGCAAATGTTGTCCCGGAGCGGGGTTGGATATTGCGCCGTCCAACGTAAATAAGAAAGTCTGAGCTGCTGGATGGCGCAGATGAAACAGAGCAGGAGTGGTAAACAGGCTCTGGAGGCTCTGGAGGAGACACGGCAGCTCCTCGTGGTTCCGTCCAAGGTCTCTCGACTCATGCGGCGCCGGGTTCAACCCAGTAATTGCTCAGCATTGTGTTGATGCCGGTTCTGGCTCGCTGGGATGCGCACAACTTTTCTGGAATTCCACCCGGCGCCAGCGCAGACCATGTGTCTCAGATGAAACACGAGGCCCGCTTATATTGGGGAAACAGCTTTTGAGCTGCGAACAAAACAAAAGTCTTCCCCTTCTTAATACCGGCTGGATTTCTGTCTGCCTGAGAGACCCCAGGCAGGTCATGGGAATAAGAAAATGTCACCAGCACTACCTCATGGTGGCAAGCAGTAGAAGACGGATCTGTGTCGACTGAACCGTCCCTTTGAAAGGTGAAGAAAACAAGAGTCTGAAATAAGTCTCCGAATCAAGAACTTCCCACATTTCTCCCTCGGCCAGGCATGAAAGCAGCGCCAGCCCAAAACGTAGCACGAGCTATTCTTAGGATGCGGCGGCTTTCCTCCGCTGATTAAAAGAGCGTCTTTAAAACCCAGACACAGGAAGCCCGGAGGCCATGCCACCCTCAAGCTGTTTTTTGCTAGATGTGAATCAGAAAGTGCCGGGTGGTCTCACCGGACCTGCTGCTCTGTTATCGTCCACGCACAATGAGCGCGAGCTGTCACGGGGAGGATTATTTCAAGCGGAGAAAAACGGGAGTGGGGGGCGGGGGGGACAAGTGAGCCGGAGCCTTCCTCTACGCCGGGTGTTTACGGAAAAAAAAATGTAAAAAAAGATATGAAAAAATAAAAGACGGAGCCTAACGACTTTAAAGAGTTGAATCATCCAGTCGATATTCTGGGACTTCACCCCCGGGGTGGGTGGGGGGATGCGGGCGGGGTGGGGTCCTCCGCCTTTTGTGTTTTGCACCACTGACTCACAGTGTGCGTACGGGGCGCTGCTAAGTTTAGACGTGTGTACGTTTGTCTTCGCAAAGAATCGAGCTCGTAATTGGCAGACGCAAAGGGGTGAAATATTGACAGAGTTTGTTTTTTTGGGCTTTTTTTTTTCTTTTTCCACGTGTGTCAGTTTGTGTTTGTGTTTGTGTTTGTGTGTCTGTGTGTGCGCGTGGGCATGTGTTGGCTGCCATCCTGTTTTTTTTTTTTTTTTTTTTATCTCAGCGTGCTACCAAGGAGACATAAGCCACTTCCATCTGCCTGGCGTTCCAACTTTCATTGTGCTCTCAAGTAACAGACAGGAAGCAGCATTGGAATCAATTTCCCCATCTCTGCTTCCGTCCGTAATTAAAAGGATAATGTCGCAAAAATAAGACGCTTTTCTCTTCCTGATTGGCACCCAGCGCGCTCAGGGAGACTGTGGACATTTCAGATCCAACACACAGCATGTGTAAATAATTCTCTTTGTGGGCTGTGTAAGTTTTGAGTTGTCTTATCAGGTCCATTGTCCCAGTGGGTGGGGAGCGTTTATGGCAGGACAGTCGTAACCCCTCTGGGAAATTTCCCAGGCTGCGCTGGTGGTATCACTGGGAGCCAGTTTGCGCCCAGGTGATTGAGGAGAAGGGGGCCGAGTTCCCGCCCACTCGATCACGAGCCAAGCTGAGCTGTCAATCACGACGCTCCATTCCACTCGGAGCTTTTGGTTGAAAGCAGTCTCTGTTTTTTTTTTTTTTTTTTTTTCAAATCTGCTTTTGATGTCCAATGTAGACTTTCATTGTTTGGAACGTATCGTCAGAACCTCAGTCGCCGTCGTGACAAGTAGATAATGAGTGGAAGCTTTCAAGGGTCTCTCAAGTAAATGTGTGGGAAACAAGACATGAGACGTGACTGAGGACGACACATAAAATTGATTCAAAAGCCATGAAATGTATGTGGACATTTCTGACATTTAATTCTCTTGAATTGAATCTCTTGAAAGAAAGAAAGAAACAAAACTTAACTTCTGATCTGAGCTTGAATGAAAATATTTATTCAGCTGCAAGCATCTGGAGGAGCTGAAGGTGCTTACCGGCCGTTTCCTTGAACAGGGTTTAATGTTTGTTTTTAAATCCAATTATTTAGCACTAAGCAGTGTTTCCCCCCCCCCACCCCTCCTTGAAACACTGGAGGAGGAGAATGGATCACTAATCAGATGATAAACAAAAAATAATGGGGGAAAAAATTCAGGGATTATGTGTGCACCAGGATTCATCCAATTCTGATCCCCGAAGACTCGGCAACGGAACAAAAACATGTTGAACGTTCACAAAAAACAAACAAACAAACAACCAAACCCCAAAACCTGCATCGACCGCCTATGATTGGATTGATATATATTTCTTTGAATATAGATATAAATAATAGCATTTGCCTGAGATCAGAGCACAGGGTATGAAACGTCATGCTATCAAAAGCCCTTGGCAGTGCATATGAAGCATAAAGGTTTAACATCACAGAAGGAAAATATAATTCAGAGTAGAGTGATGCTGCCTTTCATTTTAAACAGTCTTAATTAGTAATACCAGCTGATGACATGCTGTTCACAATACAACAAAATGTACCTTGAAGGTCGAGCTTAACCAATGTTGTGAAGTTACCTTACCTGTTCTGCATGACTGCTTGAAACACCACATCTTTGTGGGACTGGGGATCTTTGAGGTGACACCGATCAGGGCTGACAAGTTCCTGTTTCCTGAGGTTTCATTTAACGCCTAAGTCTGAAATTATTCATACCCGAACCTTAAAAAGAAAGTAATTGCACCAGTTGGGCGTTCGGTATGAGGCTATGGGGGGCTCGAACGGTTCATATAAAATAATTAAACATAATTGCGAGGACTGGAGACATTTTACTTTGCACTTCAGCGCTGTTAATGATATTATAGGAGAGTAGCTTTATCACAGATCCTGTAACACCTCGGGGAGTGTTTCCTTGTTTTAATCAGGTGCTAAGTGGCTCGACAGTCCACGTCTGTATCTGGAAAGTGCCTTGACGGCTGTCTAAAGAGCTCGCATTTAGCTCTGCCTCCGAGTGTGAATATCAAACACATCTCGGAGTGCGCGTCCCTCCTCCTCCTCCTCCTCCTCCTCTTCCTCCTCCCTCTGCAAGTTTCCCTGTCGGCTGCAGCTTGCAGGTCTTCATTCTTGCCGCCAGTGCACTGCTAAATAACCGCAAGTGAGCGTCCCGTGCACGGGCGTCTGCCGCGATGGATAGTTGGACCGTTTGAAACCGACAGCGCCCGCCAAACTACAAATTCAAAGTGTTTTTGCATGGGAATGAAGTTTTTTCATGTCCTGCCATTAATTGTGAGAGTGTGCATAATGAAAACCCACAAGAGGGGAACGTGTTGGAGGGTATAGGCAGTGGGAGAGAGCCAAATTAGTGTAAGTTCCGTGCGACAATTTGCAAAATCCTATCATTTATGCTCTCTGTTGAAAAAAAAATGGAAAAAGAAAAAAAGAATCCTTCCAAATATCGAACCAGGGCGACTTGGACCAACAGATAGTTGAGCGACTGGCCTCGGCGACACATCTGAGTGACGGCTCCCTTATTTGCATAAGTGATAACCGTGCCAAAGAGGAAGTGTGAGGAAAAAAAAAAAAACAACGACTGGAAATATTAACAGACGTCGGCGGGGCGGCCTCTGTTAGGCTATCTCAATTTTCATTTGTCTTGTCTTCCTGCAACAGATAATTGGGCAAATTACGGATAACCTTTGCTTGAGCGGCGACGTGTCCGCTAATGACGATGTCGACACAACAACCTCTGCTGATATGCGAGCCAGATGGCCGGCTGAGTTGCCCTTTCAGAACCCCGCCGTGTTCGGCGAGGGGCAGTGACAGCCCGTGTGTGTGTGTGTGTGTGAGAGAGAGAGAGAGAGACAGACAGAGAGAGAGAGGAGTGCATGTGAATGCATGTGCAACTGCATATGCATGAGTTTACAATGCCTGTGCCCACCATTTGCTCCAACTAACTGTAACATGATCGTTTGTAATCCAGCATATGCTTTGATGTAATCACGTGCGGCAGAGCCAGATATTGTTATTCTGCGCGGGGAGCTGAGAGTGAGAGATGAAATGAGATGAATATGTTGGATAAATAAACACTTTGATGCGTCATTCATTAATTAGAATTGGAGAAAAAAAACAAACTGCGCAAATAAGACGATCTAAATGTGCAGTTAATTGAATCATTAATTCATTAAAACGCAGGTTTATTTCTTTAAAAAGCTACTTAATTATGCCACTGCGCGTTAAATGATTTCCTCGTTCCTGTGCCGGCAGTGCCACTGTGAAATAGTTTCGTCTGTCAGCATCGCCTGTCCAAGTCAGTGGGCGTGGGCGATCCGGTCAACTCCATTTGCTTTGCTGATTCTTTCTGAACACAAATCCCGAGCACGACTTCCCAGCTTCATAAGCTGCGTTTCCATTCCCCCTAGAATTGCACAAAAACCTAAATATCGCAGTGAAGAACTGGTAGGGGAAATTTCGAAAAAAGCCTCAAATATCGCAAAAAGTTTTGACGCTCTCATGAGATGGTTTTTCAGATGTATCGATGTGGAGGTATATCGCAAAAGTGTCATGGAAACACTTTTTTTTTTTTTTTTTTTACCAGTAATCAAAGAGAAGAAAAATGTAACAACCATTCTTGACAGCAAACAAAAGTAAACAAACAAGAGCAAACGTAATTCTCGTAAATCTCGTAGGACGAAATTTTGCGAGAATTACGGCTTATGCGCTTCACACCATTTAATGGAAACACCTGCAAATCGCTATTGTACTTTGTCGATGTACTTTGTAATGGAAACAGCTGTTGGCGGCTCGGCGCGTTTACGGCTTGCCTCCTGTTTTGCAGTCAAGATCCTCTGGCGGTGCCGCTGAACTTCAGGCCCTGCGCGACGGCCTCTCAGCTAACACGTTACCTCCCGCCGCCTCTCGTCAACAACCTGTGTTTGTGCCCGGTGCGCTTGTAGTATGAAATGTTTCATTTGTTCCCACGTACTCACAGATTTCCCGGCTGGATTTCGTGCCTCTTTCAAAGCAGCGCACCTTCCCTGACACCTCCACCCCCCCCCCCCTTCCTTATTAAATGCAAACCGGAGCTTGTTTTTGTCCAGCATCGAACCGCTCCGTGCCAGCGAGGACCATGTGCGAAGGGGGGGTAAGCAAAACAAACCACTCGTCCTGTGCAGCTAATTAATGTGGTTTTAATGGTTTCTGGATTAAGTATATCAGCCTTTGGCTTTGCAGACGCTTCACGACAGAGGAATCAATTAATCTAATTCATTTAATTTGGCTTTATTAGATCCATTTCCAGTGTGATTGCGTGACGTGTAGCATTAAGCAGACAAGAGGGGTGGAGAGAGGAGAAATCCTGGGCATCTGTGAAATCCAGAGGAAGTGTTGGGCGATGGCGTGCAGGAGGAAGGAGAGAAGGAAGGAAGCAAGGAAGGAAGGAAGGGGGAAGCCGGGGAAAACTCATTGGGTTCTTAACTTGTCAAAGTAATCCAGGTCCAGCCCTAAGGGGCGAACTGGCTAGAGGCATTTTCTCTGCAATTTGTTATAAGAGTGAGTTTACATTTTGATTTAATAAGGCCCATAGGCATGGCCTCAAACAAGAATCAATCATAGGGCCGTAGCAAAGCAGGCTTTGGCCAGGAGGAGGTGGAGGAGGAGGAGAGGCTGACGGGCTCGAATCAGCGCAGTCAGAGCTAACACACTCACTCTCATCTCGCCTTTCACCCCCAACCCCTCCTTTGCTCTCTCTATTTTTCCTCAAGCCAGTCACACACAACACACACACGCACACACACACACACACACAGGGCCGCGCCAGTCCATATTGGTCATAAAAGACACAGTTTTCATCGGAGATAGATTCAAAGGCTTTGTCTGTGAGTGTGATTGCGGGGAGGCCGGGGCACGCTCGCTGCCGAGGAGGGCGTTTGGCTTTAATAAAATATGGCCTTCATGCGAATTGTATGAATGCAAATGCGTTTTAAACCATACAATCACATGCGGGCCGGAGCCGCCCGAGGCCTGCGGGGCCATACTTCCCCGCGTTCTATTTCTCATTACCGTCTAATACCTGGCTCCCTTGATGTGTCGGCCGAGCCTCCTGATGGAACATCCATAATTGATTCTGATTCGAGTCCCTCATTACCAACAAGTGACTCGGTGCGGGTGTGCGCATATTAAGCTTCCGGAGCGGGCGGAAGGGTGCTGTGGAGCTCGAGCTTCGACTTCGCCCCCTGTTCTGTGTGTGTATGTGTGTGTGTGTGTGTATGTGTGTGTGTGTGTGTGTGTGTGTGTGTGTGTTCTCCACTCGGCATTCGAGTATAAAGAGTCTTAGAGTGAAAGTGTGAAAGGCCTGACACCCTTTGGGGTGGGAGGTCTTTTAATTTCTTCTCCTCCTCAAGCGCTTCCTCAACCCCTATGCGGCTCACGCGCACACTTGCACGTAGGCGAGACCTGGCGCCAGACGAGTCGACTCAAATGAAAGCCGAAAAAAAGAAACAAGTTTCAAGGCAAATCAACGCCGCGCCAAAGACAAAGAAGCATTAACCGCGCCCGCAAAGAAAGGCGCAATCGTGGAGGGCCCCCGCGGCTCGCCCAAACGGCCCCCGTCCAGGAGAATAAATCGTCGCGGCTCCTCCGGCAGGTGAAGGGGGGCCAGGGACTCGCGGGGCGATGACACGCGGGAAGGCGGCGGTGAGATAACGAGCTCGGCGGCCCTGACCTTGCCTAATGGCGCCACCGTCATACTTACCAAATGGCACTTTGCGGCGGTCGCCGGCGACGCGACGAGATCGCCCAGATTGACGCGAGGCAATCAGATCCCGGGGAGCGCGTGCGTTTATCAACGGGACGCGGCCGAGCAAACACACACACACACACACACACACACACACACGCCGGGTTTTTATCCTCTCCTCTCTCGTTCGTTTTTTTTTTTTGAGTTCTTTTACGCCGAATAACAAACACGATCAAGTGACAGGACGACTATTTATCCAACAGGTAACTCCCCCTCTTTGGATGCGTTAACGCCTCTATGCAAATGAAGGCGGCTGTTATCCCTAATCGCTGCCGCGGCGGCCCCATCAGGATTCTGCCGGGACGGTCCGCCATCCCCCGGCGGTCCCTCATGGGCTGCCCTCCGATGGAGGACATCGGAGGGGACGGCTCACGGTCTTGTCATCGCGGGTAACACAGTGCAAGAGGCACTGCGGGGATAAACACCTGCGTGACAAATAAACGTGCAGTAAAAGGGGACATTAATCGCCGGCTTTGTGAGACGTGTGTCCTTATGACAAAGGAGGGAGACATTTGTCAGTCTGTTCCACAGATGGCCCCCCATAGCCGCTGATGAATCGCCCCCACCTCGACTTTTAACCGGCCGCCGAGACGCGGCCGCCCAATCTGTTGCCGTCACTCAGCCCCGGTCTTGAGAGGCGGAAAATGCGCGCAAAGCGCCCGCGTCCCGTTTCAAGGTCTGCCACGTTTTGTGGAGGGGATTAAGACGAGGGGAAAAAAAAAAATGAGTGCCCAGTCGGAGAACTTAGCCTGGACTCGCCTGCAGCATAGTGTCAAGTTTCATAGCCGCAGTGACACTGGTAGGAACGGGAGTGAAAGCGGAGGTTGTGCGTGTTAGTCAATCCATCCATGCTCCGTCACCGCTGCGCCTGCACTCAGGGTCGTGGCGGTGTGGTGCCGGAGCCGGGCTGTCTCAATTCGAAGGCGGGGGGGTCGCACCTCGGACAAGTCGCAGAGCCAGCGCAAGCTGCGTTTCCATTACCGCTAGAATTGCGGAAAAAAACAAAAATATTGCAATTAAAAAAACGGCTAAACTTTGAAAAACTCTCAAATGTCGCAAACTGTAATTGAAACGCTTTTTTTCCCCGAGAGTTTATGAGAATTACGGCTTATGCACTTCACACCATTCAATGGAAGCACCTGCAGATTTTGCAATTGTACTTTTTAGATTTTTAGAAAAATCGCTTTTATTTTGCGAAAAACTGTAATGGAAACGCAGCTACTGAGAAACAAACAACCCTTTTACACTCACACTTGCTGACAACGTGGCGTTGCTAATTAGCCTATGTCTTTGGACTGTCGCAGGAAGCTGCAATATTATTATTTAGCTTAATTTCTGTAAATGCGGAGACCTCATGGGCAATGTTGATGACCAAAATCAAACAGTTTCTTGGTCTCTCATTGATTGATTGCATTCCTGGGTGTTTTCAACCGCAGTTAGTTAATTTTGTATGATACTGTGCAAAGATTTAAGATAAAAAATAAAGGTAAAAATCTTCAGTCTGTCCAGTTTGGGGATTCTGTCCGATTTCAGTGGAACTCTCCTATTTATATGCTAACTTTTAGTCTGCATACCTCGGTGTCTTCATTTTGTTTTTGTCATTTCGGACGGGGAGGAAAATGTGCGAAACCAAACCTGAGCGCTGCCAAAATACTGCCGCATCACAAGCTGAGCCGAGATCACAGCGAATTCTCAGGACTGCTTCTCACCAGGAACGCATCCACCGATCGCTGCGTGCTTGTTTTTTTGTATTGTATTGTATTGTATTGTCTGTGTGTGTGTGTGTGTGTGTGTGTGTGTTTTGTTTTGTTTGCAGACAAATCAGGAGAAAATTACCTTTGTTTGAGACCTGCTTCTGCCTCGGCGACACTCTCCGAGGATTCAGGGCGCAGATATTAAACTCGCAGATTAACCGCTGAAAAATGCGGAGCAGGTATTGCGGGGCCTCTCTGTCTGTATTTTTTTTTGGGTTGCACTGACAGACACAGACATCCAGTGGGCCACTGGTGTACAGCGGGAAGATGTAAAGTGAATAATATTTCTGAAAGAAGATGTATCTGCACTTTTTAGTGGATTTTTCTTCTGTTTTCTTTTTTTTTCTTTTTATACCATTTGTTTGGCATAAAAACAGGACAACACTGTATTGTTTCTACACTTTAAAACTTATGATTTATGGGCAAAACAGTACAAATACAATAAAAACAACCAACAATAACTGAAAGTGCAAAAATAACTTTTATTGTGCCGTAAGAAAACATTTACTTCTTGGCAACTGCTTACGTTCCCTGGCAGCATTAGTGGTTGTCGGGGACAAAGCAGTGAAGCAGTGAGGGCACAGAACACTCATTTTCAAAAAAGTAAACTTTTAATGTCCATGCTCCTCCTCATCCTGGAAAAGCAAAACAAAAAACTGAAATGAATAATACAAATTAAGTAGATTACAATGCTTGGCTGCTTCCGCTCCTTCCAACTTTCACCTCAGCTTAAAATAAGGATTCCAAAACACTGACTCCTCTTCCGAATGTTTAACTGTGCAATTTTCTTCAAACATGATTTATTCCCATTAGTTCCTTTTTTTTTGAGGCAGGAACAGCTTGAACAAGTCAGCAACCATTCACACTCCACGCAAAAAAAAAGAAAAAAGAAGGCCCTGGGTGGGAATCGCACCCTCGACCTTCTCGCTGTGAGGCCACTTTAGAGTGATTTTCCGCAAATAAAAACAAACGCGTGCGGAAAGTTAAGCAGCTAATGAGGCGAGAATAAGTGGCCTGGGCCTGTGTTACCCTGTGTGACCGTCACAGTTTGATACCTCATTACTGGTTTACCCATTTCATCAAACCGAGGCTTCTAGTCTAACATCCTTTCCAATGAAACAGAGCGATCCCAGACAAGCTGAGTCTCACTCAGCTGCTCCTCCTCCTCCTGTTCTTCCTCGAGTACTTTTGTCAACAGAGCAATCATCAGTCTGACTCATCTTGCGCTGTTTTTTTTTTTTTTGTTGTTGTCGTTGTTGTTCTTATTGTTGTCTAAGACATACGTGTGTCGGACCTCGGCCGTGACCTGCGCCTCCCGCTCGGGGAGCGGAGCGGTCGCGACTCCTCCTAATTGGCCGCGAAGTTCACAGAGGGACGTGATTAATCGCCGACCAATTAGCCGCTGGCACCTGCGCCGACAGGGCCGGCCGAGTCGGGGAAGTGTCGCGCAACTCGAGCGGAGAGAGAGACTGTGTGGCACTCGGGCTCGCTGCTTCTTCTCAAACTGCTTTAATGACTTCCCCGCTTCATGTTTTATTTTTATGTCCTCTGCGCTCAGCGTATACTGCAGAGGACTCCCCGCGAGCGAAAACGATCAATTATGCATGCTATTAAATATGTATATCCGTGCCTTTGTTTATTCAATTGAAGTACACTGATATTCCTTTTTTCTCCTCGTGGTGATTTGCAAAAAAAGTTAAAGGACGCCCTTCCGTCCTCCGCCCCGCGCGCCCTGCTCCTTACGCGCGTTCTTCGGGTTTGGACGAAGCCGACGACATCCTGTGTGACATCATCGCCAAATCCGCCCCGCCCCTCCCCCATCCGTTGCCTCGCAGCCAATCAGTACAGCTCGTCTCCGCCCACAAAGGCCTACAGGGACGTTTCCTTTTGGCACCTCGGAGTACCGTAATCCTTCTGCAGCGGGGCCTCCCGGCTGTCTCACAGCTGACTGATGATCCTGTATTACACGTTAAACTGACACGCACAGTAGCCGGGTGGAAATCCTCGGCGCTGAATGAGGAGGAGTGCTGGAGAGAACGAGGGCGGTCTAAACGCCGGCTTGGGATGGATGCCTAGTCTACTCATGACTCAAAGACATGTGTTAGGGCTGGAGGTTGGAGGGATTAGAGTGCATAATAGATTCCAGAGCACGGGTGCACTGACGCAGCCCCAATTCAAACACTGCCTGGGGCCTGTAAGCGTTCCGCGCCAAAGATTTCGGGAGAAATAATTGCAAATTCTCTTTTTTTTTTTGGCGAAGGGGTTTTGGATGGGGGGTGGAGGGGCCGCACCTCTTAAGAAAAAAAAAATCCCACACTAGTGTCAGACAGCCCCGGCTTTCAGGTCTCTGCGAAGCGGCTTCGAAAATGTTCAAAGGGCTCTCCTCGAATCATTGCGGCCTCTTCAGCGTCTCTTCTTGCCTTCTCCCAGCGTCTCTCAGAGTTCCCTCTCCTAAAGAGTCAAGTGCGTCTCCGCAGCCCGCCGAGGCGTCATCGGGAACTACAAGTAAAGTCATAAATAAGGACGCTGTGCTACTTTTTAATGGCACAAATGAAACTCTCCCTATTGTTTGTTCTTCTATATTTATTTATTTTTTTTTAATGTTGAAAGGGCTCTTAATGTTCTGCCGGCTCTGCGGTGAGTTAATGTGATCTTAGCAGAAAAGACAAAAAATAAAAAAATAAAAAAATGAGGTGCTGGGCAGTGACCCTAAACACCAGCGATCCACATGGAGACAGATAGTGCTATTAAAGTACCATAATGGAGCGAGAAAAGTGACACCAATTAGATTAAATGTGCTAGATAGTCGCCGGGCCCCTTATTTTCCCCTCCGCCTTCTAATTTCTCTCGCAATGGAACCAAAGAGCAAGTTAAACTGGATAATGATCTCATTACATTACTGGTGTTCATAAAAGCCGAGGCGCTAGGGGGCACCGGCGGCGGCTGACATTGAAGTGACTCCGGTCGGCCAAACGCCACCGGGCTGAACCGCTGCCGCAGATTCTGCCCCCCCCCCCGGCCCAGATTTCAACTCGCAGGCGCTTCACGTCACCATCGCAATTAAAACGTCGGAAATGGAGAGGCGCGCGATTTCGGTAAACACCGATAATAGCCTCGGCTCCGCTCGGCTTCACATCGAAATTGAAATGGGAGAAGTCGGCCCCGTCGACCTCGATGTGCCAGTCTTTGTTGTCGTTTGTCGAGCAGAGCAGCCGAATCTGCTCTTTTTCTTTTGAGGTCGTCTTTTGTGGCAGCGGGGGCGGGAGGTGGGGGGAGGGGTGGGGGGGGACAGGAAGGCCTCGCCGTCTTTCACGGGGAAATACCCGGGGCTTCTTCAGGACCTTGCTCATGAGATCCCTTCTGACATTCAACAGCGATATCCGCTGTACAATTACGGAAGTGAAGCTCCAAAACAAACAACACAGCAATTATATTAACACCATAACTCGTGTTTATCAATGATAATTTGACCATTCTAAAACTCTTTTTCTTTGATACATCAATGTATGCAGTTATTTATATTCATGTACGTCTAATATTAATTTTTCTTTTTCAGACAAAACTAGGGAATGTGGTGTTTCATCCATCAGAAGCTCAGGAAGAAACTGAAGGAAATGAAGGAAAGGAGGAAAGGAACTATCGGATCAAATGGCTACACTGTTTCGGTGAGACTGAGAAGTTCTTTTCAAATATTTCCAATTGCTAAGTTCTGTAGTTAAGCTCCTTAACTATAAAAGGACATGGGACACGATACAGGTCTTGTTTACTCACCATGCAAGAACGAAACCGCTGAGGCGTTCTTGGTCAAAAACCAAAGCAAACAAAATGGAAAACACTAATAGTTATAAAACTGACATAATGCGCTCATCATCATGCCACTTGACAAGAGCTCCATCCCAGACAAACAAGCGCTCCACTCCCCGCAGCCGAGCGCGGCCCTTTGCTGTTTGCGCGGCTCGCCAAACTTTCAAGCAGACTCCCGAGCAGATGCCACAAGTTACGGCGAGAGCGGCACGAGTCACCAGTCACATTGTTCCGGAGCGGAGCGCCGCGATTCCATCTGTTGTCGGGTCGGCTCTGGCACGCAGCTTTGCCAGACTTGTCCAAATGTAACTCCAGCCAGCAGCGTCGTCCTTTGGAGTGCACTCGCTGCAAAAGATGGGAAGATGACGCCTGTGGCCTCTTGTTGCAAGTACCCCCACCCCCACCCCCACCCCCACCCCAACACCGCCCACACTCACACACACACACATGCCCACCCTCCACGGCGGCTGCACCTCCTCCACCGTCTCGTCTCACCTTGAGCCAAGACAACACATTTTAGGTCGCGCTTTTTCCGAAAAGTGAAGCGCGCCAAAGAAGTACACGGTGGACTTTCAAACTTGCTTGAAAAAAGAGCCACTTGAAAAGTTCTTTGACAAAATTGTTTGATGGTCGAGTTAATTTTTTATTTATTATCATTTTCTTTCTTTCTACCTTGTCCTAGATTTTCAAATTGTGTTGTTAGCTTAGACTGCGTAAACAAGGAGTCTAGGAGGGGAAGCGCTTTAAAAAAAAGTAGGTTGACGATGAAACGGTCACACGCACAGCGTGGCATTTTCTTTCAGCACGACGTCACGGCCATGCGAGCCTCTGTCAGCTGCTCGCGTGTGTGCGGGCGATGCTCTGCGACTGTGCTTGACTCGAACGGTTCTCCCTGTCGGTACCTCTTGTGAGGCCATACTGAGCAAAAAAAAACAACAAAACCACTGGCTCTTATTGACACAATTGCAGGGCAGAAATTGCAGTGTCATGTTGTCATGTTGTCAGGTTGTCATGTATTCCACGGCCTCGAGTGATTGGCAAATGGATCTATTATTCGTCCTTTATGTCAAAGGGGTCAATGAAGAAGTCACTTTCTTTTGCGTCGGTCCCCCCCCTCGCTTCCGGCCTCCGGAGCTTTGCCAAAATGCGACCCTTCAAAATTGGTGTGGAGGAGTGCCAGGCGGGGGCGACACGGTGAAGCAGTGGTTAGCGCCGCCTTCTAATTTTGCTTCCACCCACTTACGCATAAAGGATCTTTAACAAGACTTTTGTAGACCTTCATGTTTGTGTAGAAAGGTCAGCTGCAGAGTGAGGCCACAGTAAAAGTCCTCTCTAGCCACCCGGAGTGGTTCCATTCCACATGAGAGTTGATAAAAGGTGACACGTGCCCTCTGGAATGAGCGACGACACAAAATTGGACGGCGAGAAAAAGAATTCTAAAAAAGATAAGAGAGAGTTGGTTCAATGTGAACACTTTCTAAAGACAAAAATTTGAAATCCTCTGCCGTCCTTGCAGAGTTGAGGAGAGCGAACGCCGACAACAAACATTTATTCACGGCAAACCACTTTGAAAGAATTTTGAATGACCTCCTGTAAACGATTATTGGAGAGCGTGTCCCTGCAAGCCGCGGGTTCACGACAGCACGTGTGCAGAAGACGTGTAGAATCGGGCAGAGAAGAAAAGGCAGAGTGGTCGAGCAATGAGCATCCAAAAGGCACGGTTGCGGTGGCATTCGGATGATGGACTTTTTTTTCTTTTTCTTTTTTTTTTGTATTTCAGCGTCTCCATTAAGCACGTTGTGTTTAAGAGGGTCAATCATTCACTGGAAATGAGACTCAACCACCCCGCAGGCAGAAGTCACACATTACAGTCCGAGGCACTCCGGTCAAATAGGAATCAATTCCAGAAGCCAAACGTCTCCTTTTTATTTGTTTCCAGCTCTGTTATCTCCAGACCCCAGGTTTCCAAATGAAAAATAAAAAAAAAAAAGAAATGAAATTGTTGCCCGGCTCCAAAAATACAGAGGAAGGGTAAAATAGAGTCAGGCCACATTACTGTGAAGTGTTCCATTGATACATAAAAAGGAGGGCGGTGGGGAGGGTGGGGGAAGCCTCCATCTCATTTCCCTGTTGAGGAGCTCTATGAATTTTCTGAATGATGCTGGACGCAGATTCACCCCCTTCAATCGTCCCGTTGAATGCACTCTGACGATGACCGTAATAGTCGGGGTGGAATCTGAAAGCCATCAAATCCTCTGGAGTGCACTGATAAGGACTGGAAGTGCGCGCGCATGCGCACACGAGTATTATCTTATGAATGCGCCGGGCGAGGTCAAGGTTCGAAAAATAAAATGACGTCACGAGAACTTTTGTTCCTTTTTCCACTTCGGGGCTTGCGATCCCATCAGCTCGTGAGACAGATTCAGAACAAAATGTCCAGCGAATGTGACCAAATGATCACCTGATGATGGGACGGGAACAGATTATTCACCTTTCAGCTATAGACCTTCTCCCATCCTTTTCGCTAGACTCCGGTACAGATTATTTATTGGTCTTTTTTTCATAGATTCTTTGGCAAGTTACCGATTTTTATGGTTGTAAAGGCAGCAAGTTACAAGCACCAACCGAGACCAAGACATTATCAAGACTAGAGAGTGTCGAGATGGAGACAGGACCGAGACATTTGGGGTTCGAGACCAAGAGTACTCGAGTCTCGAGTACTACAACGCTACCGCTAAGTTGTGGCTGCCGTTAGCTGCTCCAGCACACCCCTCTAAAAGACTGTGGGAAAAAAAAGTCTTATGCCATAAATGCGAATCTTTGAAATCTTAACCGAGGCATCATCGTGCAGCGTAAGCTTGTTAGGGTGCTTACTTAGGTATACCGCTCAGAGCCGCACGAGCAAAGCCTGCAAGAGCTGCTAGCATTGGTTTCACACTCCCGTTCTGTTTAGCCTCCTTCCCTTTGATTCTCTCGCCGCCTTTGCTTACCCTTTAGCACGCCGCAGCTACTCCGCTGCTCAATTAAAGCAACATTGCCAAAGGCCAGTGGCAAATTGGAAGAAATCTACCTAGAGACCCGCTTGCCCTCGCAATCTGCGCCGATTTGATGAGGCGCGGGAAGGGCCTTCAGAGTTCAGCGGCGTAGCAGGAACGCAGCCTGCTCCTCTTTTCCTGCTCAGACGCGGCGCGTCGAACATCAAATGTGCACAAAAGGCAGCTCAGCTGGAAGCTACAAATGCACCCTGACACGACGTAGCTCTTTCGACCAATTTCAAACTGAGGACTGCCACTTTGATCCGTCAAACGGCGCCCACTTTTGCGAGTTGAGTGGAATAAAAACATGAATAATTATCTACCTATATTATTAGGACTTTTTTCGCGCCATGACGACAGAACCTCGGCTTCCTCCTTATTCACCTTACAACAGTTCTCCCTTTTTCGTGGCCGTGAGGCATGTTTTAATTTCAATTCCCCACTGCATGTATGAATGAAACCCAAGGGCATTAATCTAGACTGTGAGAAATTGTCGAATCATTGAATGAGTAAGTTACTGACCTTTAGATTATCACCTATCTTGGGCATTGTTGTTGTTTTTTTACATCAAGACAAATGGGCACGCTAACAGGTTGGAATTCAATTCCTCACTCTCTGACTCTTTTCTATTGCCTATTTCACTTTACAATCTAACTGTATTTGTTATATTTTTAGGTTTTATTTGATTACTCGATTTATACATATTTAAGAAAAAAAAAAAAAGGTTCGTGTTTACTGGAATGAAATTAGCCTCTTACACTCATTATTTTCTTTTTCTTTTTTTCAAGAATCATTTGTTTTGTTTTCACCCCGATGGATTGGCCAACTCCTCATCCCTCTTCTCAATAATTATTAGCGAGGCTGTAATTTTCACGCTCCCCTCACAAATCATTCATACCCATTAGACGTGTCGAGTAAAATTAATGGTTTTTAATAAAGAAGAAGAGATTCCTCGTACGGGCGGCAGGGGCGGGGAAAAAGGTGCAGTGCAACACTCTATTAAAACATATTGCAATGCTGAGAGAGGGGGAAAATAGTCATTCATCACGCCACGCTAATGGCCATGCCTCAGTATCCACCAGTCCGCAGCTATTGTCTGTCTGTTAGTGCGTGTGTTCATGTGTGTTTTTTTTCCTTCTCCTCCTTCTGCGCTGCTGTGCGATTGGAAAAGCTGGCGTGCGGTTTATCTGTGATATAGCCCCTCATTACGGTGCAATTGGCCCGGTGATGAAATGATCATGGTTCGGCTAAATCACTCTGTCCGCGCACGCCTGGATCGACTCAGCGAAGCCATTAGCGTCGGCAAGTGCGAGCTCTCCGAGCAGGAACAGGAAGAGGGGAAAAAAAAAGCAACCTGAAGAATACCGAGCAGCGCTGGAAGTGTGGCGGTAGACTGTGGACACGTGTGGGGGACGCTGAGCTGCCAGTCTGGTTTTCCTACCTTGGTTGAACAAATTGAGTTTTTCTTAATTAATCAACGCATCAATTAAAAGTTGCCGTCTTTAAATCTTTGGTTTTAGCGCTCGTTAGAGTGATCCTCGCGCCATCTGCTGAGCAAATGCGAGCAGAGTAGATGGAGAGCCGCCACTTTAGAGTGGATGCATCTTCATTATCAAAGTGGTTTAAAGCACCTCGTTAGAACTCCGACGTCAGGGTTACTTGACAACTTTTGGTTGTCGCTGAGTTCCGCGTCTGTGAAGGCGGCAGTATCAACAAAAACACGGATAGCAAAGGGAGTATTTTGATAAAAAAAAAATAATATATAAATTCCATGGACAGATTTTGTGCATTAATGAACTCACTGCAGGTCTGGTCTTCTTTCATAATTGATGAGAATAAAAGTCAGAATTTCCTGATTTTTTTTTTTTTTTATAAACTGGTCTATTGCAACAAAGGAAACCATATTTACTTGTCATTTCTGTGCACATTACCACCTAGTTTCTGATTATCTTTGCAGTAATGGTGTTGAATTCTTAGTCCTCCATTATCATTAGCGTCCTCGATGCTTTTTTTTTTTTCCTCCGCAGAAATTAGCAAGTTGCAGTGATTCATCAGCGCAAAAAAAAAAACCCCAGAAAAATTTACTATCGTTATTATCATATTGATGAATGTCTTTAAGGGTGTAGTAATCAAAGCAGTTCAATCATGCTGGTAAACAGTCTGTGACTGGAACGTTCAGAACTTTTACCCTCAAGTTTCCAGGTGCGACTTCAGCACAGCTCAGTACAGTTTTTTTTTCCCCCTGTCTGCACAGCATAGAATGACCCTGGGGGGTCGGGGGGGGGTAAATCTCAGGGGACGGGATTTTACGAGAATTACGGCTCATGCGCTTCACACCATTCAGTGGAAACGCCTGCAAACCGCAACTGTAATTTGTGGAAATTTTGACAAATGTCGCTTTTATTTTGCGAAAACCTACCGACGTCGACTTCCTCTCCACTCCATCCGTCCCCGCGTTTTCATTCAGCCTGTGATCCGTGTGCGATTCCTCCGTCTTTCAAATCGGTTGCGCCCCCCCGCGTGTGTTCAGAGGGACAAAAAGGGGGCGTGTGTGGCCGACCTGCCCCGCCACCTCTCCGAGCTCAGCCCTCCCGCGAAGGAGCCGCAGCCTCCGTCTGCAGCAGGTGCAGGCCTAATGACGCCCTGATGCCATATGTCAGATCTCGTCACTTGCTGAGTCGGCTGACATTTCGTCCGACGGCTCCTAGCAACAAGCGTCGACGTCGGGGTCCGAGTTCTACCCTGGCGTTCGAGTCGACGGCGGTGGGAAAAGGGGGAGGAAAAAAAAAAAAAGACGCCTTTCATTTTGCGTTTGTCGACAGGTCCGCACGCATCCCGCCGTCACTCCCACGACTCAGAAGGACTTCGAGAGTCTCACCCCGTGCGTGCGCGCGTCGTCGCTCGTCAGCCGCGTTAATTCGTATTTGTCGCCTGGCGTCGTCGGCCGACAGCTTCTGATTATCGCGTCAACGGCGGTCCCGTCTCTCACGACTTTCCCGTCTCTATTTTTTTAACATTTTTTTTTTTAGCAGGGGTCAAATGAGAGCGTCGCAGCCCACGGAGGGACCGGAGTAACTAGTAATCATCCCACTTGTGTTTGATGTGTGGGGCGTTGTCTAGTCACAGCGGCCCATCAGAGTCGAGTGCGATGGAGTGATTGCCTGCATCGTGCCGGTTGGTTGGTGGAGATATTTATATATCAGGCACGGTTTGTCCTTGTGTTTCTTTTTAAAAAAAAGAAAAAAAAAAAAAAAAAAACAATAACAGAAAAAGCAATAATGATAAAAACAAAGATTCAGGTGGCGTGTGTGTGTGTGTGTGTGTGTGTGTGTGTGTGTGTGTTTGTGTTTGCCTGGTTGCAAGCGAAGGTCGCTTTCGCTCTGTGCGGTGATGTGGTTGTCAGAAAAAACAAAGCAAAAAAACAAAACAAAACATGACCCAGATATTGTACAGCGAGTCGCAGCGGCGGGAAAACACGCTGATGTTTCCCCTTCTATTACACCATAGTGCTCACTTGGGTCTCACTCTTCTTAAGTAACTTTCTTATTGAAATTGGAGTGGAATTTTTTTTTCTCTATCCTGTTCCGTTATTAAAATACATATATGAATATATATGTATTTATAAGTGTATGTGTATATATATGTATATATATGCATATGAGTGTTGGTATGTGTGTGTATATATGTATATATGTGTGCATATGTATATGTATATTTATATATGTATGCATATATATATATATATATATATATATATATATATATATATATATATATATATACACACATATATATATATGTATATATATATATATATATGTGTGTATTTATACATACACACATATATGTGTATATGTATAGCTATATAGCTATACATATACAGTATATTGATAGCTGGGTTTGTATCCAAAAAGGCCTTCATTGTGCGATTTAGGCTTAAAATACAACCTCCGAATATCAGTTTGTAGCCGTTGCTGAGCAGAAGGAGGCCGTGTTCTCCCTGATTGGCGTCCCTCAGGTAGCGGCGGAACGAGTGGAGCAACTGGAAAAGCTACAAAAAAAGAAAAATGAAACCCGCCGAGGGATGAGTGGAAGAAGGGGGTGAAAGAGAAGACGAGGTAGAACAAGAGCAAACAGATGGGATTTTGAAATCTGTTCCAGGATTCTTATTTGCGCAACCTTGCCGCTGGATGATGTAGCTGGGTTCAAATCGGAGCAGAAGTCCCGTCGAGGCGTTGGGACTTGGGAGGTATATATAGGTATATATATATAAATACATACATATATATGTATGTGTGTATATGTGTTACTTTTTCATACATATAGACTTACAATGTATATACAAACATATATATATATAAATAAATAAAAGTCAAAGGAAGAAGATTTGGCCATTTGTCAATACATCAGGCTCTGCCTCGTCACTGGATCGAGACCAGACTGCAGCTGCTTTCACTTCGTCCACCAGCCAAGTCGCCTAATGAGCATTATTTGGTTTGAACACTCTGAAGGCTTTCGGCTAAAGATTTCCTTTGTGAGCCCGTCTGCGAGTGCTGAGAGCCGCGCCGAGTTATTCGTGCTTCAGCCGGCGGCTGATTGGCCGATGGCGGATGTGTTCACGGCAATATGATGTCAGGCCCTGACGGCACTGTAAAGGAAGTTTCCGAGTACTTTTACAGTAGCAGAACGTACACAAAGACAGACACGTGTTTCCCGTGTGTGGTTCTCTTTAAATTTTTTTTGAGGTGAGCGAGAGGTGATGCGCCACTTTCTCAAGCAGGACTTTTACTTGTGTGACGCGACGCCGCTGTACCTTATTTGTTGCCGTTTGGCTAATTAGCCGCTAATGTGTTTCCCCTCAAACAGCGCGGCGCGATCACCCGAGCCCTCGGCTTAGGCGTGTATGATAATGAAGCCCCTGTATACGGCGGCATCGGTGTTGTTAAAGGTGCGGCCTCTCCTCTGATTGCCTCTAATCAGCTCCTCTCAGCCAGGCTAACTCCACCTGGAGTGCTGGGCCTACTGATTTTCTGTCAGAAAGTAAAGCGCACCGTAATTATGCTGCCATTTGAAATTCCATCACTCCACCAACACCCTCCTCCACCCCCCCCCCCCCCCCCCCCCCGCCCTGTTTTTTTTTTTTTTTTTTTTCTGCAGCAGAAATAAGATGCACCTCATTGGGATGTATGCGGACCGCTGCGGGGGATACATTTTCGGGTAAACCTTTTTCGTTTTAATTAAACACGTGGTGGCCTTGGTGGATTGCTTGTGACACAGGAAATGATCAGGGCACTTAGAGGGCTGCGGTTCAGGTGAAAAAACGACTCTGAGGTCCCCGAAGACAGCCGGTGAGGGGCATGACGTGGCATGTTTATGAGAGGTTCAAGTCGGAACGGTATCTTTGAAACAGCAACGAGGGAAAAAACGTGCAATGAATCCCTTCCACCCCGACGTTTGGACCCCGAGCTGGTATTTTTCTCGCCGTTCACACGTTCGCCGCGAAATATCGTGTCTGAAAAATGAAGCGGGAGAGCCTGCTCGCACATATCCATCACATATTAAACCTGTGGGTGAGATGATGAGGGACCCATTGCTGATGATGTATGCAGATGATGAGGAATGATACTGGATCACGTTCTCCCCGGCCCCATTACTGGCATCCCGCGAGCGTTTACACATCCGAAACAAAAGCCAGCTCGCAGACATGACTCCGCCATTTCCCCCGGCTGCCTGGAAGAGAACGCACGCAAACATGAATACACACACAGACACACACACACACACACACACACGTTTGTTTATCTGGGATTCGCTTATTAATCTTTCTCTTTTTAAGATTCAGCAGGCAAACAAAAAAGGAGAGATGAAAAACGGGGCTCGGCGTCTCACACGAGATGACACCCAGATCAGAGATTCTACAAAGAGACAAAGTGGAATGACCTTGACATTTCACTACGCCAGTGGATTATTCAGTCAAGTGGAGTTCGAGACAGACAGACAGACAGACAGACAGACAGACAGATGGGGGGCGGAAGGTAAAACAAAAATAGATGTTTTTTTCCCCAGAGGGCGACTCATGCTATTTATATACATACACACGGTGTAAAGCAATTGAGCAAAGTCCCTTTTTTAGACAAACCTCAGACAGACACGACGCCTTCTAAATCAGCACCTTAGGATGTAACCAAGCATCGGCCTTAGCCAAATGCTAAGCTGGCCAGTAAACCAACCATCTCTTCTGGAGATGATATTTACAAAAATCATCTGAAAACATGGAAACTTTGTCAGCGTTGGTCCAGTTGCATGAGTAAAGTGTGCGTGCGTGTGTTTGCAGAAGGCGTGCGAAGGGATTCCTGGGGAGTGGCTGCGCTTGCCGCCGGCTCTCTGAGTCAGCCGCCAGCCCCCTTCGCTCCGCTCTCGCTCCACTGCCTCTCACCTCTCACCTGCCCCGCGGCCCGCCGCCCCACGGACAGGCGCCGGGTGGTCTCTCGCCCTCCTTCCCTCTCCTCCTGCCTCTTCGTTCCCTCTCCGTTGTCCTTGATTTTTCGCCGCGGCGACGTCCCCCGAGCGAGCGCGAGGCCTGAGCGCCGTCCGCCCCGCCCCCGTTTCGCCGTGACCGCGTCCTTTTACCTCAAAGGGCCTCAGAGTGCCGCTTCATTCCACTTGCGTGGCTCCCTGTCGCACGGTGACGCAAATCTTTTTAAAAGTTTCTTGAGATGAAAGTAAGAAAAAAAAAAAACAAACACTAAAGGCCAATTAGGCGAGCCGGTCAAGCAGTCGGGGTTACATGAGTGCAGGTGGTCTTATTGGAAAACAGCAGTATGAGGCAAAAGACAAGAAGTGGAGGTCACAGACTGGAAACACAAATGGATCCAATAAGTCGGCCAATCAGCTGTGACACAGCGGCATGTACGATGCCTTGAATTTATTTACGCTGGACTCTTTTCTGGCAATTTTCTGGCCTTTATAGAGAGATTCATTAGTCTTAGATTAATTAGATCAATAGTCCAGAACTTAAAAATAACAATAAAAATATAAAGATTTATTATGAAGCGCAGGTCACAGTCGTCCAGTCGGCTGTTACATTTTTGCATTGCAGTCTATGGGAAAAAATGCTTTTTGGACCGTATGGGATTATTGGTCGCAGTACCTTGAATGGCCACTAAGAAAAGTTCTTATTATACATCCATGGTTGAGACAGGAACAGCATGACCAGCTGCAATTGTGACTCGATTGTTGGCCACGCTGCCACTTATTGCAAGTGAGCTCCCAACAACTTCTTTGCAGTTGTATCCTCTAATTGCTACATTTTTGCAACTTCCCGGCCGCCTGTCCCGGCGCCGAGCTGCAAACGGGCCGAGCGCAGCTGTTGAGCGGCGCTAAACAATCTTGAGCGCTCGCGGCGGGTTGAAAGACGGCTCAGACAACTTTCCTGCTCGTTGCCATTACCTTGCCGGAGCGGGAAACGTGACAAGCTTTGTTTCCAGTGTGTGTGTTTTTTTTTTTTTTTTCTTTTCGTGATTTCGCTCGACACAGACAGCGGTGGCGGCGGAAAGAAATATGCCGCACGTCACATTCCAGCATCGGCGTTGAGCCGATCCCTCCTCATCGCGCTCGGTGTCCCCGTCTGCTTCGATGAAGGCGCCGTGCGCCCCCCCACCCCAGCTCTCCGCCGCTCTTCACTCCTCCGCCGTCCGCGTTTCCACGGTATCGGCAAACCGTCGAGCGTGCGCCTGCGCCACCTGTCACTCACCCGGGGTGGGGTAGGGGGGCGGGGGTGCTTGATTGACGTGCGCGGACCCGCTTCAAGGAGAAGGGACCGTTTCCGACGCGGTTCACCGCGCCAAAATACGTGTGAGCGAAAGAGAGAGAGAGAGAAAGAGAGAGAGAAAAAGGGGACGTTGGTGGAGAGTGAGTAACTGTGAAGAGGAGCGAAGTGGTAGGACGGGCGGGGGAGGGGTTGGAAACAACAACGGGCCTCGTGTGTCGGCCGCACATGCCGAAAACCCAAACGGCAAAGGGTGCGTTCACAGCCTGGGGTCAGACTGAGGAGCAGGAAGACCTCAAAAATAGAGACACACTCGAGCACAAAGGGGCTTTGTGTGTGTGTGTGTGTGTGTGTGTGTATTTGTGTTTGTGTGTGTGTGGGACTTTGATGCGCTTCAATCCCTCACTGTCCTCTCTGGACACATTTACCTTCTCGCGGGGCGACGGGCCTCTTAAAGCACCGGCACAAATCAAAGCACCTGGTTCCCACTGATGTCGGGGGAGGTCAGAGCGCCGATCGCTCCTTTTTTTTCTTAAAAAAAAGAGGGAGAAAAAAAATCAAACGCTGAGGCCGCGGCCGTTACATCATCCTTGAAAGGGAAAAGTTCCGCTTCGTGTCACAGCAGCTCAGTGATTATCGCCGCGCTCTCTGCTCTCTTGTAGACGTTTTTTTTTTTTTTTTTTTTTTTTTCGGTTTTATTGTCGTCCCTGAAGGAGGCACTTAGACAAAATATAGATCAGACGTCAAGCGGTGGGCAAAAAAAAACGCTTTCACTGTCGGACCGACTTGGAGTGGAGACGCGACGATGGAGCACAGCTGAGATCGCCCGGATGGCCCGTTTGTCCGGCACGGTACTGTTCCAGAACCCCGTTCCAGTCCGGCAGTCGGTCTGCGGTGGGAATGCCACCAAACCCTTCAACTGGACCGAATGGAATTTTGTGCCTTCTGCCGAGCCACAGGTGCCGGAAGAGCAGCTGTCCAGACAAACGAGTCCAGTTTCCAGTTGCGATTTATGACGCGAAAAAGTGAAATGTTAATAAAAAACTGGGAGTAGGAATGGATGGATGGATGGATGGATACAGGATAGATGATCAAGAACGATATATACATATATATATATATATATATGTATATATATATATACATATATAGGATTCCTTTGCGAGTCCTCAGGAAGCTCTGCCGTAAAAGAAAAAAGAAAAAAGAAAAAAGAAAAAAACGAACCGGCAAATTAAACGCGACTCAGCGGCTCGTGTGCGTTTTTATTTATTCAACAAACCCCCCGCGTTAACGTTCTTTGACGCAACTGCAGCCGAGCGTTTTGATCGGAAAAGAGAGGGGAGATATGGGGGGGGGGGGCAGAATCCATGAGGTGGCTGAATTCGGCAAAAGTGAGAGGTTCACCTTCTGAAAGAAATGACAACGCTCTTTGAAGAAGCCGAGTCTCTGACAGTCGGAGAACACCCCCACTGCAAGTTTTTCTTTTTTTTTTTTAAGACGGGGGGAACCTGACAGTTTTGTGACTGTCTCCATGGAAACGGTGAGAGGGCCTCATTAGGGCAGAACCAGAGAAATCTGTTTTGGGGGCCTGGGGAGGGAGGGGCACAAAACACCTGACATAAAGAGGGGAAAACGCTGAGGCCGGCACCATTTTTTTTTTGAAACCACAAAGGGAAACAACAAAGCTGCAACGCTTGTTTTTTTTTTTTTCTCTGAGGGGGAGGTGGGCGGGTATTCTAAAAACCCGAGTCGAACTTCAAAAACAGAGGACGTCGGAGCGCCGCCATCGCTATGCGTGTTTGCAGAGCCGCGGATCCGAAATGGCTCTTGACACAGACGGCGGGTTTGCCGTTGCGTCACTTTCTCAAGGGCAGGACTCTCTTCGCCGTCTGACGAGGGTTTTTTTTTTCTTTCTCTCTCTCTTTCTTTCTTTCTTTCTTTCGCCGACGACCACCCGTCCGTCCGTCCGAGTCCGTCCTCCTCGGGCCTCGCGCACGCGGCCCAACTCTCCGCCGGTTTGGAAAATCACAGCGGGCGCACAGAAATCCGACACGTTTTGCGCTGAAAAGGGCTGACCGGGTTGACCCGGAATAAACCCAATTTCGCCCGCTTACGAGGGGGCCGCTGGGTCGGCGGAGGCTCCGGCTTCTCAAGTTCCACGCGGTGCCAGAGTGCATTTTAAAGTGGCGGTCCACCCCCAGGATTGAGACTTCGCCCCCGCGTTTGCACGGCATGATGTAACGGTGACAACAATGCGGCGGAGTCATGACGCCACGGATCGGAAAAACTCCACTACACAAGTGTCACTGGCCTCCGTCAAGTTTGATTGCGGGGCGAAGCTGCTACCTCTTGAATGCAAAACATAAGACAAATCAAGGGGGTTCATCTCTGACTTTTGATTGAGAGCTTTGATTTTTTTTTATCTTCTTTTTTTTTTTCTTCTTCTTCTTCTTCTTCTTCCACGGGTGATAATTAGACAAAAATCAGGAAGAATGAACCGCCGCATCGTTTCCGGCGTCTTCTTCGCTCTCCCTCCTATAATTACCTCCGTGTGATTCCCGTGCCTCCGTATGCAAATCGCATCATCTCTTCTTATATTTATGTCATTACGCCGGCAGAGTGAACAATCACATGAATTTTAATTCCGGGAATCAATGGGGCTAAATAATGAAATAACCGCTCCGCTTGCATTGCATATTTCTTTTTTATCTCCGCGAAATAGCCCCGGGTAGCGCGGCATAATGTAAAACAATGACAAAGCTGTGCCACAGGAGGCCCCTGTGAAACAACTTCACGACTCGTAATTATAGAATGTTTTACTTTCCTTCCTCGGTCGGGCGGTCGGTCGGTCGGGGGGGAGGGGCAGGGCAGGGCGGGGCCACTCGTTTCATTTTATTTCTGCCGTTACGAGAGTTAAGGGACCTAATGAGTTGACGGGGGTTTTTTTTATTTTCCGCCGCCGCCGCCGCCGCCGAGCAAACTCATTAAAGGCGAATGCCAACGTGACGCTTGATGGGACGAACCACCCCAATCCCAACTCCCCATCACTTCCTGTTGACCAATAAAGCCCGCCTGGATGTTGACATGCAACCCAACCCCCCCGCCCCCCGCGTCTCCGCGGGAGGTCTTGAACCTTGTACGCAAATGGCTTCGGCGTCGCAGCATTTGTAACTATTACCACGTTTATCACGCGTCATAAAAAGCCGCGGCGATCAATAATGACCAAAGTAAGTGCGTCGTTAATTTTATTTGATTTTTTTCCCCCTGTCCTGCAAATATTTCAAATGAGCGCCGCCGATGCTGTTTACGGCCCCTCATTAAGACGCGACTTCCCTCGCATCTTTTATCCTCGTGCAACGGCATCATTAATGTTAAACTGGAAACGTTTGCATTTTTTTTTCGGTCTTTTTTCACGCATCCGGCGCAGGAAGCCTGGCGCCGACCCGCGGGTTTGAGGGCGTCCCTTGCATTGCCTCGTGGAAAGCTGGGAATTAAGATGTATTATGCCAGGAAGAGGAGACTTTTTTATTTTATTTATTTATTTATTACTATTTCTGGGAGCATCCGGAGTAAGCAGAAGGAAATGCGCTACCTGGGGACGGCTGCTAAACAGTGTGAGACCATTCCCAGGATGGAGGAGGTGGAGGAGGAGGTGCTGGAAAGCTGGAGAGCGGTGCTGGATCCGTTACACACACACACACACGCGCGCGCACAAGCAGACAGCCAACAGACAGCCAGACGTAAGTGAAATAAATGAAAAGTTGCCGGCTACAGTCGCCTCGGTCACACACCTCCGAGCAGCGTCGCCGGGCTGCGAGGCCGCCGCCACGCGTCTTACCCCGCCGCCGGTGATATTAATTACACTTAACACCGAGGCAGTCAAGCTCGCGTCTCATTATCGGCGCCACGCGCGCGCGCGCGCTCGAGAGGGGGGAGAGTGCGTCGCCTTCCGTCGCACAAAGAGAAACAACCCCCCGCCCCCCCGCCCGCCCCACCCAATATAATCAGGATGGTGTTTGTTTGGTTATTTATTTAGTGTTCGTTTCACACACTTCAGTGTTTGTCTGTGTGTGTGTGTGTGTGTGTGTGTGAGAGAGAGATGTTCTCCTAGGACAGTGTTTCTCAAAGTGGGTGGTGCGGGCCTCCAGTGACATGGAGCAGTTGTGTTCAGGGTCAGTTGTGTGTTATTGTCATACCCAGGCACGAGGCCTTTAAAATGTTGCAAAAGTCAATCCTGCATGTATGTATGTATACATGTCCATACCTTTTCACAAAGATCTGAAAGGTGTGAAACTCCTGCAGGTGTGAAACTCCTGCAGGTGTAACACCCTCGTTTCACATGGAACGGATGGAAGTAAGACTTTCCTCCCCCTCGAAAAATGTGAGGAATGATTTTCTCACAATTTTCCCCCAACCCGCCACCACCACCGCCGCCGCCGCCACCGCCACCGCCAGTGTTATTGCCATTTGACGCCGCCTTCACCCCGGCGTGCTGTCGCACCATTTGCCAGGAAGTAGTCAGTCTCCTCCGGCCTCGTGCCCCTCCCGAGAGTGCATGACAGGGAGCATCGCCGGAGCAACTAGCCTTGCCGAGATCGAGCCAACCAACCCCCCCCCCGAACCTCTCCCCTGTCTCCCCTCCCTCCCCTGCCCTCCACCACCACCAACCGCTTCCCAGCCAACCTCCTCCTCGCCCCTTCCGCTGTGCGCTTTTTTTTTTAACACTCTGCGGAGAGACAGACACGGGCGAAATATCTACCAGTGTTCGCCGCCGAGCTGGTGTGCGTGGAGGGAGTGGGAGCGGGTGGGTGGGTGGGCGGGCGAGAGGAGAGGCGAGGAGGGGAGGGGAGGGGAGGGGGAAAAAAAAAAATTGTTTTAGACTTGACAGCAAATTAGTGCCCTGCCATGACATGCGCGGTGGCGGCGGCGGCTCGACAGGTCCTCCCCTTCTTCCACTTTTTATTATCATCCGCGCTTGAATTATTCAGCGGCGCCCATTAGCATAACACCAGCCATTTTATATTTAGCCGGCGCCGTGTTGACTGCGTCAACATTTCCCTCCAAATATTGCCCCTAAAACCCCCTGACAAGAAGGGGAGAGACGCTGGCCCGGAACCGAGGGCAATTAGCCTTCCCGGGAAATGAAAAAAAGAAAACAAAAAAAAAAAGTTCTTTTTTTTTTCGGACCCCCCTCTTCAACGGTCTTGCCCGGCCGGGCGGATATCTCCTCAGCTGCGCCGAGGAAAAAGGAAAAACTCAGTCTATAATTTTGATTAGCCGCGGCCCAAAAAACCCCGGCCGATTCCGATTGGCGCCGGGCCCAAAAAGAAACCGCCGCGCGTTTATGGATGTGCCGAGGCCGTCGCCCAGTCTCATTTGTCACCATTATCCGTAATATGAAGGATCCCCCGTCTCATCTCGGAGGTCTAATTTGCTGGCTTTGCGATGGCGGCCGGGGCTTTCGCGGGCCGCGCCGCCATGAAAGAGCTCAGCGCTCCTCCTGCCCTCCTTCTCTCCCTCCCTCCCTCCCTCCCTCCCTTTTTACCGACTGTGAAATTAAAACCCGTCGCAAGGCGACGGACGGCTGATCTGCGTGAGCGCCGACGCCTTTAGATCCCCTGCGTTCAATTCAAACGGCCTTTTTAATTCCGGGCGGGGGGCGGAGACGACGGACTCATCGACCAGGTGCGCGCTTGGCCCTCCTGCTCATCTTTGATCCTCCCTCCTCCTCTCCAGTTAAAGGGGCTTCGCTCCTCCACCTTCTCGCTCCTCGCTTCTCGCCCCGGGGTTGCTCGGCGTGAGCTCCTCGGCCTGTTTTGAGGCGGCCCAGCCGGTTGAGTCCCGCCCGCAGAGAGCGACGGGCAGCATCTTTTCGTGTTGGCATGAGAAACCTGCCGAATCTGAGCGCTTTTTCAAAAATAATTGGTGGTTCAAGTTGGTGATTTTTCCACAAAGAGGAGCAAAGGGATGTTATTTAGATTCATTCCGTCCTCAGACAGGCTCGCGCTCTCTCCTCCTCCTCCGAGCGGTGACTTGTGTCGCGCGCCTTGACAAATAACGCTTGTTTGCAAAGGGCTTTGTAATCATCAAGGGCCTGCAAACACACACGGACGCTTTGCGTTGTGTGTTTTTAAGGCTCATTACTGTTTTCCCATCTGATGAATTGCAGCGTCTCTCACGCTGGCGTACAGTACAGAACATTTTTTTTTTTTTTTTGCTTTTGAATGTTTTCATCCCAAGGATGGTTTCACTCGACGCCTTTGCGCTGGCTTTTTAAAATCAGCTGCTTCAAGCTGATTCCGGCTGTCTTGCTAATGGCAGTGGCTAAATTCAATCTCCGATATCAAAACGGCAGACTGACTGAAACAGGACAAACAAGGTTTACCGCAATTACGGTAAATTTTGAAAAGACCGTCACGTTAGTTCATCCCCTGGTACCTTGGAGAGCTCCCTGATTTCTTTTACAGCACAACTCAGACTAGTGTGGCACCTGCAACCCCTCCCAACACACGCACACACACACACACACACACACACACACACACACACACGCACTTACCAACCCCACCCTGCTGCCTTTCAACCCCAAACTTAGAATCAGCATAGCAAAGTAAGCGCGTACGAGTGTTTACCTTCCTCACAACTGACGCTGCAAAACGAACAACGGGAAAAAGTTTTTAGCGACAAAAAAAAAAAAAAATAATAATAATAACACAGCGAGGATGCCTCTAAACTTTTTAACAGCCGTGTCACACGCCGCCGTGCCTTTTTTGTATCACTGAGTACCAGGTGATGCGGGGGTGGGGGGGGTAAAAACAGACCGCGGGTGCGGCTGTCAGTGTTCACCCCCCCCCCCCCACCCCGGTTGTGGTCTGATGAAACTTTCTTCCCTTTTTTTTTTTTTTTGCCCGTGTAGATTGAGCGGGTGCTTGTCACTGCTCCTCCTCCTCAACTCTGTGACACATGTCTTGTTTGGGCCGGCGAGAGCTCTCCCCCCCCCCCCCCCCCCCCCCCACTTCATCTCACGGCGGCAGAGTGCAACATGCCCTGTTTCTATGCGCTCCACAGCCTCCTTGTTCTCCTCTCCTCTCACTGTAACGCCGCGGTATTCCGGCATACCAATAACTGTGGGGGATCTGCTCCCCTCCTCTTCCTCCTCCTCCTCCTCCTCCTCACCGCGTGCGCTGCCAGCCACCCAGGTGTGACTGCATGTCAGGGAACAACCACAGTTCAGTTTTTCACGACTCCACTTCTTCTCATTAATCGGTGACCCGCACGGCGACGGCGACGGCGACGTAACAATTAAGCCGGCGTTCCGAGCGAGGCGTCGCCAAACAGCGTTCCCTCCCCCACCGTCATTTACGTTCAGGCGTTTTGGCACAGTTTGTGAGAAGATATTTGCGTTACACTACAGCTTCCGGTTGGCCGTCGTTTAGGTTTTAATGCTCAAAAACGTCTCATGGAAACGTGGCCGTTACAATTGGCAGATTTGGAAAAGTCAGAAAACAAATTGACAATAAATGATGAAAGTCCTGGTGACTTTGCATGGAAACTAATGTGTGCTTGCTGCCTGTTGAGCTGCCATGTGATAAGAACGCGTGTGCGTGGCGCGGCCCAAGAAGGGGTTTGGTTTTTCCTACCCTGGATCTCCAGTGTTTCCGTTTCCTTCCCCGGTACGCAAGCCTCACGGCTCCAAACCTAACCCCCGAATTACCCGCTGACAAAGACATCCTTAATAATGTAATCGTAGGAGATGATTTCCTGGTGGAAACTTCCGCTCTTTCCTGTGGGCATCCGCTGATTGACAGTAAGCAGCGTGTAATTTAATGCGGGCGCTAACGTGAGAACACACTCGCCTCGGCCGCAGCAGAACAACAGTAAAAGAGATGAAATGAAATTATGGCTTCATTCTCGCTGTGATTGATTATCCCACTTGGGAAATCTCTCATTGCTCTTCTAAAACTGGCTCCCCCACGCTCGTGATGACATGTCGCATCTTACGTCTTATCTACCTTATCACCTGAAGACGTGTGCGTGTAGCCTAGGCCCTCACTGACTTTTACGTTATCGCATGTATCTCTAAAGACAAAGTGGTACATGAATATATTCCTCAGGCAAAAATGTAGCATTTTATAGCAAATATACGATTGCCATCTCCAACCAGTTCAAAAATCAAGTGTAAATTTATGTGCTGTTAACACTTTCAACGAGCGCCACACTTGGTGAAGGTGGTAAATGGCTCTGGTGTGCTTACTTGCCGCTCGTTTTTCGATGGTGAACGCACCCTGGCCACACATTGTGGTTTTGTTTCCGGTTTACGTGTGATTTGCAGTTGTCTCCGTCACCGTCTGTAGCGTGCATGTTTTTTTGTTTTTTTTTTCACCTGGCCACCTACGAAGTAGGACGAGAAGAAGCAGAACAGACGGCCAAAACAAAAGAGGAGGCTTCTATTGTATCGATTTCATCTGCAGAACGTCGCTGCAGGAACGCTGAGCACCGATGCTTGCTAATGATTCCAGCAAGCGGAGGGCGAACCTGCGTCAGCAGCTGCGTTTCCGTTACCCCTAGAATTGCGCAAAACGGAAACATCGGTCATGGAAACTCCTAAACTTACGCGTCACCGGACGCGACGTACGTGGTCATGTGACCAGTTCACGTCAAGTGAAAATGGCGCGTTGCATTTGGATGGATGAGGAGATGGAATATTTTTTGACAGCAAACAAACGTCCACAAAGAAAAGCAAACGTAATTCTCGTAAAATCTCCTCCCTCAATTTTTACGGCTTAGGTGCTTCACACCTGCAAATCGCAATTGTACTTTGTGGAAATTCTTAGAAATATTGCTTTTATTTTGCGACAAACTGTGATGGAAACGCAGCTGGTGTTCACTGGACATGAATTCGGTTGTTTTTCATGAAAATCTTTCGGGACCATTTCAGGTGAATGGAGTCCAACTGAACAAAAACAATAACAAAAAATCAAGCACAGACTTTGACTCGCTGGAAGAGAACTCGGACAGGTGGGATCCAGCGCGCCCCCCCCCCCCCCCCTTTCCTCCCCCACCTCCTCCTCCTCTGTCCCGCGCTCTGCATATCGACGCGGCCGCACAGGCGGAAGCCAGTCGCTGGGCGGAGATGCAAATCCGGGGCAGAGGGCAAAGCGGGTGAGGCGTGGAGGACGGAGAGGGGGAGGGGCACGAAGCCTGACATCGCCCCCCACGGTCACAGCAGCAAGGTCTGCATATGGGAGCAGCTGTCGTTGCCCTCTGCTTCCCCTCCTGGAAAATATGGCCAGAATATTAATTGCGCCGTTAATTCTGCTTATCGCAGCTTTTCACGACAGCGGCGGCGGCCCGGCGAGGCCCGTTAGCGCCCGGCCGTGACGCCCGTGCTCGAAAAATCAAAGCTATAGCGTCTCCAAGCAGAGGATATATTGTCGGAGGAGGCACTAAAGCCAGCAGCGGAAAGATCAACTGGTTATTTACGGGGATACATTACTTTTTGTTTGGCTTCAGTTCCCCCCTAACAGTCTGTTTCCCCAGCTCGATCCGCTAGCGAGCGGGAAATAATTATAATAACAACAAGGAAAAACGTCTCTCCTCGCTTCACTTTGATGCAATCTGTTCCGCTCCCCACCTTTTTTTGGTGCCCACCGCCGTCGTTGCCGAGGCCCGCCGCCCGAGCCGTCGCGGCGACGAGCTTGATTGGCGGCGGCAGTGGCGGCGGCGAGCCACAGCTAGCCGGGGCTAATTTAGAGTGAGGCGCCTCGCGCGCAAGTGGCTGAGTCGCTGTTTTGTGACCCTGTTTGTGTTGGATGAGCACGCCGCGCCTCTCTCGGGAGAAGCCTACAGGCATCCCGCAGATCTGACACAGCTCCCGCGCAGCGGAGAGAGAGAGCGAGAGAGCGAGAGAGGGAGAGAGAGAGGGGAAGAGAGATGGAGTGGGAGAAAAAAAAAAAAAAACCTTCCCCAAGAATCCTGGCTGAATATATCACTGAGAAATGAAAACTAACTTCGTCAAGTTTCTTTTTTTTTCTTTTTTTCTTTTCCAAAAGCTGGGGTCATACTGAGTCAATCCTAATGCTGTATCCTTATAGTTCCCACCCCATGGAAAACCAACAATGTGGCCTTTTTTTTCTTATGTGTGTGTGTGTGTGTGTGTGGAGTTAAACTCAGGGCCCCCCAAAAAGAAAAAAAAAAAAAAAAATTCAAGACCTCTTGAGGGCGTGTGCACCGAAAAGCCTGCGGGGAATTTCCGAAGCTTCTCCGCCGGAGGAGGAGGATGAGGAGAAGGAAAGAAGGAAGGAACCCTGGGGTCCCTGTGTGGACCCGGGCAGGGGGAGGTGGAGTGCGCGAATTGGAAGGGGTGAGGCGGAGGCGGGGGCGGGGGGAGTCAGCGAGTGGCTGTTTTAATCTGCCAGGAGTGCATCTCCAGCCGAGGAGCCGGAGAGACACGCGGAGGAGCGTCGGCAGCGATACGACCAAATTATGCGGCGGTGAGAGGTGGGAGACAGGCGGCTGGGGGAGTGTGTGCGTGTTTTAGTGTGTGTGTGTGTGTGTGTGTGTGTGTGTGGAATGTCAATGACGCGTGACAGAGGGGAGGAAGCGGCGGGAAGGAGGCGTCGCGTCGCGGGCCGCTTTTTTTAAGACGCGACAGCCGCCGCTGCCGTGGCCGCGTGCAGGGGAACGCAGGCAGGCGAACGAACGCAGGCAGGTGCGCCTCAAATCCCCCAACCAGGACTACTTTGAAATCTTCTTCTGTATTTTTTCAAATCCAGCACTGAGAAAAAAAAAAAAAAAGTAGAAGACGAAAGAGAAACCCCGTCGATTTTGCTCGAAGCGCATTGGAATTTTGTTTTTCTTTGTATCCTGAGTAAACCGGCTCCTCCCACAGTATTGGCAACAGCCCCGAGATCGCAGTCAAGCGATGGTTTGAGTCCACGTTTCCGCGTTTTATGGTCAATTTTTATTTTATTTTCTTTTTAGCCGTGAATCGCAGATTCCTTTCACGGAAACAACAGGTGCTCCGCTGGGCGCTCCGGCTCAGTGTGTCCGGCGCAAAGGAAGGAAGTGTCGGATGAAGGCGGCCCGCCGTCTCCTGTCGATAGAGGCGAGCGCGCCCCCGCCCAGCTCCCTCCCCTCCCTCCCCTCCCCGCCCCCTCCCCACCCCCCCATCGGAACAGCGAGGGTCACCCCTGCCTTCCCCTCTCCTTCCACTCCGCTGCGTCCCCTCGCCATGCGCTGTAATTAAAACCACAGGTGGGACCCGTAACGCCGCCTGGCTGCTCCCAGCATGCAACAGGCACCATCTGGTTCACAGGGAGGGGCTCTTCTTCCCCCCTTCCCTTCCCCTCCCTTCCCCTCCCTTCCCCTCCTCCCCCCTGGCTTTTTTCAAAGAGGCAGGGGTTAAAACAACAAAGGCTCCTGCCTCCTTTTTGATCGGACCGGCCTCGGCGGGGTCGGCCGGGGGCGAAAATCGGATCCACCGTCTCTCGCGAATCTTTCTGCGACGCAAAGCGTGAAATGGGAAATGCGAGCGGCCGGGGTCAGCCACCCCCCCCACCCCCCCGCCTTTTTTTTTCTTCAATTTTTGTCGTCCACCACCTCCTGTTGCCGCGTTCACTCCCCTCGCTCTGTAGAATGTCGGCCTCGCTAACCTGCTCTCCCCCGGACCCCCGCCGCGCCCATCGCCTTCCGCCTCGCTGGAGCGCGCACCCTGCCAACCCCTTCCCCCTCCCCCCGCTGGGACGGAAGCCTGAAAGTCTCCGTCTCTCCTCGACGTCTCGCAACGTTTGTTTGCCCGTTGTCATTTTCCTTGTTCGCGAGCAATCTATGACTAAGTCATAGATTGTACTTTTTAGTAACAGAGTAATGTAGCCGGACGACTCTGGCAACAATGGTAATCATATCATAATTGCTTTATCAAGTAACGATTCCATGACTTCTCTGAAATACTTTGCAAGCTAAAAATGTCTTATTATCCACAAAATGTCTGAAATTTGGAAAAACAAATGATTTCGCGGATTGATGAGGCAGCCGTGCACGCAACGTCATTGACGTGCGACGACGCACCAAAACAAGCGTGGCGGCGGCAGAAGGAAGAACAGCAATTGCGTTTTGATGGCTGGAAATACGAACATTGTTTTGAGTTCAGCAAACAAGACGTTCTCAGCTGTTACTTTATCTTTTCTAAACTGAAGTCATCAGTAATTGATTACTTGTGAAACAAAGTCGTTCAAGAAGTAATTTGATTACTTTTCAAGGAGTAATCAGTAGTTGGATTACTTTCATGGAGTAATCCCAACAACGCCGGTCGTTTCCGTTGTGTTGCGCGCTCCGAGCTCAAAACTTCGGAGAGTTTCCCTCAGCACGGAGGGGAGGCGCCAACGCCATTTGAGTCGTTGTCTAAAAAAAAAAAAAAAAAGGTGTTATCAGGCAGAAGGCGTCGCCGTCTCTCTCTGGATGGCGGTGTAATGGAGCCATTAGACGAGGCTTTATGCAGCTGTCTGCCGTCGCGCGGGATGACGCGGCGCCGAATTGCGTCTCGATGACGGCGACGTGCGAAAACTTACTTGAGATCCGCTCGGAGAAGGACGGGAGTTTTAACCCCGGGGGCCGGGGGAGGGTTGCCAGATTGCAGATGTCGCCCTCCGTTCGCTGCGGTGTGCACGACGCGAGGCTCCGCTCACGGGGAGAGAGCGAGAGAGAGAGAACCCCCCCCCCCTCCCCCCGGTGCAGAAATTCACTTAAAGTGCGATCTCAAAGGAAGCGGGGGGAAAAAAGAGAAAAGAAACAAACCCAAAAGAGCAATACTAAATTTAAGCTAGCATTAAATCCTCCCGCCGGCTGCTTCCATCCCCTCCCCGCTTTAAAAAGCGAGGCGGCGCGGCTCGTATTTACACGTCGGTTTTATGCGGCGGGAGGTTTAAAGCTTGAGAGAGAGAGGGAGTTAACTAAATGTGTCCGCAGCATCTGTCGGAAAAGAGGGAAGGGAGGCCCCATTGGTTGAGGGTTTGGTTTTGGGTTGGCGGGGGGGGGGGGGGGGAGCACAAAAAACATGGCCACCGTCACTGGATCTTGAGGACGGCGGCGTGGGTGCGGCGAAGCTTGTTCTTGCAGTTTAATAAAGAGCGAGATAAAGTGTGTGTGGGGGGGGGGGAGATTAATAAAACGCCGTGTTCAGCGGCGTCGACGCCAATTTGAACTAATTGTGTTTAAGTATCGGCATTTGTCATCGCACCCCGGCAGCGACAATTAGTCACAGCAGCTTAAGCTGGAGTTTTACGCACATGGCGGGGGGGGGGGGGAGGGAAGCAGAGAAAAAAAAAAGAACGTCTCTTCACCATCGGGACGTCACCCTCGTCTCCGCGAACCCGAGATTTCAACTCCCCCCGCGGCAGTTCCCGAGCGAAGTCTCCGTCCGCAGAGTCGAGGAATCTTCGTCTCTCCGCGCCGCTAATTTTTCCTGAACGCGGAATGTCAGCGGTTCCGCTGACGAAGGGGGCGGAACTTCGTCAGCCGTCGAGCTCCCTCCCGTCTCGGCAGCCACTCCGGGCAAACGCGCCTTGACCTGACGGCGCTTTCCAGATTCGGTCGGATTGAGTTCACCTATCCGTCTGGAGGCGGAGCCCACGGAATAGGATTTGGAAGTGGCAGGCCCCTTCAAAAAAAAAAAAACAAACTTGCAAGGTGACATTAAAGATCCAGTGTGTGAAATCTTGAAGGAATTCCAGATATTTCTCCTTAAATAATGGTGGCGCAAGATAACTAGCTATATATATATATATATATATATATATATATATATATATGTATATGTATGAGAAGCATTATATGGGTTGGAAAACCAAATTACTTTTACTGTACTGCAAGCATACGCTTTTATTAATGTATTTATAGGCTGTATGTTAGGGTTCTACCGATATAAAAATCATAAATCAAGGCAAATTTTACACACTGGACCTTTACAGTGGGGGAAAACAATCAGATTTTATTCCTCTCTGTCACTTCAGCCAGAGTGGAGGAACAGACGAGACTCCTGCCTCCTCCTCCTCCTCCTTCACTTCACGGGGGTTATTCTTGCCACGGTGCAGAATTATTCCGCCCGGCCGGGAAGAAAGGACCCACGTGGGAGTGTCGGAGGTTCTCAGCCATTCCGCTTTTGCCTTGCAAGGGGTTTCGGCTGCGACGGCAGGATGTCCTAAAGCAGGTGGAAGAAAGACGAAGAAGAAGAAGGAGGAGGAAGAGGCAGGTTGCCAGTTGAGACTTGCAGAGAAATTTCACCTTGCCAATATTTTTCTAATAATAATACGTTGTGCCAGTGGCAGGAATGGAAACTGTCCATCCTTTGCTTCTTCTTCAATAATTAAAAATACAATTTCCTGTATACACTTAGACAGTGAAGTGGGGTTTCCTGAAAGTCTTCACTTCCAAACAGTTTTCCAAAAAAAAAAGAAAAAAAAAAAAAAAAAAAAGGCATAACACCAATGAAGGGCTGGTGCAGCAGAGCTTCTTGTTTTTTCCTTGTATCCAAATGCGACTCTTATTGACTCATCGGGATTCATGATGCTGCGCGGTAACTCGCGCACCAGTTCGCGCCCCCCCCCCCCCCAACCCTCTCCGAACCCTCCGTTCTCCGCCACCTCGTGTCACATCGTGCTCATTTCCAGCGCCTCACTTCTTCGACCCTCATCCGGCCTCCTTCCCCAGCGAGGAAAACCGCGGTCGGTGGCTGGCGGCTCCGGAATCCTGATCAGCCACTTTGTCTTCTCGAGGAGGCTCGCCAAACTGCCTTTGCGACTAATCAATAGTCCTGCCGTCCGCCGTTAACACCTGTAACCCCTACGTTGCACGGAGGGGGGAGGCGGGGGGAGGAAAAAAATAAAAATTCCCAGCGCCCTGATCTGGAATGGCGAACTTATCCGGCCAAATCCGGCTTATTGCGGAAAACATTTTAAAGCAGATAAATTCTTCGGGATTAGAAAAGGTGGAGGCGTCTCTCTCTCTCTCTCTCTCTCTCTCACTCTCTCTCTCTCTCTCACACTATATATTCCCTCCTCCCCTTCCTGTTCATTATGAGTGAGCGAACAAGTGAGTGAGTGAAGGAGTCAGCCAGTCAGTACAGTTCAAAAAAAAAAGAAGAAAAAAGACAACCTGTGGGCTTTTTTTTTTCATTACGCCTGCTCCACCTCAACAGCTGCCATATGGATGCATAAGGAAAAAAAAAGAAAGAAAAGTGAGGTACACTTTAGATGCTTGCGATAGAGCTAAATGAAATGCATACCGCCGTATCTAGGTCATTTGTAAGGCCCAGAGCAACATCTCTTTCCCTTCCCTTCCCTGCATGCCTTGCCTGCCGCGCGTCGCTCGAGTCGGTGGAACATCAAGGAGATGAAAAAACACTCGGCACATCCTGTGTATGCAACAGCTCGGCGCTGGAAAAGGTGCACGCTGCAAGCAAGCAAGCAAGCCGGCGTGGTCCTCAGGAGTTTTCTCCTGTGACAGACCGGGCTATTATTGTTTCAATCAGGCGGGAAGGGGGAGTTGAGGCTGGGTTGGTGGTGGGGGGGGCGGTGTATTTGTTTTTCGCAGTGATGAGCTGGGAAACTTTCCGATGTGTTGAAAAAGTCCAACGAGTACCAGGGAAAGGCCTGTTAGAGGTCCAGTGTGTCCAATCTTTAAGGAAGGGTTTCCGTATTCAGAGCCGACTTCCTTGGCGGCGCAAGATGGCAGCTAACTAGGAGCAAGACATTAGCTCTGTGTATGTTCTTATATATACGATATGAGAACCGCTCGAAGGGTACGAAAACCAAATTGCTCTTATTGTACTGCGAGTATACACTTTGATTAATGTATTTATGAGCAGCATGTTAAGCTTTTACCAATATAAAAATCATAAATCAAGCCGAATTTGACAAACTGGACCTTTAAGAGTCTGTTGGATTTGATTCAATAGTCCATCCATCCATCCACCCACCCATCCATCCATCCACCCATCCATCCACCCACCCACCCATCCATCCATCCATCCATCCACCCACCCATCCATCCATCCATCCATCCACCCATCCATCCATCCATCCACCCACCCACCCATCCATCCACCCATCCATCCATCCATCCATCCACCCACCCACCCATCCATCCATCCACCCACCCACCCATCCATCCATCCATCCATCCACCCACCCATCCACCCACCCATCCATCCACCCACCCACCCATCCATCCATCCATCCACCCATCCATCCATCCATCCATCCATCCACCCACCCACCCATCCATCCATTTTGATATGCATGGATGGTCAGTCATTGCATTTCTTCTTCGCTGGTTCAATGAAACCAGGAACACAACCAGGTGATTGTGTGAATTGTGATTCATACGCATCAGGCTAAACTTCTGTGAACACAGAAGCAGATAGAAAACATTGTCATTATTTGCAAGGAACCGTATCAAAAGGAGCACAAGACGTCGCTCTCGCTTGTGATTGACCGTCCAGCTCGATATCCAGCAGTATTTAGAGAGCTTCACGTCTCCCCCCACACCCCCATGAAAAATTGGCCCTGAATTATTAGCCAAACATGTTCGGCGTGCATCTCGAGTCTCACGGCGAGCCGTATTTGCACTGCAGCTGTCAAGGCGCGGGGAAGAGAGAGAGAGCCTATATAGACATGGCGACAGGAGCCATCCAGGGAAATGAGTCCTTAAACACACATGAAAACCCGGAGCTATATTCCCACAGCCGTGGGGTTTCTTCGCAGGTAACCCAGTTTTTCACTGGCACAAACTCTTGGCAGGATTTCTTTTCGATACATTTATTTCATACCCGTCCCTTATTATTTTTTTTTTCAGTGCCTTTTTCTTTTTCATCGTGCACTGTTTTGGACTTATCCAATCAAATCAAATCATAGTTTGTTTGTATCTCATAAATAAACCCAACCCAAGGTTGCTTGACAAAAATTAAAATTAAAGTAGTAAAAAGTCAATTAAAAACCCAGACAGGTTATCACCCCCCCCCCCCCAACCCACCCCACCCCACCCCATCCCACAGAATTGTGTTGCTCACAATAAGTAAATGGGTTATAAATATAAAATAATAAAAAACAATATTTAAGTGATGTGGAGATCACAGCGCTGTTGGGTAAGTTTATTTGTTTGTTGCCGTCTGTTGGAGCCCTCAAAGACGCGCCGGCTCACAGGGTGGCGTCATTAAAGGAACAGCTTGTGCGACGAGACTTCTGCGGCGCAGCTGGTTGCCGCGTGTTTTGTCGGTCCGCCTGCGACCGCACGGGCGGGCAGGTAGTTTATCGGCGCTTATCATCTCGTCTCTCTCTGAAATTCCAGAAAACCAAAAGTTTTGGCCTCGCGCCGAACAAAAAAGGAGCCACTTCAGAAGCGGAAGCAACCAAAAGGATTTGGTTGAATTGATGCAGGCGTGAGCGCTGGCCGCGCTGAGTTGACTGTAGCCGCTTGGCTTGAAAAGATGATGTCAAGCGCCGTTGAAGCTTCTTTGTCGTCAGCGGCACGTTGGCCGTGACCTCCCTCATCCATTTCACCGCATCGTGGCTGTTTCTTCGCTTCTTGTTTCTTCTCTCTCTCTCTCTCTCTCTCTCTCTCTCTCTCTCTCTCTCTCTCCGCTGCTCCTCCGCCAAGACGAATCATTTGATTCTCGCCGTTCCGCTCGTCCTCCGCACACCCATTCGCCGTCCTTGCCCTGCATCCCTCACCTAAACCCCCTCCCCCACTCCGCTAAAACCTCCTGATCCCGGGGGTTTGTACATATTCTTTCTCCGTCGGTCAGCCCTGACCCTCGCGTGCCCACAGCCCCGCGGCCAAACACAGACACGGCCCTCGCACGCACGCAAATGGGCCGTGATGTCGGCTACTGGGAGATTCTGTTTTTTTTTTGCTAACCCTCGCACATCTGCGGCATTTGGTCCTTGGTTGCTTGATTAGAATGCGGTGGAAATACCTTTGATGAAGGACGCCATCATCAGCGTTAAACTCGATATTCTGCGGTAACCTTAGAGACCTAAGAGGGCAAGGCCACTGTATGTGTAGGAGCTACATTTTTACGTGTAACAATTTTCTTTCATGCTTGTGCTTTTACTTTGAAATACTGAAGCCAATGCCTGTGCTGGGCTTGGTCAACGTCAAGGCACTTGGTATTTATTCCCAATTGTTGTGTTTTCCTGTACGTGACAATTTAGGCTATCGTTGTAGCAGACTTGGTTAGCGTTAGCATTGAGCTTCTGCCGTCGCGAGTTGCTGCACATGCAGACGACGCCGTGATGTCACTTTGTGCTTGTATTTTCTCCTTCCATACACCTAAATACTCGTTAAGGTCTGCACTTGCAACGTGCCCTCTGCGCTGATCTTAACACCGCACCAAAGCCTTCTCCACCTCCTCATATTTTTATTTATCTGCATTCAGCGAGTAGTGTCAGAGAGAGGCAGAGCGAGAGGGAGAGGGAAAAAAAAAAAAAAAGCAAAAAAAGAAACTTCACAGCAATTTTCATTTCCCAGACATCCTTGACAATAGCTCAGCAGCAGGTAACTCAGCCTGAGCAGCAGATTTCCAGTCCAAACAGATTGTGGCAGTTGACAGGTGGAATGAAAAGTAGCTAGTTTCCTTGATGTCGGAAAGGCTCAGAAGCACTCAGATCAAAGTTTCGAGTGACTTTTAATATTTACCCAAGAAGAAGAAGAAAAAAAAAAATCCCACATATTTTCTGAAAACATCAGTAGTTGTTTTTCCGCTTTCATTTTAACTGTTTACTTTGCTGAAAGGCCAAAAAATGTGGCATGATTTTAATCAGTTGACAGCGGGGAGGGAGGGGCGTTACTCTCCAGGTATTCAGTTAAGTGTTTACAGCCCATCCCCCCCTCCCCCGCCAAGTTTTTTCACCCCCCCCGCCCCCACATCAGTTTTCATGCAAGCTGAGACAACCTCCGTGTGTCGACATGTTTCCCCGGCCTTCAAAATAATAAGGGTGCCTTTCAGGTGAAAATTACAGAACGCAATATTTTACCTACAGACATTTACTGATTTTCTGCCGCGCAATTATCGCCGTCTTTGCTTTCAGATGGCGGTGGGTGGGGGGGGGGGGGGGTGGTGGTGGTTAAACTAGCCTTCTTCTATTCCTCTCTCATTAGCTACATATTTTGCCCGATCCTTGAGAATTAATTTTCGTGCTTGGCTGCCGACGGAATCACATTGATTTCTTCTTCCTCCGAAAAATGACATAAATTATATCACTAAGTTTGTAAATGCAGGGGCTCGCTGCTCTCTCCGCGGTTGCGGGCCCACATTGTGTGCTTTTCAGAAGTCGCGCGCGAGTTTGCGTTCAAGAGCAAGATCGATTGCGCTGTTTGTCCGTGGTGGGGGTTCCTCCACTTAATATTTGGGATTTATTTTGCTGCTGATGTTTCCAAATGCTAAAGTTGCAGCCCAAGTTTTTCCTTAATTAGCATCAACTGACGAGCCGACTTTTAAGTGTGTGTGTGTGTGGGGGGGGGGGGGGGGGGGGGGGCAGGAGAGAATGTTTGTATTTATAGTATTCTGTGCTAGTTTGGTGTGAGCTGCGTGAATATCACAAATTAAAGTGCAGAATCTTAACTTGGATTCTTCGCTACCTCCCCTCCAATTCAACAGTTCCCACTTTATTCTGGCAGCAAAGTCACAGGTGAAATTCCCCCGCTGCCTTGCCGGAGTGTCATCAGCTGTCATCAGCGGCAGCGGACCTTGAACCAGCTACAAGGTGGAGGGCTTTCTGCAGCCTGTGTTGGTGTGTGTGGGATGCGTTGCGTCTGGGGGCCTTTACCGGGACACCGGCGCCGTGTCTTCAAACTCTTGCTCCTCGTGTCGTTCCCCCACCAGCAGCCCGGCTCAGAACCGTAAAGCGGGTTGGAGAGCAGTTGGTCGCGGTTGCGGAGGTGTGCAGCCCGCAGAACGTCTCTGCGGGCTTCATCAGCGAGACGCTCGGCTCCTCACCTGCTCTGCTTTCTAAACCGAGACCGGTCGCACAGTTTGGGTTTAATGTGGAATGTGTATGATGGTGAAATAATGGAAAGTCATTTACCCCAATAGATAGATGGATAGATGATAGGTAGGTACAGTAGATAGATAGAGAGATAGATAGATAGATAGATAGATAGATAGATAGATAGATAGATAGATGATTCAATTTTGATACTAATGATAAATCAATTTGTGGCATTCGCGCACCTTCGTCACTTGACAACACGTCTTCTGTGGAACAAATTGTACTTCCAAATTGGGTTTAGCAAGAAGGAAATCCTTGCTCTTCTGGCACATACTTATTACCACAAGTGTGGTAATAAGTATTAGGACATTTAAAGGACTGTGTCGTACGATATGGACTTTATGTAAACAAACAAACTTGGAGAAGGTTGACCACAAGGATCACCCACGGTAATCAGGAAATGGATGGATGGATGGATGATGGATGGATGGATGATGGATGATGGATGGATGGATGGATGGATGGATGGATGGATAGATGGATGATGGATGATGGATGATGGATGGATGGATGGATGAATGAATGGATGATGGATGGATGGATGATGGATGGATGGATGGATGGCAAATACTTTATTTCAAAAACCGATGCAATAATGATATGTTGATTTCTTATTCAGATTTTGATATGATCATTTCTGTTAATTAATTGTTGGTAAAGTATCAAAGTCGGCCGAGTGTGAATTTTCCACACACTCGGCCAGTTTGTCCGGCAAAACAATAAATTACTGCCAAACGTAGCTTCTATCTTATAAAGTTCAGAAGCCACTTGAATGGAAATCAGCGGCTCTGGCTGCTTTTTTTTGCTGATTTTCCAGAGCCACGGATACCAGCTCCACGTCCCCTCGCCGGCAGCAGCAGCCGGCTGCAGAATGTCAGCGAGCTCTGCGGGGAAATGTTAAGAGGACAAGGAGAAAAAAGCCCCGGCGTAATGACAACGAGGAAAGCTCGCATATACGTGACCTCACCGGTGGCGGAGGAGGGGGTACGAGTGCAAGCACGAGCACGAGGCGACGTCCTTCGTCCTGAAGGCGGCGGTGACACAAATCCCGCTGCGCGCCGTGCGTCAGCGTCGCCGCACCTTGCAGCGCCGGGGCCTCGGCAGCCTGGGCGCCAGTCGCGGCTGTGGGTGTCGCCGGTGACAGGTCAGCTAATTAGAGCCGTGTGGTGTCTGTCTGAGGCTGTGAGTGGGGGGGAAGCGGGGAAGCTGCCGGGTACATGACTCCCGTGCATGCTCACCCGCGCCTCTGGAGCTACTTAGGCGCCCATGCATGCGGAACCCCACCGCCCCCCCCACCTTGACGGCGCGCACGAGTGTTCTGACACGGACGTGAAAAGTTGGCTACGACGGCCACGAGGAGCCAAAACTTTTCCCCCCGCTGGATTTCTCAGGGTGGACTTTTCCTTTCTTTGGAAAAGAAGAAGAAGGAGAAGAAGTATATGCAAAACAAGAGTTGCTTATTTTTAAAGTTTGCAATGAAGGCGGGACCAGTGAGCTGTCCGTACACTGGCTGACATCACAAAGGGCCCATTTCTACAAGCTAAGGCTTTGGCGCACAGACGTTCTGAATAATGGAGCAAGCCAACAAAGTCAAATGTAGATTTTTTTTTTTTCATTTTTGGGGAATTCACTGAAATTCCATTCCATTCCATTTTTTTTTTTGGTCATTGTTGTCGTTCACAATGTCCACATGTCCGATGATGATCGGACGGCTGTGAATTCTGGGCGTTAGCCCGACCAGAACCCCCGATCAGATGACTGAGCGGCAACTTCAGTTGTCGTCAGGCAGAACAGGCGACCGTCAATCACGCGTTGAAGCATACGTCAAAATAAAAGCGTGATGAAATTCTGACTGTGTGGCGGCTGTGGGGCGTGTCACTCCTCATGTCTTTGATCGTGTCACCTCGCGAGGTAGAGATCGTGTCAGTGAGAGCCTGGCAGTAGCAAAAAAGTGTTCTCATTTCGGCTCTCATTTGATTTGATTGAAAAAAAAAAATGTGGTCTTTCACTTTTACTTCAGTTGAAATCGCAATCACATCACATCGCTCATTAACAAAGTGACGGGAAACAAAAGCAGCCATATTTCTAAATAGCACAATTAGAAGCAGCAAATGTTGCAAAATGTATGTACAAAAATGTATTGTTATAGCTGAGAAAAAAAAAAAAACAAACAAAAAAAACGTTTTCCAGGTGAGGCAGCAGCTTATAAATACTGTAAACTTCCCAGTCTTGATAATTACTGTTGTCCTTGAAGGGAGCAGCTTTATTAATAGCGCCTCGACACGTGTCCGGCGAAAACAGCCGCCGCGACCTTCAGCCGAGCCGCGTCGCCGCTGCCGCCTCCCGCCGCCTCCCGCCGCCTGACCCCCCCGAGCGAGTGCGCTTCGTCACATCCTGACACCTCCCCGTCACACGCGCTTTGACCCTTTTCCCCCCACCTTCCCCCCCCCCGAGCTACGACCATACTGCGGAAACAGATGGAGGCCGCGCTGACACACACACACACGCACACACACACACATGCGTGCCCGTGCGCTCGCCTCCCTCGTCCGCTAGCCATCCAAATTTCAGCTGTCAAACGCCGGCGAATTCAATCCCTGCCGCCGCGTCTTTCCGCACGCTGCGCTCGGCCGTGAACTGTCGCTTCAGTATTGTCGGCCGCGCTCCGGCCGTACTGCGGCAGTATCCAGCCGGTTCGTGAGTCACTGCCGAGGGGAGGTCTTGGAGGTGAGACGTCTCTCCTCTCACATAAATTGGCTTCGCCTTCTTACTCCGCGCACCGGACCTTTGGCCCCTGTCAGCCCTTTCGGTGGCTCCTGGTGCCGTCTGCTTTTATTGCGGTTAATGCTCGGTTGCGGCGGCGGTGCAACGGGGGACTTTCCTGGCCTTGGCACCCGCCATAAGTGACAATCAATTTTTAATCACAGTTGACATGACAGCAGCTGGTTATTTTTTTTAAATAAGCAAGAGGCTCTCGTAAAGAAAGAAAGAAAGAAAGAAAGAAAGAAAGAAGAACGTCTCCTTTAAATTCAACCGCTCGGTAGAGTTGTTCTTCTGGGCTTGTTTTGAAGTGGTGACATGTGATGCCACTGACTTCCCATTCTGATCGCAGACCCAGTAAAACCACAGGTGCTATTGCCAATACTGATGGCTTTCACAAAAGCATCATGCATTATGAAGAAGGAATTCAAAAACTGAGAACACGTCCACTATAGTATCGCCTCGGCTGACGAGCTTCAGGATCCGTCCTCATTGAATTCTGGCGTTGGCCTCTCTTTGCGACTTTGCGACGCACGTATCAATCTGATGTCGACGCATGCTCGGCGTCGTATAGGCAGTGATACTGGACAATCAATCTGCGCAGGACAAATTCCAAGTCTGCTGCAGGCTCTCCGAGAGTTGCAAAAAAAAGAAAAAAAGAAAACGTGTTTAATGGCCGCATTATGTGACACATATATAAATATTCATTTGTGCATTTTCATGCGATGAAAGGCGCGACAGAGTGAGATTAAAAGGCCAGTTAAAGAACGCCCGTAATGCATTTGGGGAACTTTTTCTCTCTCTTTTTTTTTTTTAATGAGATAGACTCAGTCCCTCTTGTAGTAAAAAGCATCTTTTATCCCCGAGTTCATAAAATCATCCTTAAATGCTTAATAGTAAACCAAATGCTGCATATCTTAAAATGATTCATCCAGCGCAGGCAGCTTATATAACACTTTTGCGAATAAACACGGACAGATAATCTTCTCAGTGTCGAGCTTTTGTCTTTTTGTGAGCTTTATTAGGAATAAAAAAGTCCAAACAGGAAGGCCAGTGCGTGGTGATGAAAAACATGTATTCCTCTCTGAAGGTGTGAGCTGTTAGTTGATGAGACTGCGCGTCCTGAAATTCAAAAACCCCAACAACAAAAAAAAATGTAATGAATCACTTGTCTAGTTGTGAATATGCAAATGACGCAACTCCATCTAAGAGTCTGACAGGGGAGGGAAATAAACAACAACGCTGCAATAATTGACTGGCATATGGTTGCAGCCGTCTCTCTGTAGGCAATTCCTACACATGAGGCAATATATATATATATATATATATTTATATATATATATATGTTGGTGAAACTGCAGAGGCAGCAGAAACGCTAACTGTAGCCTCCTGCCTTCTGTTCTTCGCCATCTCAAAATACAGTGTCTACATGTGTGTATGTAATAAAGTGTTCCGACTTCCAGCGTGAGTTCACCGGACAGGAAAACGAGGGAATAAAGTTTGTTGTAATGTCGGAATGTTTGCCGCACCGTCTTCCTGAGTGCTCCTCGGGCGCACGCGAAACTCTATTAGCGGCATGGCGAGCTCGGGGAGGGTGGGGTGGGGGGGCCGGTGGCGGGGGCCGCGTCCCCTCTAAGTAGCGAGATGTAAGAGGCTGTCCGACGAGTCTCGGCGATATGCAAAGCGCGCCGCCCCGTTAATAATTCAGCTCCGAGTTTACAAATGGCACTGTTGCGCTGGAGACGAATCAGCCGCGTCGTTGAAATGCCGTTTGAAGGGGATGAAAGTTTAATTCTTGTCCTAGATTACTCCCCCTCATACGTCTAAGCAGGGCCCATTATTTTTTGCCTCTTCCGATGTTTCTTTTCTCTCTCTCTCTCTCTGTTTTTTTTTTTTCCCTCTTTCCCCCGTAATGGGGAAACGAGAGGCGGCGCCGGTGCCTGCAGTGGCGGGACGACAGCTGGGGGCGGCTATTTGCGTCGGGGAGGCGCCCGGGGGGCACATGTTCCGTACATGTGAACGATAAAATGAAAAAAAAAAGGCGTTGCAAACTGGGTGCAAATTTTGGATATCGACGCGAGACGCTGATCAGGTTTTCGGGGGTTAATTTCAAATCAATGCAGCAATAATTTCTCTCTCCGACAGAACTTCTCCCCGTTTCCCGCCAGCAGGCTCTGGCTGCTACGGTAAACAGGAGCTCGGCTTTCAGGTTTGCCGTCGCCGGCTCATTAGACAGCTAGCGAGCGTTTGCTCAAGGTGTCACTCGTTGTTCGTATCTGGGTTAGTTGATTTTTTTTGTTGTGGTTTTTTTGTTTTTTTTTTGTTTTCGTAAATGTCGTTTCAGACCAAGACTTTCTTCTGAAAGTTTGACTCGCAACGTTCCCCCTCGGGATGGCGGGATGAGCTTGTGGAGTAAACAAAAATGCCTATCACAAATCCTACTTCACATATACATATATATATATATATATATATATATATAAAAAGAAAAAAACACCAACCTCAGTGTTCAGTCCCCCTCACCTCCAAAAAAACAACAACAACTAAGTAAAACAAAAGTACATGTTATGTGCAAGATGTGTATCATTGGCGATCTGCTTTCTCTCAATCACCGGGCGAATGCTAGCTGACCTACGAGAACATTTACCTCTTCTACTTTACAGCCGTTCAGGTTTTTCCAATCGGCTCTTTCTTTATCGAGGCACCACCCATTCGCTGAGGCATCCCCCCCCCCCCCCCCAGGTGGATGAGTTGGATTAAATCACACACAACCCAGACTTTTATAAATTCTGCTGTCTGCCTGCGTGGGCCGTCGTGAGCGGTGTCAAAAGTAACTGCAGAGGACCAAAACTTTAACTCCCTCCGTTTATCTGCTTTTAGCTTCCTCTCTCAACTTTACAGACAGAGCCCACTGAATCATGAGCGGTTTTAATACTTTCCCAATTTCCCTCTGTGTTTAGGTCTCCGATCGAGCCTTCTTTTTTTTTTCTTTTTTTTATTATTATTACTCGCACTCGTGGTCTTTCTTCCTCCTCCAGTGCTGGATCTGTGGATGTACGGAATCACGACCGACGAATGCAGAAAGCCAGAAAAAACCAATCGGAGTCTGTTTCTTTTCACACGTTTGCAAGGGGGTGCGCACATTCGCACCCTTGCGCTTAAGCACGCGGGGGCGACCCGATTTGGTCGTTTGTCTTGACTGGCGGTTTTTCAAGTGGTGAAGGGACACTAAAAACAACACCTTTGCCACCGAGCCATGTGTCACCGTTAGCGCCGGTGGATGTATTTTTAACCGAACGGATGGTGCGCCAGGAAAGTGACATACAGCGAAGAGGGCGGGGGGTAAAAAAAAAAAAAAAGAGAAGCGAGGGGCCTCAAGTTGCACGAAAGTTGCGTCGGAGACGCAGCGGATTTAAACGCGGCGCGGCAGGCGTCCGCAGAGTTTCGACTTTGGCGCGGCGGCTCGGAAAACAAAGCGTTCGCTGGATCGACAAAACAACCTTATGCACAGGCAAAGTGTTTGTTTGTGTTAATGCACGGTGCGACCGACGAAAATAGCGCGTCGCACAAACGCACGCACACGCGATGGTGATGCACCAGCCTGTTGTGTTTGGGTTTTTTTTTCTTTGTCGCTTTGTTCCGTTTTTTTTTTTTTTTATTATTCATTTTTTTTCTCATTTGCCATCTTGTCCGTTCCCGTTGAAACTTGGATTCTTCTTGCGGGCCCACGGGCCTGTGGGCGTGTCTCTGTTTGCTGGGCGGGCTGCTGCCGATCCTTCGTCAACCTGATCCTTGTCCGCCGCGAAAGGACTGTCAGTATTTCAGAGACAACCCCCCCCCCCCAAAAAAAACAAAACATTCCTATCGTATTATTTTTCTAAACTCAAGCTGCTACTGCAGCGTCGTGCCCTTTTCAAGGCGACATCTTCCCAGTGACTTTCACACGTGCATTTCAAACATCACAATGAGCGTGTGAGAGCGCTTTTCTCTTTGCTCCGCTGGCCCGAATTGAATAACCGTCTTTCTTTTGGACCTTGACTCGCGCTCGAAGACGTGGATGATTCCATCCTATCCTGTTCTTTTCTATTTATTTTCTCGTTGCGTTGGGCAGCACAAAAGCCTCCAGTTCTTATTTTATTACTGCTCACTTATTCCCCCCCGCCCCACTGCCTGCTGTTGGAGACCACTGGATCACCCCGACAGGAGGAGTAGGAGGCGGCGGAGGAGGAGGAGGAGGAGTAGGAGGAGGAGGAGGAAGCGTTTCTAATTCTCCTCCACCCTCCCGTCCCGACCGACGTGTCCCCCAGATGGTCACGGGGAGTCAAACTGGCAACCTTGCAGCTGAGAGCCCTCAGGCCACAGATGCCCTCCGCGTTGATTGGCAATTCTTCTTCTTCGTCGCGGGAAAGCCGGCGAGCCGCTGGAGAACATTAAGTGCACTCCCAGATGTTTGAAGCGTCGCGTCGCAGCGGAACGCAGGTGGCGGACGGACGGCGCGGCGGGACAGCGTCAGCAAGTATCTTCTGTCAAGACTCCCGCGTGAGGCGAAAAAAAAAAAAATAAATAAAGGGGGGAGGGCGATTTCTCAATAGGTGCGAAGAAAAGTTGTCATTTCTGCACAAATCCTATTTATCTCCCCCGCCTTTATTAAAAAATAAGAAGAAGAAGAAAAAAAAACCCCCTGAAAATCAGTAATCCTAAAGCGGCTTCCCACACCGCTGTTGTCATGGCGACCGAGTTTTATGGGATCCATGCCGTCATTTGGGTGAATTATTTCAAAAGGTTCAATCTGAGAACACTGATGCGCAAACGGCGGCTTTATTTAAAGACACACCCTCCCCCGACTTCATCCCCTTTTATTGTATTGAGCCTCCGTCAGCCGTCCTCCCCTCCGCCGCCGGGTCCACGCGTCATTGCGCCGTAGCAGGTACGCGGCGAAGGCGAATCACTGGAACCGCGCGTCGGGTCCAGACAGAGATAGCCGGTGGGGGTGGGGGAGCGGCGGGGGGAGGGGTCTTTATCAGATCGGCGCTGTCTCTCTGTCTGTTGAACCTGGAGTCTCGCGATCAGCTCAATAACGCCCTGCAAGCCCCGGGGCCGTCTACCCTCCGCGCACGGCATTAACCTCGGGACAACATCAATTACCGGCCGATTAATCTGCCCAAATTGGCAAATTTGCATTCGCGCCCGTCGCCCGCCGCCTTTGTTAATGAACACAAATAACGCTCTAATTGACGGCCGCTTTCTGTTTGCGCGTGGAAATGTGTCACCGCGTTCCCTTCGCGCCGCGCTCTCCGTTCTTCCGCTTCTGGCTCACCGAGCTGTCACTCCACTCTCATTATCGCCTTCCAATCGGATTTTCACACGAGGTGACTGAAGGCGGAAAGGCTCGAGGTTGCGCACAGGTGCGGCCGGAATCACCGGAGCGGCGCTAAAGTTGCGACTCTGTCCATCACGGGGGGGGGGCAATCCCGCCGAGGTGAACCTGAGAAATTATCCGGTGCGGTTCAGGGCTCCGACGCCACGGGCGCCCAACGGTATAGCAGAAACAGAGCAGCCTTGGATTCCATGAAGAGTCTTTAATGGGCCACAATAACAGTGCGTCGCAGCATAACGAGTCCTTGGAAGGTTGAGGAACAGGCCAAGTCGTCAAGTTTGCTATTTGTATTATAAAATGAAATGAATGCTGCACGCCGCAAGGGAATAATCACTCCTCCATGTATTCACATGTTTTCATATGTATGTATTTTCCAGGCTTTTTTAATTGTATATGAACGAATTAACAAAAAAACTCTGGCGTGCATCACAAGTATCAATACTTGCGATGCCCACCGGGTCCGATTGTCACAACAAAGTATTGATGTCCTCTCCCATTCTCACCTTGGAGTCATTAGCTGCGTTTCCATTACAGTTTTTTTTCACAAAGTTAAAGCAATATTTCAAAAAATGTCAACAAAGTACAATTGCGATTTGCCGTTTTACAAGAATTACTGCCCTGCAAGATTTACGTGTTGTGTTTTTCTCTTTGATTACTTGTAAAAAAATATATATATATTCTGTCTCCTCCTCCGTCCAAACGTAATGCGGCATTTTCACTTGAATTGAACTGGTCATGTGACCGCTGTGTGTCATGTTCGTTGACGTGTAAATTGCGAAAACGGCGTTTCCGTGACACTTTTGAGATGTACCTCGATATCTACATCGATGCATCTGAAAAACCACCTTATGGGAGCGTCAAAAGCTTTTAGCGAGACTTGAGAGGTTTTTCAAAGTTTAGGCGTTTCCATGACCAGTTTTATGTTGCGATGTTTAGGTTTTGCACAATTCTAGGGGTAACAGAAACGCACCTACTGTAAAGAGCCATTGCGTAGCTATAGTTTGAAACACATTGCCTTTTCTCATCAACACATTTGGCTTTTGTAAAAAAAAAAAAGTACCACCTCAGATTTTGCTGATGAGCGGCAGAGCACATCACTGTATTTTAAAGATCTTTCTTTTTTTTTTTTTTTTTTGAGAAAACTCAAGGCCACAATTGGAACAACATGTTTTCCGAGCTCTTTCTTCCAAACTTGTGAAGTTAACACAACGTCAAAGCCCTATTGCCCATGAACTGAGCCTCAGCGAACGCATCATTCTTTTCTTTTCTTTTTTTTCCCCATTTTCTCTCTAAAAATATGATCCCTAACTACTCGGTGCACTTACTGCGTGAAAGCAGCACAATGTGGTGATTGATGACAGCTGAATTGACCTTACACTTGCGGGTTTCTTTTTTCCTTTTTTCAGTGGCATGAATGGTTCTCCAATAACATCCCGCAAAGACCAAAACGGTTAAAGGAAGTAATTGCGTTGGCCCTCGGGGGATGTATTGTCACTGGCTGTATGAATTTTAATCAAACACAGCGGACATGACAAAAAGTGGACGTGGACTGACTGATGGTAGGGGAAATTATCAAAAACACCTTTTTAATTGGTGACCATTGCTTGTGTTGTAAATTCCAAAAGTCTCATTATAAGTCAGTAATAAACGTCTTCCTTTGTTGGCCTGCTTGACGTCACCCTCAGCACTTAGCTTTTCTCTTGTTTGTGGCAGAATTATGAAACGTCACAAATCCACGAGAGCTCGTTTCCCCGTGAAAAATATGCTGGGGGGGGGTGTTTGGCGATAGAGAGTGATTGAAACAAAGTCAAGCAATCTTGTTCCCAAGCTGAGGTGAAACGCTGACTATGATGCATGACTTGACAGTACCCACCTCTCCTCCCTGAGTTTACCCCCCCCCACCTCCATCCCTCAAATCTATTGTTTCAAATCGACTGCGTCCCCGCGCAATTCAATTATGCACTCGATATTGCTGGGCTGGCTTTTCCCCGCCGCCAAATATTCGACGATATGAGAACCTTGCGTGACCCATTTATTTTGATTTGGGGAAAACAATTGTGTCTCGTCGCTAAAGTCTGTCGCGTGCCGCCTCCATATATCACTCCGGCGGCTGTGGGCGCCAATGCGCCACATAGGTGCCGCGCATCCTGCAGGGTGTGTCTGTGTTGTGGGAATTAACAAGGACATAATGTCAAATTCCCATTAATGCTCGCTCGTCCGATGCTTTGTCTTCCTCTCTTTATTTTGCTACCTCCCCTATAGCTTAAGTCAAAAGTTGAGCTTCCCCTTGTCTCGCGCTTTATAACCAGAATACTTTCCTCCGAAGATTGTTCAAATAGTTCCTTTTCTCTAAAGGCAAACGCATGTCACTCACTGTAGTTGCCTCATGCAAAAGAGAGAGGAGAAGACGGGGCACGAGCTCTGACACCGGCGATGCATCAAAACGCTGCGTTACCAAGACGCTGCCTACACTTCTTTTTTTTCTCGCTTTGTTGTCTTTTCTCCGCATGAAAGGGAATTATAAAAAAGGCCTGCGCGCTGTGTGTGTGAGAGTGAGTGAGAGGAAGGGAGGGACGGAGGGAGGCGGGAGAGGCAAAGTGCGTGGAGGAGAGGGGTTTGGGGGGGTGAGTGGGGGTGTAGTGTGAGAGATGGAGTTTATTGTTTGTGGGAGGTGAATGATGGCCCGGCATTAAACCCCCCACCGAAGCGAGCAGATGGAGCCCTATGTGACAGTAAAAAAAGAAAAAAGAAAAAAGCCCAAACGTCCGCTGAAGGCTTCTTCTTCTTCTTCTTCTTCTTCTTCTTCTTCTTCTTCTTCTTCTTCTTCTTCCTTCTTTTTTTTTTTTTTTTTGTTAACCAGTGACTTATGAGAGCTATCTGTCAAAACAAAGGTGCCAGTTAGCAGGATGATATGATAATGAAGCAGCGTTGCTCCGGTGACAAATTACCTTCAAAAAGGTAAATTGTTCGTGGGAAGGTGCCCCTCCCTCTCGGCGCCAGCCAAAGGCGGCGGTTAGCGCGGGGATTAGACGAGGCAAGTGGTTAGCGGAGTTCATAGCAGGACAGGAAACCATAAATCAATGTTTTTTTTTTTTTTTTTTTTTTGAGACAAAGAGATAATATGCCCTGGCGCAGAGAGGGACCGTCTTAATAAAATATAAATGGCTGAGAAATGTACGACCACACTGTTACATCTCCCCAAAACGGATACGATGACGGGTGCACGGCGGCGCTGCGTGGCTCTAAGCGGATGACGAGTTAGCGGCGGTGGAGCAGAAAATAATTCTTTATTTAAGTGGATATTTATTAGTTTGTTTTGTGTTTATTTTTTTCCTTAAGGAAATGAGAACAAATCTTTTTAACTCGAGTGCTTGATTGCGAAGCAACACGTGAATTGAAATATTTGAGCAGCGGTGCCTTAACGAGCACAAGGAACAATTTAGCCGTGTTCGGACTGCCAGCCAAAATCTTGTGATTTGTGGCCCATCCAGACGGAAACCGGATGGCTCTTTTCTAGTCTGAACAGTCACAAATCACATGCTAAAAACAGTGGACAGTCAGCCCTTAAAAAAAAAAAATCGGATTTGAGAAGGAATCAGATTTAAATCAGATTCGTCTGCAGTCTGAACGCAGCCAATTGAAGCAAAGCGATGCAGTTTTCAGTGCAGTCAACCTCATGAAGTGTGTGGTAGCATTTGATGGCTCGTAATTGGAGAAATTCCATCACAGCGAGTCTGTGCAACTCGGACTACGCAGACAATCAATTTGTTTCAATCATTCCTTTTTAAAAAACATACTGATGACATAAATGATAAATGACAAGAAATGCAGTGTTCAGAGAAATAAATATGCAACACAGATGCTTCAGACGTTCAAAAATTCCGTCGGAATCCTTGAAACGTGCAGCGGTCGTACCTGCGAGTAGAGGGACGGGCAGCGTGAAACCGAGCAGAAGTTTCCAAAGTAGGTTAACGCCGTCAGGAGTCGGCGACTCGCAGTGACGGAGGTAAAAGTTGAGGTAGCAAAAAACAGAGCGAGAGGTTGCGGCGGGGGTGGGGGAGCCGCGTCCGCGGCCAAAGCCTGTGAAGGTAAGAAAAGGGCAAGCCTGCAGGGGGCGCCGCGACAGAGTTATTGTCAATGTTTACATGCCAGGTGTCAATGGTGTCACAGATTGCCATCTCAGTGTTCTCAGCAAGGCTCCGGCGCTGTAAACACACTTCAAAGGCCGGCAGCTCGGCGCTGACACAGGGACACATATGCACAGGGACACACACACACACACACACACAAGCACACACACACACACAGGCACGCACACACACACACACAAAGTGCACCAACGCACGCGTGTGGACGGTACAAGAGTGCACGGTGCTTCAAAGACAGTGTCCACTGTGTCAGGCGGTGGAGGAGCTACAAAAACATTTTTTTATTTTTTTATTTAAAAAACTCTCTGAAAGACACCGAATCAGTCGTAAAGGTCTGGCACCGACGGCAGTCATGACTCAGCATCGTTCCAAGTGAGGAGGGAAAAGTCGAGGAGCCCGTCCACCCTGACTCTCACTGGTGCATTCACGCAAATTCAGCTTTTCCGCAGCAGTTATGAAAAATCACCATTGCAACTCTTGCTTCTCCTTTCAGGACGCTTTGAACTCCAGATACATAGCTAAACTGGAAATAGCACAGGTGATTGCACAGGCACATCAGAGCAGAGGGTTTGCAGTGCAATAATGGTTGCTTTCTAAAGAAGAAAACAGCATCACGGTTCGTTAAACGGTTCAGATTTGATGCTCTGTGTTCTTGTGGGTTCTCATCTCGCCGTCAGATTTCTCCGCGTTCTGATCCCGCCCTGCGCCGTCGATGGCCAAAGTCCAAATCCATTTCTAAGTCCGGTTCCTCTTTATTCAAATGTGTTCCTGATACTTTGACCCCGTACTCGCCCTCTTCTTTTTTTCCTCTCGCGATATACAAAGTGCTCAGCTTCCTGACAGAGTTGCCTTGAATCCTCAGTTCAACTGCAGCGAACCTCTCGATCCAAAACCGTTGTGTTGCTTCAGTGCTTTAAATGCTCAACATGCTTTTAAAACATTCTTTTCAGTGGGCAGGGGGGCGGGGGGGAAGCAAAACTTGCCGCTTTTCCTACAGCACAAGCACAGCCTTGGCGCCACGTGTGCGCATGTGTGCTTTGGCTCGACGAGCGGCGCTTGTGTGCAAGGCAAACACTGTGTGCATGTTTGCGAGGCTAACCCAAACGGATTGCCGAGGCGCCGTGCTGTGCCGCGTGCACTATTTAATTAGGGTGAACTTTCCAAATAATCCATTATTAGCCAGAGTGGATCACGCGTTGCAGGGGGGCTGGGGGAGGCGGAGCCGAGAGTCTTATTACTTTTCCGCTGCGCCGTCGCAGCTCTTTCCCTCCACTTCAGATCCCCGCACTTGCTGTTGTGTGTACACAGAGAAAGACGCTGCTCCTCTAAACGGGCGGGAACGGGAAAATAAGACGTTACACGGCGTCGCACCAGTATTTAAATTATGAATAAACGCAATTGGCTTATGGTCTGCGTCGTCTCCGCGTGCGACGGGCCAATTGGTATTCCAATGGATGCAATGTTTTATGTATCATGAAGCCGATAGCTACTGGGGAAATATTTCCTACATCACAAAGGTTCTGCTCATGTATGCACAGCGGCTGGGAGGACAAAGCTGAGGGAAAAGAATTTGGATGAGCGCCGCAGCCTGGGTTTTTAAAGGCGGTGGAGTGGGGGATGGGGGGGTGGGGTGGTTGAAGGTTCACAACATCACTTATGCAGGCAGACTGGAATGCGCCTTGAGATACGCATTTTGCTGAGCAACGGTGGCGTGCTTGATTTTAAACCCTTTTTTTTCTTTACTTTTTTTTTTTAGCTGATCGTTATATTTTATTCAGAGCATCTCACTTCATTAGATAAAAGCCTCCTGTGCCCACGTCGGAGAGGAGAAGGAGCGAGAGCCGTGCTTTTAAATTCGCATGCAGGCTTTTAATAGAGACGGGCGTGCCGATTCATCGACCGCAAATAAGCGCGGCCGTGTGTTGTGATCGCGCGGAAACCATCAACTGTTTGTTTTTCGCTCGTCTAAATGGGCATAAGTAAAGTAAAGTAAAGTAAATGCGGGCAAAGGGGAGCTTTTTTTTTTCACGCGAGCCAACAATATCGCATGCGTTCTGTTTACGCGGGCACGACTGGAATCACATGACTACTGGTTCAAGTCTGCCTGTGCAAGCAAAGAAAAGTCATCCTAACAAGTCGCAGAGGAGATCAATCCCAAATTAAAAACAAACCCGATGCTGCTACCTTCACTTAGCGTGTGCACATGAATAAACCGGCTCATTTTGTAGTTTTTGATCCGACTGCCCTGTTTTGATTGCGCTTCTCAATGTGAACCTTCCTGGCGGTCGCCTGTGCGGCTCCCGTGCACGGTCCTGCTTTCCAGTTGCGGCCACTACAAGCCCGGGCTGTTATCCGCAACGCGCCTTTAATATTTAATCAGGACAACACGGCAGCAAATCAGATCAGGGGGCGGCCGCGCCGGATCGCCCCGTCTCATCCAATGGCGTGCCGGCGCGTTGCTATCAATTACAACTTTGGCGACACCGCTAATTCGTTTTTTTTTTTTTTTCGAGGGGGGCATTGGTAATTTGATTTCCGGGCTCGCTCACTTGATTTCCCTTTCCCATTAATTTCATTTGCGCTCGCCCATCAGCGCCACCAGCACATGTCGAGTCGCCTCCGTCCCAGAGCTCATCTTAGCCTCCATCTCATTAATACCACCAGTCGTGCCGAGTCCCTGCCACGCCGCCCGGCTCTCATTCCCGAGCCGTCTCTCCTTCAGGGGGCCTGGAAACTCTCAACCTGTCCACTCCTCCTCCATCCATCCATCCATCCATCCATCCATCCATCCATCCACTGCCCGTACTGCCTGTTTATCCAGCGGCCGTGAAGTGGTGCGCCTCTGAAAATCCATTTCTCTCCCTGCCAATTAAGACACCGTTGTTCAGAAGGCCATCAAAGACTTTGAAGCGCGGACGCGTTGAGAAGAGCGGAGACTTTAGCGGAGAGTAAACGTCCAGCAATGTCGCCGTGGGGGCATCAGGGGAAGTGACGAGAAACTTTTCATGGCTGCGACATGCAGAGGGGGTCGGGAAGGAGTGGGTGGCACAGTCCTAATGAGCCCGTTTGACACTTGATAAATTGACTGATAATTGGTCGGTGGTTGTTTTGAGAGTGTCGCCCACCTAATTAACCTTCCATGAAACTCACCCGATGAAAAATATGGTTTAGAGTGAAAAATGCTTTAATGGAAATTAAAGTTGCCGTGTAACCCCAAATTGTCATCCAATTTGTGGCAATTGAAGAACTCCACTTTCTCGTTCTATTCTGTCATTAGGTTTTGGGTTACATATCAGTACATTGCCATTGTCTGTTGTCTGTGAAGGTTCTCAGTCATCCAGGCAACTGGACTTGTTTTTGCGATTGTTACGGGTCCCCAGGATTGAGGACCACAATAACAAATACTGTACCTGTATGAAGCAGGTTACATGGAGAAACTAAGACACAGTTGGTGCAGTGGGTTGTTCCAGAATGCATCTGAGATTTATTCACTCACATACATCATATCAACAGTCACATAAACACAAAATACTTTGCCGTTTCCAATGCTATTTAGCTCAGTTCCACATACTCCTCTGATCAGTTCTCTCACATTCACATTCAATTCCATCTCTACAGTTCACAAACAAATACACATGCTTTAATACATTACAATAAATGAACGCTTTCTGTATACACAGACCCTTTAAGCAGTTTGGACAGTTTACTGTATAATTTTACCATATATTATCCACGGTGTTTCATGCACCTAAGCATGTAATGGATACGCAATTTTCCTCGTATAAAGTCTTGGACTAATAAAGTGATTGTGTTTTGTGTGACCCTAAAGTAAGCTATTAACAAAAATATAAAACAAAAACAATAATTAAAGCTGCAAGCAGCGTTTGCGGGACTGAGCCGGCGACCTCTGCCGTCCCATGCTGATGACCCCCGACCTCTGCCGAGGCCCCCCATGCCCGCCGACATCTGTCGAATTTTGGCAATTTTCAACAACTTGAAATATGTCACTTCCTGTTTGTTGTATCAGTCCTTTGATGTTGACCTTCTGGCAGTCTAGTCTGCGTAAAACAAAAGTTTTGAAACTTCCACCATTCACGGTTTTTGAGTTCTGTGATGCTGGATGATTTCAAACAAGTGAAAATAGCTAACTTCCGATTTTTCCGGGGTCAAAATTCAAATTGGTGCTGTGGATCGTTCTAGAATGCATCTGAGGAAACGGGGAAGGCACCGCCCCTTTTACCTGTCCCCAGCGCAACTCGCCCCAACACATCAGTTCCCCCCTCTTGTACTTCACACATAAATGCCACCCAAACACTCATTGACCCATTTTTGGGTTTTGTTTTTCACCTCGCATCCGAAAGGCTCCTTCAGTTCTCCATTGTCCTAGCATGGAATTCTTTCCTTTTGTGAAACTCCAGGGCATTAAAAAAAAACAAACAAACAAACAGGAAAGCTCTTAACAACAAATAACAACGTGTATTTTAATTCCCTGATGAGCAACGTTATCATGCTGTTAAACTCGTGTTGACGACCCACACGAGGAAGCGCGGCGTTCCAGGGATTGGCGTTGTTGAAAATTTAACAAGGATAAATAGCGGAGACACGGCGCCTCCCTCCAGGGACCCATCCACATCCACGCCTTCTGCCTGCCGTGATGCTTGAACAAACCGGACCGTCATTCCAGTTCTTCCCGCTCATTTCATATTTCATAAAACGCCTTGCGAGTCGCTGCGATTTCCTTTTCTTCCGTACGGGGCGCCCGGCGTTAAAGAGTGAAGGGGAACAGGGAACACAAAGCCATTATGAGGCTTTAGTCACGCACAGCTGCCCGTTGTAATGTCACTTGTCTGTGCCACAAAGTGTTCCATCGCTGTTATATGATACGTCACCCCTCGGGGCCCTTTGGACTCCTGCCTGCTAACTGTTGCCGTGTCCCCCTCGGGGTTTACAACTTTTATGTTCAGGTGCAATTGGAATCTCATGGCGCATGTTTTTTATGGCTCCAGGACCAATGAGGTGAATGCGGTCTTTATTAAACGGTGGCACGGGGAGGCAAGCAGGAACTATGCTTACTATCCACTTGCATGTGCCAATCAGCATCAGTGTTCGCTTAATCATGTCTAGTGGTCCAGCAATACACAACTTTGTTGTTAATTTACTGTCTAAATATCTGCCTAATTGTCATAACGATGGGTTCTTACGCTACTCTGGCATTATCGTACTTTTGAGATTTTGATGTAGGGTTGCGTCGCAATCATAAACACAACAGCCGTTTCACACGCAATCTGAAGCCTTAATCTCTTTAAACTGAACCTAATATTGTGTAGCCTCCCTATTTACTTTGCATATAGGAACTAAGTGATTTCCCGGCCATCTTGGCTAATCGCTGGACAATCTTTAGGCCTTTATTGGCTCTCTCGTTGTCGCAGGCTTCATTCCTCTGATTGGTTACACCATTGGTCTATCCAACTGCAACTGCATTGACAACACCGTCACCAACATCTACCACATTGCTGCCGAGTAAACCCACCAACCCCTCATCTGTCCTCCACCCCATCCTGGAAGATTCCCAGCGCTCCTTTCATATAAAAAAAAAAAATAAACCCAGGATGAAAGAAAACACATTTGCAATGTATAATGGGATGTGGTAATTAATGTCATCGATTCACATCTGTAAAGGTACAGACTGGTGCGGTGGGGGGGATGCGATTACTTTTATCACATTTCAAAACTTGGGAGTTCGTTTTGGCGGTGCCCGTAACTCAGTTAGCGTGCGACTGTGGAGGGAGCCGAGACGGCCTGCTCCCGCTCCTGTGATTGATGAGCGCGCACCAGGCAGGCTATTAAAAAAAACAAACAAAAAAAAAACGAAGAAAAAAAAATAGGCTGTGCATTCCACAGACAATGGCAATAAACATATTCAGGGTGCTGAATTCTGAGTGACTTATTTAAGGAAAAGAAAATGCCTTTTTTTTCCCCCCACCAACCGTAACCATAAAAAGCCGCGGATTAATGACGCGCTCCAGCTGCGCATTTAAATGTGCTACAACACAAACACGCACTTAGTCACTTTTGCAACCTCGTTCCGAAGTGGGAACGCGTCGCTCTCGTTACGGGCAGGAGTAGCCACGCACACAAAGTAACGTCAACGGTAGTTTCATCAACATTTAAACGCGCTTAATAATTACCGCCACACGGCGTCCTGGCGTGGCTTTGCCGCGGTTTATTCCTGGCAGCGTATCAACGAGGTGCGCAACACCCCATCCGTCAAAGATCAAACCTCTGCGGTAAACGATAAAGGCGCGATGATCAAATAGAATATCATCAAACGGCAGATATTGCATTGACGGTGCTCTTGTTAGACTGTCTTCCTTCTGCGTTTGTCATCATCTCGGATAATTTGGGATCATTTCTGAGTGTTTCTCAACTTGCAGCAGACGTCGACGTCCGTCGTGGGAGACGTGGTTTGTGGGCGCGACCATCATCATAAGGTGATAAAGTGCGAGCCACGTCGTGGATGAACCGGCCCCCGACGTCTCCTGCAAAATTTGAATATTTGGCTCTTCGACGGGAATTTTCCCTCCAGCATTGTCGCGTGGCAACCTCTACAAGTGCCTGTCGGGGGGGGCGGTCCCGCTTCCAGCTGGACAAGCAGTTGGCCCGACTTCCCGACTCCTGCCCCGCACTTCCACAGCCGAGCGCCGGCCAACACGGCAGATGACGTCCGCGGCACGATTAACTTGCGCCGCGAGTACATTCTCCACCCAGGTTGTTATTGTTGACACTCTACCGTGTGCTGGAAGGAGGCAAGTCCCCGTTAGCGAGGCGACAGCGCCCCTTCCTTCCCTTCCTTGCGGAAGGACGGCAAAGATTTCCATCGCTGCGATCCTTTTACGTCCACCGCTCCTCGTGTTGCTGCTCAGACCCGAATGCATGTACCTGATGTCTCGTGCATGCAGATGAGACGGGAGTGGGGGGGAGGGGGGGGGGGGGGGCAAGTCATCAATATTCAAAGCATCTGAACATAAACACGCAGCATATTTATTCGGTATGTTCCCTCCCACATTACTAATGCTAAGCTAACGTGACAAATGGCTTTGGATTTGCCGTTCGAGGGCCTTTTTCTCGTCCACAGAAAAGGATGTCGATAGTGGCTGTAAAACATTAAATGTGTCCCTTTTGCACAGTACACAAAGCATATACATAAACACCACAATGGTTTTTTTTTTCTTTCCTTTTCTGGAAAAGTTGAAATGGAAATGTCTCCCGCATCACCAATTTTGACAGCCTGGCTTTCAGAGTGAGAACGAGACTGGGCCCACCTCCCCTGGAAGGACCCACGTCACCCTTTTCCTTTTGTGCAAATGTATTCTAATGACCTAACTTGGACCATTAAAGCCATGTGATACTTTCCAAAGAAACACCAAATGTCAAAAAAGGTGGGTGGGGGGAAATCAGCGGTTAAGTATCAGTTTAAAACTCTGAATCACAATTTGGTGCTCACTCAATCTTTTTTTCTCATGCACATTCTGGAGGGTGTCACCAGAATAAATGTTCAGCAATCAAAGCTGACTGAAAAAAGGTAATATGCCCGTTGATAAAAGCAGGTGATTTAGGCGGTTGATTTTTCATCCTTTCTTTCTTTCTTTGTTTCTTTCAGACACTGTTGCAAAATGGGTAACTCATGAACATACTGTCAGACGTGACGTCTCACGGGATGACGGATTACATACATGGGCAAATTGCGCTAGATGAGAGTTTAATAGCAAAGTAATGAGTGTGTGATGTGCGGCTCACGCGTTGCGGCGTCAACTCTTTAATAAACATTCGGCGAAGTTATTTCCTTTTTTTTTTCTCCTGGCGGCGGGGCCTTTTTCTTTCTAATTGTTTTAATGAAAAGAGCATCTTACTGTACCGACACATGCATATCGTTTGGGCGTCACATGTGAGCCGCGTGTGGCGCCGACGGGTGGGTACAGGTGCTCCATTATTCAAAGTGTCTCCCTGGGCTTTAAAGCTCTGACAGAGAGGTAGACGAGATCCCACCGCCGCCGCCACCGCCACCGCCACCGAGTCTCTTCAGCACTCCTCCCAGCTGCAAAATATTACCGGAGCCTCCCCGGGGAGACACAGAGGGGAAACGTGATCTGGAAGAGAGGGGCGAATCCACCACAACAACAGCTGCTTCCAAATCACAACAACCTGGGGAAGGGGTGTGGGTTATATTTTATGGGTGGAGTGGGACCGCGGATGTTCATTTATTTATCTCCGCAGTCAGCACCGACGCGTGTGTGTGTGTGTGTGTGTGTGTGTGTGTGCGCGCGCGCGACGGGGATGCGTCACTGCCTCCTTCAACTTGCGGAGGAGGCGGAACGGAATCCAAAGGTCAGAAGAAGTCACGACTTCCTGTCGTCTTGAGTGGGCAAGCTAGGGGGGAAAAAAAGAAAAAGGCCTTGTGTCATTTGTCAAAATGCAATAATGACTTTTGAATTAACCCGCCGCCGTTCACTATTTACGTTACCCGCCAGCCCACTTTCGCCCGCTGCCGCTTCTCCGCGGGTATAATTGCGGTGAGAGCAATTTCATATTTCAAGTATGCAAATATGGACGCGGCGAGCCTACAGACTGGCAACATAGGGAAACATATACAGGCTGCGGACCCTTTGTTTTTAAAAGGCTCCTGTGAGCACATATTTTCTTTTGAAAATAGGAAGGGGTTGTCTGTGTGTGTGTGTGTGTGTGTGTGTGTGTGTGTGTGTGTGTGTGTGTGCGCGCGCACGTGTGCGTTTGATCTCGCGCACGCGCTCGCACACGGATCTAAATTAACCTAATGGTTCTCGGCGGACCCCCGCACCGAAAACGCGCACGCATTCCTCTGGCGGGGTGACGGCGGATCATGCATGGGAGTGGAATACAAACACCGCCATTAGTATTTGGAGCAGACTAATCTAAGAAAATGACCTTGGACGTGCGCTCGGCTCCCCGGTCTCTCCTTCTGCCGCGCGCCGGCGTTAATATGATTCTCTTTGCTTTTACATGCGAAAAGCGAGCGGCTCATCGGATGCTGTTTTACCTGTGGCGGGGCCCGGAGGGGGCGGAGCTGCAGGCTGAGAGCTTTGACTTTGCAAGCATGCATTCATCGCAATATGACTGTTTTGAAGTCTATGGGGTCAAAAGTCAACTTTGTCCTAGAGACTTGGGGCCACTTGCAGGTTCACTAGGATCCCCCAAGACACAGCCACGGTCAAATCTGGGGGGCATGAAAAATACATTTCCTCCAAGGCGGGGCTTGACAGAGAAAGTTTGAGAACCACTGGTTTAGCAGCATCTGCACTGTAGGACGTTCAGTTTGAGGAATACAGCAGAAATAATGGGAATATTCTCACTGCTGTTTTGCCATTTGGCTACTGTGACTTCTGGGTTTCTGCGTTTGGCTACTTCCAGATGGCTGCTAGTCTGTTTGATAGGCTCTACCTTTCGGGTAAATGCTATAATTCTACCTCTACATCTTCATTTCAAAGGCCCTGACGACTTTATTACCGCAGCCAAGCCGCTGCAGAGAGAAACTCGCGACTAAATCCAACCTAAATTGTGAAAGTGGAAAGGAAAAAAAATAAATCAATCAATCAGTCCCATGGTCCGCTTTTCCTCCAAATTTTAATGGGTTTTTATCTTGGCTGGTGATACAACCTCGCATCTAATTTAGGGCAGCGGTTCTCCTGTAATCCTGCTGACAGACAAACCAACACACCCAAAACCAAACTCATGATCCTCCTTAGCGGAGGTAATAATAACCTGGGAAGCCTCTCCAGACTTTTAAGGCACACACGAGACAAAAATTATTAAAATCGGTATGATGTTTGGCAGCTATTAAAAGGTTGCTGTGAATTTTGCAAGTCATCAAGTATGACTGATAAGCGTGTGTGTGTGTGTGTGTGTGTGTGTGTGTGTGTGTGTGTGTGAAGCCTTAAATCTACAAATCTTTTTCCAGGCAAAGAGGAAAAATCCAGAGTTGTATTAAAGGCTTAAAAATGGATCCGGGAAGAACTGGAAGAAGCAGCATCTTGTAAGTTAGTTTTTTTTTTTTTTTGTCTTGTTTTTTCAATTATCATTTTTTTTTATTATTATTTTGGGAGGGGGGTGAGTCATTCGGCGTGAATGAGACAAAATCGGGCTTTGCATTTCTATTGGAGTGAGAAATATACCCCTTTGGAATTGATAGTTGTTGTTTTTCAGGCCAGTAAATAATGTTTTCTGGGTTCCTCAAACACATCATCTTATAAACACGACGCGAGCATTTCAATTCATCCTTCCATCCGTCTTCTATACCCGCTTCCTGATGCACTCAGGGTGCACCCTGGAGTCCCTAGTTCATCGGAGGGCCGCCTAGAAAGGCCAACAACCATTCAGATTCACACACACACACACACACACACACACACACACACACACACACACACACACACATCTACGGACAATTTAGAATTCCAACATCACAGCACACGTATCTGTTTGGATTGTCAGAGGAAGCCGGAGAACCCGGAGACACAGGGGGAGAAAAAGTAAACTCCGCAGGACACTGTTTGAATGGATATTATTATTTGAATGTCTTGTTATACGTCCGGTTGGCTCAAAGTAAATGGTCTGCCATTTACACCATTTCTGCCCCATAGGATTCAAGACTTAAGACCAGGGAAGGCAGGAGGTTGATAATTATGGCTAAAAATAAACCAAACTTGTTGCATTTATGTAAATTGTATAGTACAAGTCGAACCATTTCCGCCACCCAAAGTGCTGAAAGAAGTGGGTATAGAAAATGGATGGATGAATTACTTTATTTTTACTTTTCTGTTTGACTTATGCTATATCCATTGCTCTGTACACGGTGACGTTCATTGCAGCCTTCGGACTTTCCATCGAGGCCTCGTGGCAAGGCGTGGAGACGTGACGTAGGCGTGTGGAACTGCCGGTAGCTTTCTGCAGGAGGTTCTTTTAAAACTCAAACCCTTTTGTAAATGGAACACAAATATTTGAAGAGAGAATCAGTCAACAATCAACTCCCCTGCCCGCCCTCCAATAATGTCCTGTCTGAAAACATGGGCCCAGCATCCAAGAACCTCAAATGTGACTGCGGCTGAAAAGGGGGATGGTGGGGGGCGTGGGGGGGGAGTCCAAAAGGCAAAAAAAACAACAAAACAAAACAACAACATTTGCGTCATCAGCTGCGCTTCATTTCTTTCGTGCAGCGCGTCCGACCGACGGCCGACTTGATTACCGCGGCAGCCTCCCGCCTCGACGTGCGGCCTGTACAGTCATGCTTGTTTTTGATGAAATGTGATGTTTTGAATATTATTTCTGGCACGCTTGCTTCCACGGTGCCTGGTGTGACCACCGGAGGGCCTTTGGCCCGGTGCCCAGCAGTCGTCTAATGCGCTGGACTTTGGGGGTTAAACCGGCTCTGACCCCTAAAGTGAAAACATCCAAAGACTATTCAATAGAACTTTTTATATTATTTTATGTTTTGAGAGAAGCTCGGAGCGTTTCCGCAACGTTATTAAAGCAGCTGCTTGTTTTGCTATCGCTTGACTCTTTAAATGTAAAGCCCCTCTAAATCCCCGCCGGTCGTCGTCGCCGCCGCCGCCGCTAATCGGATTCGCCACGACGTGCCGTTCATTGCGACGGACTTTTGCTTTCTCCTCCCTTCCCGTGTCCCGAATTCCAAACTTTTTGACCCCAGTCGGGGGGGGGGTCGCCGACTTTGAATCCGGCCAATTGATACGGCGGCGGATCAGGATGGCGGCGCCGGCGTTTGGCGAGCGCCATGTGTTGCTATTCCTGCCGCGCGTTTGAAGATGTTTTCTGGCCGACGCATCTGAGAGCCGTGGCGCACACGACAACTCCTCACCGGGGGGATTCTCCACCATTCTGTCCCCTCAGATGTGCCTCTTACTTACCTTTTGTTGTCTCTCTCTCTCCCCAGTTTCTCTTCCCGCTGCGCCATCTGTCCGTCCCGCGCTTGTTAATTCGGTCCGCTCGTCGCGCGGCGCCCTCTGCTTTCGACATTCGCCCTCTGCACTCTACGTTTAAGCCTCCCGAAGAAAAAAAAAAAAAAAAAAAATGAAATGCAAGCACATCTGAGTCAGTGCCGCCTCGGGTTCTTTGGTGGTATGCCGAACGACGCCAGAACAATGGCGCGATTCGCCCCGGCGTGCAAATCCACCGCAGCCTATACGCCCTGTCGGCATTGTTAAGGCACGGCGGAGACAGACGCGGGGAAAATATGCTATCAATCTACAGGATATTAGCTGCGAGGCGCCAATTCGCACTGCCAGTGATGTAACCCTCGGTGCCAGTATGAGCAAGTGCCATGACAAATTACTTCACATCATCCCGTGCTTTTATCTGATGACGGCGCTCTGTGTGGGTTGTGCCATTTCTCCCAGACGGTGATTAACAACGTGTTGCTAACGGGACGGGAGAGCCGCGGAAATGCACGACTTTTGCGCGAGGCAGTGACTGTGTGGCAGGCTTGTCTGACGGAGATGTTCTGAGTTGGTAACTCTGAGGGGAAAACATCCAGTCGTACGTCTTTGTTAAAAACAGAGGCTAGTGGTTTTGGATCACAACCACTGGCTTGGTTCTTCTGTTTGCACTTTCTTGCCAAGTAACTCCAAGTTGTTATTATTATTCCTATTATTATTTTATGTTGTAAAGCAAAAGCACCTCTGGGTCCATTGACTTTGCAACGAGTTAAAAACCTATTTTTATTCAGACTGTAATCTTACGCACTGGTTTTTTAATGCAAATCCAACGGCGCAATTCGATTCGTTGTTGGTTTGTTTGACATTGGGCAAAAAGAAAACTCCCAATTATTTTCCCTTCGTTATGGAGCTTCTTTATTTCTGCTTCCTCCCCTTCCTGTCAGTACCTCCAGGCATGATGTCATGAAAATAACAGCAGTTTTTCCTTCCAAGCTGAGCTGGCAGTAGATAAGAGGAACGTGAAGGTGGGCACCTTCAGGTACCTCTGGCCGCCTGGACCCGCTGGGTGACATTGCCAGACCGTAGACCGGATGGCGCGAGCATTACCCCAGTAAGCATCTTTGGAGGTGGCTGAGCGTGGAAACGGAGTTTCTCTCTAATTGCTTTGGAAAGAAAGAAAGAGGCGCTTTATTATTTTTTTGTTCTTGTTGTGGGTTTGCATAAATGCCTGCGCACCATCTAATTACAGAGGCAGGAAGGAGGAAGGAAGCGCTGTGGATGTTGGAGGGACTGCGGTGTTAGTCTGTTTGCTCTCCAGACCGCTCCCTCGCTGCCAGCACCCTGAGATCTGCCAGAAAGATGCGAACACCGGGGCAGCGCATCCGTCTTTGTCCCCCCCTCCCCCTTCTTGATAAATCAACAACGCGGCCTTCCCAGAACATTTAACGTGAGATTTACCTACCCATTTGCCACTAATTTTCTATTGCCAAGCCTCATTAAGCTTGAATATAGAAACTAATATGACACTGCGGGTAGATTAATGCCAAATAAAGCTACGCAGGCATATGTTGCGGCAAATAATTCCATCGTTTGCTGGCGGGTTACTGATCTGTTTGCTCGCCTTGTTGCGTAAATGAGACGTTGACGAGTGGACATGCGTTGAAGGAAATGTGACTTGAAAACAATGAAAGATATCACTGTGTCTAAATACATCATTTCACTCTATTAGAGCATATGAGCCATCGTCTACTTGAAGTAAAGCATTCTGAAGCAAGTTTCTCATCTTTTTTTAAATTCTGAGCGAAGCTAATATGCCGTATTTTTCAGTAAAACATATCAAATCGCTGTGCTTGTGCTATGTGTCCATTTAACCCACATACATATTCCACGAAAACTATCTTGGGATTGAAATGAACTGAACTCACACAGCAGAGTAGGATAGTCTGTTTTCTTGCAAGTTTTTGTGTTATTACGACCGAAACAATCTCTTCTTGCCTGCAAGAGAAAACATCAACCAAGGTCAGACATGTCTGAAGGCACTGGCTAATGTCCAATCACGATTTTCATTTGTATTTAACACCCAAACGGAATGATTAAAATTGCAGAATGGGCTAGAACAAACTGAAGGGCACGGAAGAAGGAAAAAAAAGCAAGAAAAATAAAAAAAATCCATCTTCAGTTTGTTTCCTGTTTGCTCGCCTGTTTCGTCTCCAGAAACACCATGTTTACTGACCTGGCAACATGTCATATTGTGTCAAGTCCTCAGTCCTAAGAAGACTCGCTGAACAGAAAGGTCAGAAAAGCATGCTCATAAAGGGATGTGGACAGCTTTTAGCCTGTGGCTTTGCTTTAATCGAAGCCAAATGCAGTTGCAGTCAGAAAACACTTCAGATTTATTTAAGCAACAGTGCACACTGGCTCTGAGTAAGACCTGTAGGATTGGTGGCGTCGGGGGCATTGACTAAGAAATCACAACATTTCCTCCAGAGGTATGAGGTGGGCTTGTGTGCACGTGTGTGTGTGTGTGTGTGTGTGTGCGCGCGCGCGCAAGTGTGTGTGTGTGTGTGTGTTTGTGCGCGCGTGTGCATGTTTGCATATGTGACTTTGCAGAGGCCGCCCTTGTGGCTACCCGGTGCCCACGGCTGTTTTTTCCACTGACTTTGTCGGGAAACATGTGGCATGCAGCAACACACACACACACACCTGCAAGTCATAGTGTGAAGTCACTGGCGCTGTGCACTTCACAGTCCTTGGGCCAGTGCACTGTATGTAGGTCCACCCTGAGCTTGCAGAGAAAAAAACAAAAAAACAAAAGCAACCACCAATCATTCCCAAGATGCATTTCAAGCGGCCATTCCGGGTGCGATAGCGCTGATGCAATCCAATTCCAATATTTTTTGTTGTAATTGTTATATTAGCTAAATATGCGAAGTGGAGGGAATTGAGCCCGATTTCTTGTACTGGCCCAACAATCAGACAGTCGAGCACCTTCAGAACAGGAAATGTATAAAATGCAACATGTCCTCCAGTGCCCCTAGAATTGTGCAAAACCTAAACATTGCAATAAAAACCTACATCATTATTGATAATCTCCACATGTACATGTACACTGGTATCAACACTCGAGCGCGGAGCCGCACAACACTAAATTTCAAGTCTCCGGCCGAGCAGCGCTTGCTCACAGCGATTCTCATTCCTCCACGACTTCTCCGAATGAGTGCTTCCCTCGCTGACGCCTGACACGTGCACCCGGATCGTTGCCTTCCCTTCGCCCAAGACATCCCGCCGCTGCCCGCCCCGCTTTGCTGCCAGCGCTGTTCCATTACGACGAGAGAAAACAGCCCACACGGCTCCAAATTGCTGATGAGCTCCTTTCTGTCAGGCTGCGGCGGTGGTGGTGGTGGTGGGGCGGTGCGGTGGGGCGGCCCCGGCGTCTGGTTTACGTGTGGGACTGACGAGCGAGTGCAGAGCGCATTTCCCCGTTAATACGTGTACGGCGAGCCGCCCCGCTACCATAATTAACCAATTAACAAGCGACGCGCCCCTCCGACGCCGCCGCCTGATTCGGTTTGCCACCCGAAATGCACGTCTGCAAAGTTTTAATTGTGCCCGAGGCAATAACTTACTGTTTGTAATCACATTCTGCCCTCTCCCTATATTGCACCGCGGCGCGCCTGGGAGGAGGGGGTGGGGGGGGGGAAACTTACTGGCGCAAGCTAATTCGGCGGTGGGTGGGGGTGGGGGGCTCCGATGTTGGAGGTGAGGCGCGGCGCAGATTACCGGCAGTGCTTAGGATTTTTTGCTGAACAACAGAACGGGAATTATTAACACATTGTGCACTTTACAGCCTCGGACGGGTGGGTGGGGGGCAGGGGGAGGGGGCAGGGGAGCTCTAACTCAACGCACCGCCTTCATATTTCAAATTGAGGTAATAGATTAATATTTGCGGCGGGTGCGTTGTAAAAAAAAAAGAGAAAAAAAGCAGGCAACATCAGAGGGCAGGAGGTGGGTGTGGGGGGGGGGTGCTTGCTCCACACTCTGGGCCTGCACGTCGGAGGCGAGCTCCGTTGCCAGAGCCAATCATCGTGCAGAGGCGGTGGGGGGGGGGCAGACGCGCCGCATGTTTCCCGATGAATCACCGGCGCCTGTCATGTGTCTGTTTCCCATCCCCGACTGCGGGAGAGGAAATTATAGGTGACTTAATGTTTCTTTTTTCTTCTTCTTCTTCTAACCCCCCCACCCCCACCCGCCAACCTGAGGGGGAATCAAAACGCTGCCTGCCAATCACTGCGCGAGCTAAAAATCCCCCTCATTTTCTCCCCCCGCCCCCACACACACACCCACCCAAATGCCCCCTTTTAAAAAAAAAAAATACATGCCTGACACCATTGGCTACAATGGACTACAAGCAATTACAAGAGTCATGCATTCTGAAATGACAGAGTGGATGCCGGGATCAGCTCTGCACTCTTGATGCTGCACACACACACACACACACACACACACACACACACACACACACACACACCGGCTGCGGCGCACAAACAATCTAGGGCAGCTATTCCAAATCCAATTGTTGTGAACACGAAGCCAGCTAGTTTCAGGCGGGTGGGGTGTGTTTGGCCCACACATACCAATTAGGCTCCTTTCCAAAGCAATACCGCACAATGCTGCCCAGAGGACTGCAGCAGAACAAGACTTTGATTTCCCCTCAATGTGATAGTAATTTCATATTCCTCTCTAAAAAGCAACACGGCTGGAGGCTCGGGGGGGTCTCGGGCCGGGTGACGGGGGGCGGGGGGGGGGGGGGGGGGGGGGGACGACACGCACGCACCCGTTCTCGGTCATTTGCATTGAATGTGAGAAAGAAAAAAAAAATTCTAGAATAAATAGACCGGTGGTTGTGCGCACTGGAGCTGCTGGAAGGAGCCGCTAAAGCACATCTGGAGGGGGAGGAGGAGGAGGAGGAGGAGGAGGAGGCCGCTTCTTTTATTGGACCTGTCGCCTCCCCGGGTAGTCCTGTTAGCCGCCCGCATTTGATCACTTTATTGTTATCATGTACCACCGACCACCACTCCTCCCACCCGCCGCCGCACACGTCCGCCCAGCGCCCCGACGCATCTGGGATCACGGCATATCAAGGCCGTAACTGCGAGCTGCTGCTGCTGCTGCTGCTGCTGCCGCTGCTGCTGCAGCCCCCGTGGTCGGTCTTTCGCGCCGGCTAAACGCCGCCGAGCCCGAATCCCACCACTGCACATCAGACAGATTGAGAAATGGGAGGAGGAGGAGGAGGAGGCATGTAATGAGAGCCAGGGGAATTACAGCGCTCTATTTATAGTGGGGGGAGGAGGAGGAGGGACCGGGTGGGGTGGGGTGGGGGGGGGGGGGGGGGGGGTGCAGGATTGTTTACCTTCTTTCTTTGCTACTTGTTTTGACGGGTGGTGAACCCGCTAATGAGGAGAAGCGTCTCGCCGTGTTTGCCACATTTCACCGGCGCCGCCGTGTTTACTTGAGGATTGGAGGGTCTTGCCCGAGACTTCCCCGCGTCCACCGCGCTACACAAAAAAAAAAACTTCTCCCGAGATAGAGGTCACCGCGTCCCTCTCATCCAGGCAGGGATAAATCCTCGACCCCCGACTCGAGTAGAAAGAGAGTGAACAAAAAAAAAAAAAGACCTCAAAGTACCCCCAAAGAGAGCAGAGGTGTAACTGCAAGGGGGTGGCCACATTAGCAGAGGTATTCTTCAGGATTAGGCGCCCCCCCCCCCCCCCACAATACCCCGACCCCCGCCCCTCCACCCCCGCCGACCCGGGCCAAGAATTTGTCAGCAGAAGCGCGGGAGATGGCTCTATCAATAATCCATGGCATTGTGTATTTCCCAACTGATGCCATTATACGGCTGGGGGAAGACGGCGCTCACCAACTCCATCATCTTATCCACAGGGACCTTGGATCTCATAAAGCCCTCTCAACATAGACACCTCATATAACGGGTAATAACTCCAGCCAGTTAATACGGGGGGAGGGAATTATCGGGGAAGGGGGGCGGCGCGGAGCAGCGGCAGCGGCAGCGGAGGGGCTAACGGGGAAGGAGAGGTGGAAGCTCGGAGGAGGGATGCAAGAAGCAGGTGGCGAAAGATGAAAGAACGGAGGGGGAGATGCGCTCAGGATGGAGGAGGAGGAGGAGAAGTTAGCGGAGGGAGGGTTAGCGAGAGGGACAAACTAGCTCATGATTTGTCGGGGACGGGCGCGAGGGCGCTAGCTGCAAAAGTTGTCGTTGAACTTTGCTCTCGCTAACGCCACAATCTGCTTCCAGAGTCCCCGCGTTGGCAGAAGAACAGGGGGGGGGGGGGGGACTCTGACATGACGGAGCCGTGGCCGGTGTCTCGAAAAATCCAAATTTTAAGCTTCGAAGCTGAACTCGTCCAACACACCAGATCAGATTTCTTCCCGCGGTACGTTAGTTAGCCTCACGGTAAGCCGCTACAGACTGCGGCGTCGAACACAACTCTTCATTAAGTTGATTTGTAGTGAAACAACTGTTTTTTTGTCTGGCTAGAAAAAAAGGCCTTCAGTGTCGCTGACTAGACTTGCACTGTAGCGTCCATGCTAATGTTTTTTAGCCGCAGCCAGCGCTTGAGACTCAAATTAGCTTCCTCTTCCTGGTCTTCTTCGGTGACGCAGCAGTCACTGGCTCTTCTACTCTCTTTATCGGACGTGTCAGGTTCTTTTTGTTCAACCAAAAAGCATTTTTCTATTGACCTTTGAAAATGACATGTGAGCGTTGGTGTCAACACAGAGGTCTACGTAAAGTCTCAAAGCGGCTCGACATTTTTTCCAACTGTTTTCAAAGTCCATTTGTTTTTTCGAAAACAATTCTTTCTTCGGAAGAACAGCGGCAACAATATCTTCTCACAGCGGCGAAGATAATGTGGACTTTGTTGTGTTTGCCACTTATCCCACGCTCGAGGTTAAACATTGGCTCCGCGCAAAAGGTTGAAGACGAAACACAGTGAAGATCGCGCCGCGCCTCAGACGCTTTCAAGGCGGAATTATTTCTCCTCTCATCATCCGAAAAATATAAATAAACAAAGGAGAGGTCATGTGTTCTCCTTCATTTGCAACCCCAGACGTTATAAATATTCGCACTGTGCGAGCTTAACTGCTGGATGGGACTGGGTTTTTCCTTTTCCTGCCTGCACAACCTTCAAAAGTCTGGCAACTTCCCGCCGCCTCCGTCCATCCGCCGAGGGACTTTAAAAAAGACTTACAGCGGATTTATGCGTCCTTAGGCGTTGCCAGGTAAGGTACCTTGTGACGACGCCGCAGCCGCCTCAAAGACTCAACGGGAGGTAAATTAAAAAAGAATATAGAGGAATTACTTCCTCTTTTTTTTTTTTTTTTTTCCTATCTGGCATATGTTGTGTATATCTTCCCCCTCGTTTAAAATCCCTACATCACAGAGATCGTTCCCCTGCGGCGGGTTGTACATTTTTTTTTTGTAAGTTTCTTTTTTTTTTTTTTTCTGGACGCCGTCGCCGTCGTTTCCTGCAGACTGCAAACAGACTGGAGCCTCCCTGCAAATGAGGAGCGTGTTTTGGGCCTGAGCCAAAGTGTATATATGCAGAGACGTTGCAGTGTTTTCTTTTTTTTTTCCCCCTCCATAACTGTGTCCGCACTGGCGGAGAGTGTCACCTCTTTCTCCATCGTCTTTGCCCATTAAATCTCAAGCAACCGGTGATAAGCATCTGGTGCCCGGCCCTTCTTCCCCCCCCGCGTTTCTCCTTTCTTTCATTTTTTTTTTTACCTTCTCCCTCTCTCGTCTTGTTCTTCTTCTCCCCTCGTCTTAAACGTGGGAGAGCGCCAGCCGCCAGCCACCAGCGCTATTAGCAGGCCGAGGGACAGGAGGGAGAAAATAAGTATATAAATAATGGTCGCGCGCACGCGCGCCCAGCGTAGATGTTCGCTGTTTGCATTTCAGGGGACAATAAAGAAGGCCATCTGTTCCTGTCATTCGTGCTTTATTGTTTTCCTCAGCGGAGCACTCACTTTAGGAGACCGCATCAAGCCCCTCCCCCGCCCCACCACCACCACCACCCTTCCGTCTCCCTCCCCCCTCCGCCCTCCCCTCCCCCCACACCACCACCTCACCCCTCTGACATGCGCGAGAAAAAAAAAAACACACACACACATGCGCTCGGGGAGTGTGTACACAAGCTCAGCCGCGGATAAACACAGCCACGCGCAGCACGTAGGCCTTTTTTTTTTTCTTCCCCCATCCTCCTACACCCCCACCACCACCCCCGACACCCCCACCCCTCACATACAGCCCCGTTATGGCTGTAAGACAAAAAAGGAACTGAAGGATTTTTTTTTCTTCTCTCCTTTATTTTTTGCATTTTGGATCACTGGTAGCAAAAAAAAAAAAACAACGGGAAGGAAAGATGCTGAGGAGGGGGAGTAGTGTGTGGTGGTGCTAGGCGGGGTTGGGTGAGGGAGGGGAGGTGGGGGAGGGGGGCCATGGCTTAGAATAAATTCTTTGTCCTTGTCTCGCGTGTTGGCTGCGGCACTGTAAGCGAGCGCTGCCAAGGAGCGGAGCAGCGCTCTGTTCGGTGGTGGCTCCTCCATCTCAGAGTTTAAGGAGTGAGCGGCGGTGGCGGTGGCGGGCGGGGGGGTGCGGTGGGTTGGCAGGAGGATGAAAGGCTCCCAGACGAGTCGCCGCTGTTGTGTGTCCCCCCCCCCCGGCCGCTGGACTCAGGGGTCTGTGGTGACATCCTGTGGTGGGACTCATCATCAGGGTGAGGCCTCCTGCCTCTTTGCGCCTCGACCCCCCCCCCCCAACCCCCTGTGAAACTCGCTCGGCCGCGGTCAAAGCGCTGAGGCGCCGACGGCTCAGGTGTTGCGCCGAAACCTCACACGTGTTTTTAATCGTCGCAGCATCAATCGTCGTGTCGTTTTTCACAGAGGAAAAAAAACACCCCCCTGTTTTCGCTCCCTGCTTTGATCTGATGTCTTGCTGCACCTTCCCTGGCTGGAATGGGTCTTTAACCTGGGGGAGGTGTCAGCGGGTGCCCCTCGTGATGTCACAAAGGGGTGATTTCCAGTGAAGTTTAAGTGACTTTCAATCTTCTTCCCATCCAATATTTTAACATTTTTGAATTTGCCATTCGCACATTCAAATACATTCCAATACGTGGATTGGGTGGAGGGTTTCATCCGATGCGGCGCCATCAAACCAGCACACGTGCCTCGCCACGCGGTTCCTGCGCTTCCCCGTCTCCATTGTGCAAGGTAAACAAGATCGCGGTGGTTTTCATGGGACCCTCACCATTCAAAAAAGGAGACGGGCGAAGAGGCGAGAGGCACTCGGGCGGCGTTTTGCTCAGCAGCGATTTGACTGAACGCATGATTTGCAGGTGCATTTCCATCACAGTCAGCAAGGTTAAACTCCAGAGAAATTAAACAAATTGCTCCTCTAATGCGGTGTAAAACAAATGGAGAACTTTAGTGCACACGTGGAACCCTCCTGGGTTCTAATTATGTAAAACTATAGACATCAGAAGGCACTGAATTCTTTAATGAGCACTTGAGAGAACAAAGGGAATTTAAGTGCATGTTAATAAGAGAGACGAGACAACAGGAAAGGAGATGTGGTGGTGGTGGTGGTGTGGTTGGGGGGGGGGGGGGGGGGGGGCGAAAAAAACAGGCGAAGCGTCGCAAGCATCGGAATATCGCGGTGTGTTTTTAATAAATAAAAAAAAAAGGTGGCGTTTGCCGTTTTAACACCAGCCAGCAGCTTCTGACAGTCACACTGGGCACCGGCACCCAGTTAAGAGGAATCTGTTTCACACCGTGGACCGAGGCGTCATGAGTGAGCGCTCGCTAATGTGCTAATAGGTTCTCCATGGAAACAACATACAATAAATTGAGATGAATTGACCGTTGGGAGAATTTTTTTTTCCTTCTTCTCTGTTAGCGAGAGGATGAGCCAGTTGGCGACTCCCCCCCCCACACACCCAACCGCTATCCCTTCTTTACAGCAAGCCATCAGTGAACTGACAGGCTTGTCCCCGCCACCAACACGGGGGTAAAATTATAGGTTAAAGGTTCCAGGGGTTGCTGCTGGTGGCAAAAAAAAAAAAAAAAAAATCTCATGAATCCGGTGAATAGTAAACAAGGCGTTAATGTGTTTGCGTTCCACTTGGGCGCTCGCTCGGCTGGCCAATTAGCACTGACAAAGACTCCCGTGTGTATAGGCAGGAGGATCGTCGCCCAAACGGCGGCGTTTGTGTTCGGGAGCCCAAATGGATGGAGCGGCAGGGGGGCCCCTTTAATTCCCAGCGATCCGCGCAGTGTTTTAAATCAAGAGACTGTGCCGCCAGGATAGCCTGCTGTTGTGTAGCGACGCGCACCCCGCTAAATTGCCATATGCGGCCGGCGCGGCCTGATGGTATGCGCGCCTTTAATTACCGCTACGCGCCTGCGAGTCTGAGTGCATTTGATAAATGTTGATTGATTGCGTTGCGATAATAACGAGGAGGAGGTTGGAAGCAAAAAAAAACAGCGGGAAGTTGCAGAGCCTCCGACTTATTTTTTTTTTGTCATCTCCCCTTATGTCGCACAAATAACAGCCACCATTTATAATGTATATTCCAATCGAAAACCAGTGAAAAAAAACTAGCTACAAACAGTCTGGTTCTTACAATAATGTGACCGCGGCGTAGCTACAGTGCATTTTAGCCTCTCCCGAGCGTCTTTTGGGTGTTACTGGGGAAGTGAGAGCGGCCAGATGAGTCACGAGGCTCTTTCAGGAAGACTTAAAAGTTCCTGGCGGTCACCTTGAAACGGCGAACGGCAGTTAAAGAAGAGCCACATGTGCGCATTCAGCCGTTCGGCAAACAACGAAAGGTTCATTATTTTACTATTGAGCATTCGCCGCGGCAGCGTGTTGTGCCGGACCGAGGTTAACGCAAGCGCCCATTATATCCTGGATTTACCGACGCCAGTAAAGCAACGTGTCACCCAGTGCAGCACTTTAGTTTGTTTCCGGCAGTTTCTGCGGGCTTTATGACGTTTGATTACAGACATAAACCACATTTTTATGCGGTTATAAATAGAACATGAGCCGACCTCCTCCTCCTCCTCCAGCCACCTGGCTGCATAATCGAGGTTTGTTGGGCTTTTTGAATATTTTTACACATTTCTGCGTCGGTCTCTCTCAGCCTTTGGCTCCAGATTTGCTTTGAGAATTTCTCCGCCGTTACTTATCACGCGTCTCACCAAGTTTCTCTCCCTGCGTCCCTTTTAAATAGGCTCTCTGGTGCCTGGCCGCGAATGCACCACTTTTCCCAATGATGAAAATTAGAAATAAATAAATAAATAAATACAGTCAACCCGCAATCGCGTTTACACGGCAATTACAATCCATATGCTGTCATGTCGAAGCTAACCGCTGACGGATTTGCGTTTCTTAAGTGTAAAGTGTTACGGGATCGACAGCCCCTCATATCCCATGTACTGGCATTTGCATATGTATGTGCCAGTGCGGTAAGTGCTTTTGGTAATTGGAGTGAAGGGGAGCCGCAACAATGGCGGCGAGCGATTCAAGACCCGTCGCGTAAAAACTCGCGGCTGCCGCACTTGAGTCGGAAGTGACTCTTTGTTTGGCACGAATGGCGGCGGATCAGTGAGAGGATCCGAGACCGGGGGGTGGAGGGTGCGGTGTGGTGGGCTGGGGTGGGGGTTGGTGAGAAAAAAAAAAAAAAACCTGTGGCAGTGACAGAACAAGGTTACCGCCAAGATGCAAAAAAGAAAAGGTGCAGAACGACGGCGCCGACTCCGTGCGGGTCCTCTTAAGGCGCCCGGAATCAAAACGCTTGTTGTCTTCCAAAGACGCCTCTCTCTCTCTCACTCACTCTCTCTCTTTCTCTCTCTCTCTCTCTGTGTGTGACACATGAAAAGCCCCAAAAAAGAGTGTGAGAGAGAGAGAGAGAGAGAGAGAGAGAGAATAAAAGAACAGTCAGTGGAATTAAAAGGTTTCGTGCGTCGTCGGTGTGTGTTTACTCATCCACGCGTGTACGCGCACACTTTGCTAATTGTAGCTTCTTTTTTTGTCTCGACTCTCCCCACTCAAATTCATCCGCTCGCCTAAAAAGCGCACCTCTGCCCTTTTTTCTGATCGTTCAAAAGGCTCCGGGCTTTCACACCTCCGCTGCCGTCGCACAATTAATACCGGACTATTTTACCCTCTTTTATTCAAAATTCTCATCTTTCATTTCCGCCGCTCCACAAGTGACTTCAGGGGCCTGCCGGCCCGAGCGGTGACGGTCTGTCACCCCGCTGCGCCCGCCCCTCCCTCTCCTTCCCACCCTGGTGGGGGGGGGGGAGCAGGGACCGCGCTCTTCAGCTCCCTAATGATGTGGCTGTCTTTTGAAGGATGAAGCCCCTGCCACGGCCCATCACTTAGGCGGCTTTGCTGGGCAGGGGGTGGTGGGAATGGACAGGAAGGTGGTGGAACAGAAGCAGGGAGGGGGGGGTGGGCTGGGGAGGCAGTGGGGCAGAGGTGGGACGGCTTACATTTGGCTCCCGCCAGATGAAAGTCGCCCTGTCGGGATTTTCAAAGATGGGAAATGACAGAGGACCGGGCCCCCCGAATCCAAGATGGTGGCCACCATTCATTTCAAAGGAGTTGCTCACCCAGCGCATACGGCAAAAAAGTTTTTGACTTCCGCATACATGGGCCCTGTCAGCCGTTTTAAAGGTGTTTATTTTTGTATTGAGGTCTATGGGAAAAATGCTTTTTGGGCCCATGGGATTTTTTTTGCTGCAGTACCTCGAGTGACCACTGGGGAAAATCGGTGTGCCGCCATATTGCCAGTCTGGTATCCAGTTCTTATTATACATCCATGCCCAGGACCAATGCGCCAGCTAGCGCCTCAGCTAGCCTTCTAACTGAAGGCAAGCTGCTACTCGCACGGTCTTCATTGACAGCGGGGGATCTTTGAGGAAAAATAGCAGAAGAAGAAGAAGAAGAAGAAGAAGAAGAAGAAGAAGAAAGTCCTTGCTCAGCAGTCGCAAGTTCTGTGTAATCACTGTGTTTTAAGAGCGGAGCAATCGGAGACGCGCTGCGGGCAAATTTCCGCGGGAAAGACGGGCACTCGCACTGCTGTCGCCGTCCCGTCGAGGCGGACGGTAAACATGAACATTCTGCTGTTCACCAGGCGCTCAAGCGCTCTCGTTCCCGCGGAAACGCCGTCACGCGCAGTCAGTCAACTTCTCAGTCGCTCCGTGACTTGCACACCGTGGCGCTAATCTGCTAGCTTTACCCCAAAAAACTCCACTTTTAGCCCCTCGACTCTTTGGATCTGCCTCAAAGGGGAAGTCTGGGAAGCAGCCAATTGAAGGAGTTGGTTTTGGGTTTTGGGTTTTTTTTTCGAGGCGAGGCAAAACTTGGCAGCGCTCGGAAACTGTGAGAGTCTTTGGTCTTGTTGTGTTGAGGCTGACCGCAATGAGACAATGCAGGTTGGCTTCAGAACTGGAGTTGCGGTGTGCAGTCCCCCCCCCCCCTCCCCCAAACCCTCCCCAAACCATCCCACAAACACACACACACACACACACACACAATCACACCCCGAGCACTTCCTCCTGTCTGCAGTTTTAACTTTAGAATTATTTTAAGGTCTCTTGGAAGCCAGCTCGAATGCTTTTTAATATTCTGCTTTAATTTATTGGGGGGGTGGGGGGGGTGGAGGTGGTTGTTGGTTGTGCAGAAACCGCAGCCAGCCGCGGCGTCGGGAGCTGCCACCACGCCGCGCAGCGGAGGAAGTGCGGTGCAAGATAAAAGCGGAGGAGCAGCCTCGGGGCACCGGGAGGTGGCCGCGAGGAGCTTCTTCCTTCGCCGGCGCGCATGATTAAATTGTGAAATATTAAAATAAAATAATCGCGACGGCAATAATAAATAAACGCTGGATCACCCGAGACGGCGGCGGCGGCGGCGGCGGAGGACGTGCAGGGCGAGCATGTGGATCGTAGTGAGACCGAGACATCCTGCTTTCTTCTTCTTCTTCTTCTTCTTCTTCTTTTATTCTCTTGTCTGTCCTTCTGTGGCTTGTTTGTGCCCACCGCTAACTATCACTGTTCTGAGAATCAGAGGGGGGCTTAACTCGGGACAGAACAGGCCGATCGCTCTGGGGTCACGCGTCACTGCAGGAAGTGCGGCGTTCCTTTTTGTTCGACGCTCCTCGGAAACATCCTGCAGGAAAGACATTTCTGAGTCTTTGCGTCCTATTAAACGGCAGTTATGCATACTGTAAATTGCAAAGCCCTCTTCATAGTCCCGGCTGCTTTCCGCAGTCACAGCCTCCCTTACCCATGCACGTTATGGAAACACAGAAAGGTGGAAGAGGAGCTCGTCTCGAATCCTTTTTTGGATGAATTCTGAAATTAGATGTCGGGATGGGAGGAGATGCCGGAGGGGGGAGGAGGACAGACACATAGACAAAGTGTTCGGGGTTGAAAATTCACTCGGGGAGTAGAAAAAGCACAACACCTTGCATTACAAAAAAAAAAGAGAGAGAGAAAACACTCCAAAAGTTTGCCACAGAAGAGGCGGGAGGAGGAAAGCAGGACACAAAAGAACATCCACAATGCCTCGGTGTGAAGAAAGGAAAGAAAAGGGGGGGGGGACACCGCTGTTTCTTTTTCTTCTTCTTCCTCTTCTTCTTCTTCTTCTTCTTCTTCTTCTTCTTCTTCTTCTTCTTCTTCTTCCTCGGCGCTCTGCCAGGGTAGAGTCTCTCCATGTTGATCACGGTTTACCGTCTGAAGGTGCATTGGCAGTTGTTGACAGAGACGGGGCTTGTGACGGCACTCGCAGTTATTCCACGGAGAGAGGCGAGGGAGGGGCTTGTTTTCCCGCTGACTCTCTCAACTCTGTTTACTCTTTCCACATCCAAGAGGTATGCAGTGTTGTTCGGCAAAATAAATAAATAAATAAAAGTATATATCTATATATATATATATATATATATATATATATATACATATATATATATATATATGCTGTATACTCTCTAGTACGCTCTCTATACGCTAGTTTAATCTTTTTATTTATTTATTTGCTGCTTTTCTCCGCCTGCCGATGTTAATCTGGCTGATTCTGCAATGAATCCAGTAGAATTGGGGAGGATCAGCTTTTTAAAAAAAAAAAAAAAAAAAAAGCCCTATATTACACCTATTATAACACACTTTAAATGTTTTTTTTTTTAATCCAGGACTTCCCTCTGTGCATCATAAATTAACAAAAAAAAAAACTGTAGATATGAGACAACAACATATTTAGCCCTCTGTTTACAACCTCCTGCAAAAACAAAATATTTGCATCACAAAGGGACTGTTTCAGCACACTACATCCTAAAGTAACTAAATATATATATATATAGTGAGAGAGAGAGAGTTTTAATTATTTTTGTAAGTCCACCGACAGGTTGCAGACTCGTATTACAAAAAATAATTATGCTCATTTAAAAAAAAAAATCTTTTCGGAACAAATCAAGTCAACAAAGGTGAGCGCATATAGCGAAGCATAGACGACACGACCCAACATTACAGGTGCGGCAAGATAACGAGAGTGCAACACTGACCTGTAGCTGCGCAGGGCAAATAAAAGGATTTTTCCGATTTGCAAGAGTAAAATCTGATTAAAAAGCGCCACTGTGCAAATCTTAGCGTTCAAAAACTCGCCGGCTCTGATTGCACAAGGCCGTATTCCCACAGGTGCAGGCAAGCACCGTGAGACAGCGGTGGCGACACGAGGCAGCCTGTGATCATGCCCAAATTTTCATCTGAGGCGTCTGAGCTGCGATGGCGGGTAAAAAACTTCAAGTGAAATCCGCAAGAGCCGTGAGTGGAGATGAGACGTGTGTGTGGGGGGAAAGAAAAGGAGAAACAGAGACAGAGAAAGCGGGGGGGTGGGGGGGGGACAAAAAAAAAAATCCAGTGATTTCCATCAAGGCAGACTGTCAAACCAGATGGGGGACTATTCAAGAAGTGGGGCAGAGTGGATGGATGGGGAGGGACTTTGATTGGGCGAATCTCAGCGCAAACCAGACGCTAGCATCAGAGCAGGACGCCTTTCCCAAGCACTCTGCTGCTCCGCTGTCATGTAATTCTAAATGCTCTTAAATAATTCCGAGTTAAGTCTTTCGCTGAATATTCAAGCGGACGTGCTGATTAGATTCAACCGCTGAATTGTCTTCGTGGGGAGCCTCTTCCTCTTGTTTTTTCGCGTCTTGGAGCCCCCCCAAGGTTTCCAGACTTTAATTTCCTGGACGGAAAGAGACACGGCGGCGACCTCTCACCCTGTGAGAGTGTGATTTTGCCGCGTGCCGGCGCGGCAGGGCCTTCTGAGCGCGTGCGTGCGTGTGTGCTTTGATTTGGCGAACATGGCTCGAAGCGTCGGGGCGCCTGATATCGTTCTGCATGCTCCAGCCGATAGCGTTGCCGCCTCTGGCAACAGAAGCTCATTGCCATGCCAGCGACCACGCCGAACATGGATCTCCCCAAACTGCCGGCTTTGGTCAGGGGGTGGGAGAAAAAACAGTCTGCTGTCAAATTGTAAAATTCTGTTCTCAAAATGCTGCCTATTGTCGCTTACTTCTGACTTCTTGCGCCTTGTTTCTTTATCATTCCCATTATTTTCTGTCTTGATCAGTGAAGTCCTGAACTGAAGCATTTCCTGTCAATTTTCGCTTAGCTGTGAGCAAAAACCCAACCCTGAAATACCCAAGAAGACAAAGAAATGAGGAGGCCACTGTGAGCCTTGCACTTGCTAATAAGATTAGCCTGTTAGCCGCAGTTTGGATGACATTCGAGCATCAAAAACAGAACCAAAAACGGAACTGAGGCTCTTGGGTGTCACAGATTGCCACTGCCCACCTGGTTTCCGTTGGCTCCTCACATGAAGGATACGTGGAGCTGATCCAGTAGATTAAGATAAATATTCTCTCCGGCATGGCGGGGTTGCCGAAAACGCACCAGTCCACCTGGAAACGTGGGAGATTAGTCTGTCACAGCTCGCGCAGACGTGTTATGACCACACAGTGTAACCTGTAAAAATAAATAAATATAAAAGTCGCTCCTCAAAAGAGTTGCTTGTCACTTATGAAACCGTTTCCTCCGTTTATATGTGAGCGAACTGTCAGCTCGGGCTATTTCTGTCTGTGACGGTGTAAAACAAGTGTGACAGTTAATTTTTCAGCTCTTAATGAGAAAAGGTCATACTGATAGGCGAGATAGAGACCGACTGACTGGGACTCGTCGTGGTGAGAACTGAGCGATAGCTGTAAGCTGCTCTCGGCAGCCGATAGTTTATCTCACCAGTTACCAACTTTGGATTTTTTTCGTCTGAGATCACCTGTTATATGTTGTTGTGGCAGTGTCTTCTTTTATACTAATTTCATTGGTGTCGTCTTCCCTTGAACATTTGTTTTACCCCTCTGTTACTCCTGACCGTAGAATCAAATGGTCACCTCTCGCTGTGTCCTACTGTAGACATTCCTTTGACCAGATAACAGGGTCAGGTACACGAGGTTGCGGCCACAAATCAAGAACACAAACATCACGTATCCGGGAAAAAACAGGCTCACCCATCTAAAAGATAAATCAGCGACTTTGGACCCAAGAGATCGGAGAGGATATGAATCAGTAAATACTCACATAAGGCTTGTGTTAAAGAGGAACCCCGAAACCCTAACCCTAATTCCAGCAGTAACCCTAACCCTAACCCTAATTCCAGCCTTATCGCTAACCCTAATGCCATGCAAGTCTATGGAGTCAAAAGTCAATTTTGTCCTAGAGACATGGGGCCACTTGCAGGTTCATCAGGATCCCTTAAGACACAGCCACGTCACATTTGGGGCTTCTAGCATGAAAAATGTTCTTCCTCGAAGGTGGGGCGTGACAGAGAAAGTTCGAGAACCACTGGTTTAGAAGCCCCTGCAAAAATAAATACTTGGCTTGAGAGGGAGGGAAAGGAATGAACACCTGCCTGGTGCTCTCAGCATCCCTTGTAACATCACAAAGGGCTGAGTTCCAGAGTCATTGAATAGTGGGTGAAAACAGTGATTTTGTGCATCATTTGACCTTCACACCAAATCCAGCGTTCCGCTGATGAATGTATTTCCGTAACTCTTTGCTGGCAGATGCATCGTCATCGTCGTCAATCAGTTTCCTGCCAGCTGACAACAGGAACCTTGGTATCAAAAATAAATGAATGAAGAAACATAAATGTGGCACACAGCTTATTAACAGGATGTTCTCTGCTATTTGCGGAGCCGCCAGGTTGTTGGCATGGATGGATCTCACCTGCCACGTTTGAGCTTTTACCCACGAGCCCAGCTGATGGGGATTGCGAGAGACGTCGAGATGCGTCTCCGCCCAGCGGGACGTCACGGTGGCCTGGTGCTCGTGTACACAGGAAACCGTTGCATTTCACGAGGGCGGTGGCTCAGTGCAGTCTGTGCGCTGAGCGGTGGCGGGTCGGAAGTAAAAGCTCAAAACAGCGAAACAACCTTCGCTCGCCTTAATATTCCCTCCCTGTGCTTTTAGTGTGCGAGCGGGGCAGGCAGTTATTGACAGCGAGTTGAATTTTTACCGTCTTCTGCGGCGGACCTCGGCATGGACTGATTTCACCTCTCCTTCCCCTCCCCGTTTTTTTTCTTCTTCTGTTTTTTTCCTTCCCTTGCCCCTAAACGTGCCTGTAGCGCTCCTCAAGGTCCCCGGGATGCCTGAGGCGACGAAGTAACTCGGATGAACACGGGCTCAATTCGATCCCTCTCCGCCCCGTATGTTTATGATGAGATGAGCTTGACGCGCTTTTATTTCCTTCGCCGCCAAGGCATTGATCCGATTCGCCGCCATTTCTGTCGATATCGGAATGTTTAAAAGGCTCCGGCAAGGTGACGTGAATCCCAAGTCCGGCCCGCAAACGACGCCGGTCTTTTATATTGTATGTGATAGTAAATGTTTATTTCTGGCCCCTTAAAATATGTTATTGATCAGGACGGTTGGATGGCGGTGGTGGTGGGGGTCTTTAAATCCCTCCTATTTCCCCAGTTACTTACAACGCCTTTGAGTCGAGCATCAGAGGGGGAAACGTGCCAATAAAAAGCGATCGTGTTATGAGAACCCAGAGGGTTTTGACAGCTTGTCTCGGTCCCGTCAACACGCTGCCGCCAACAGTAAAACAGCAAAATAGCTCATTGTGAACATAGTGAGGGTGCAAAAACAAACAAACAAACAAAAAAAAAAAAACGGCCTCTCCTTTCCGCAAAAACAAAAACAGAGAAAAAGAACAGAAAAAAAAATAATGAAGCCTCTGTTTGGATCAAGGTTCTACGCATGAGGGCCTCTTGTTCCAGCGCCGCCACGGTTACATTAGGCTGAAGTGGACGGCTAGTGAGGCCCAATGATGAGAGGCAGCGCTGGGAGTCGCTGAGCTGATTGTTTTAGCTGCGGCCGATTCTTCAGTAAACTGCAGCTGCTGCTGCAAAAAAAGACAAAAAAAAACAAACAAAAACAGCTCTGAATCAGGTGTCTCACTCGTTCTAGCCGTGGACGATTCCATCAACGTGCTGTTCCCAGTGCTTCACAAAACCCTCGTCGTTTTTTGCAAATATTGTTTCTTCCGCCCAATCCGAGTTTGGTTTTTGATTTTTATCGCTATAAAATAAGTGTTTTTTTCATACAACCTTGGGAGCCATCACAGTTAAAATGGGTCAGAGTGGAAGGTACACGCTGCACAAACAACCGTGAGGAAGTAATTTACTTCATTCTGTGTTATTTTTCTTAAAACCCAAGATAATCTGTTTTAGTACAATTTGAGTCATTGAGTCCTTTAGAAACGTATACGAGCTCCGGGGTAATACAGCCACCGACTTGATGCATTTATACAAAATACGGCAAGTTGTCTCTTCTCGGCAGTTAGTTTACCAGCTAGCGGTAGCAGGGATTAGCCAGCAAGCTCGTAACACGGTTAAACGGTTTACTCAGGACTCGCACGTCACTTGCTTCAGATCAGATTGTTATCAGTATTATAACAAGATAGAGGTCCGCCTTAACTCTGTCAGAGGGGAAAACTCGGGGGTGGCTAGTAAGATTCGCCTGAACTGTTCTCGCGTTCCAGATCGGTCATTAACCGCAGCTGTGTCTTTATGTAGCCTCACATTGTCTGTTATCGCAGCACTTTGGGGTATTCAAAGTGGAGACTTTTGGTCAAGGTCGCGTTCCAACTGCCAGCTTTTACCTCTTTGAAAGTAATGTGAAGTGAAGTATTGACGTGACACAGCCCGCACCTGCGATAACTACGGAAGTGCTGTGGACGCTCTGCATGCTGCTACGGTGACGGATCAACTGATGGCAGGAAGCCTGCTTCCAATCTCTGTACGTTTTTACTTAAGCATACGCGAGGCCCTCGCCAACCTTCAAACCCTGAAATAGCTCAAAGGAGTGCAAAGTCTAATGGAGGCATGCAGAGTTATCCCTCGGCCGTGCGGATTCCTACCATTGGACTGGAGGAACGAAGGAAAAAAAGCAATCTGGTGGCAAGACTTGTGTTGGCAGCGTGTGCCGGCTTCATTGGAATAGGGGTGGGGTATCAAAAGATTCTATTTTTGCTGTGTTATCTGTCTGTTTTATTTTTTTATTTTTTTAATGGAATCCGAACTCAACAGCAGGCTCTGCTTAATTGCTACAAGGACCTGCTTGTTTGAGGAAAATCTGAGGAAAATAGGCAAAAAGAAAAGCTCACTCACTCAACTCGCTCGCACGCCACGCCTGTAAGTCAAAGTCGGACCCCTTGTCCAATCTGTTTGCAAAAAGTCTCCGTACACGTGCTGCAAATTGCTTTCCGACCACAGCCAACTTCTGGTTTCTGAGCGACGGCTGGAAATCTCACCTTATCGACGCCACTGTGGTCCGGCTCCCTCTAAAAATCCCCATGACCACGATCCACGGCCGCACCTGGAAACTAATATGCTGCTGCTGCTGTTGCGGCAGTGCGCGCATTTGTCTTTCTGCACGCACACACACAGAGAAAGAGACTTTGTAGCGTGCGCTCCTCTGCGCCGTTTTCAAAGCGTCGCAATCTCCCCGCGAGCGCGCGCGTGCGTTTTCTCATCCCGCCGCAGCTTCGCCCCTCCGTTCTAATGAATGTCGTTAAAGCGGTTAGATGGTGGCGGCGGCGGCGGCGGCGGGGATGCCCCAGTGCGGGATGCCCCCCCCATCTCCCTTCTCCCCGAGTCGGATGATGTATTGGTCGGCGCCACATCAAGGAGGCCCTGCTCATACGAGCCTCGGCTCAGGGGCGGGTCTCGGACGAGGCCGCGTTTCCTCGGCGGGGGAATTGCGTGTTTCAGCAGTATGGATATTGCGAGCCGAGCGGAATAAACAGACTTTCGCCGTCTTCTTCCGTCGCTCCCTCCTCCTCCTCCTCCTCTCCGGCTCTTTCTCTCTCTTCGGGGGGGGGGGGTGGGAGGGATGCGCCTCCTCGCCGAGGCGCCTCTCGGTGACTGATGTTTGTCTGCGTTACGGCTCTATTTATTTGTTTGGCAAACAAATGCATTATTAACAAGCCACCAGCCGCGTGTTTTTTTTTGTTTTTTTTTTCCCCTGCCGGTGGATTCCTCTTGCGCTTGCATCAGCGTCGCTCCATTCATGTGCAAATGAGGCGGGTCACCACAGAGCGCTCGCTGCCGCGCGCCCCTCCCCCGCCCCCAGGTGGGGTTCGAACTCCGTGGTGGAGGACTCCTTAACGCGTGTAAAACCTGGTGAAGTTTCACATTTAGGAGCGCAAACATTTGAAGGGAAGAAAAAAAAAGAACGCCGGTGAGAACAAATGCAAAGAGTCTGACTAAAGTCCTCCGTCAGGCACAGGTGGTTTTTATGTATTATGCAGGCAGCCTCTCCTCACTTCGTCGTCGACAAACGGCGCCATTACCGCGGCCCGCTAAATTAGCCCTGCTGCTTTTGGAATATAGCCTATGAAAGGGATGTTTCACAGAGAAGTATGAACAGGCCCCCCTTCCCCCACCAGACGGATAGAAGTGGCGATACAATTTTGACATTCAACTTCCTCCCCCTTTTTTATTATTTTGGCTCCGAGACACATTAGACACATCACATTGCCCCCCGCCGTGCCATTTCCGAGCCCAGAGGAAGTGCCTGCAGGATTGATTGCCTGAGAGCAACTTGAATAATAGCACAGGGAAGGAAAAAAAAGGCTGATTCGGCCCCCACAGTCGCAAATAAGGCAATTTTAGCTTATATCAGGGGCCCGGTTCTGTGAGGAAATGAGTCCGTGGTGAGAAACATCTTTTCTGGGACGTTTTCTTTTCTTTTCTGCTTTTCTTCTTTTTTTTTTCTTTTTTTTCAAATCTTCACGCATTATGCATGCAGACGAATTAGGTTCAGCTCTAATCAAAAGAAGAGGTTGAATCTTGTTTGGGGACTCCTTCCTTTTTGTCTCTGTGTGTGTCTGTAAGGAAGACACATTCCACGTCTGCACATTGCTTCTGAGTTGAAAACAGCAATAAGCAAGAGGCGGAGAGCTTCGGGATGCGTCTGAACCCAAACACTCTGGTGGACGCCGGCGGACTTGTGAAACGCCTGTTGGAAAATAGCTGCTTTTATTCATTTATTTATTTAGTGCTTTCTTCACTCAACGTTCCAGATCTTTTACTAGATCCTGGACTGAATCCAACACTATCAACATGTTTTCTGGACCGTCAGTCTCCGGATGAGGAAGTAAATGTTTTCGCAAAAAGAGACACAAAGACTGTAGGTGAGTTCACCAAATGTCCAATGAATAAAATAACACAAGTGGATGTTTGATGATAAAAAGCTGGTTTGTTTCTGCTTTTGTGTGAAAAAAAACCCCAGAAATGATACTCAAATCAGCAGTTTGAGATGTTTTTTGTCTTTTTTATATCTGAGCTCAGTTTAAAGCTGGATGTGAACGATCACGATCGAGGCCAGGTGTGCCGAATGAATCGTGAAAATAACAAATGACAAAACTGGATCATTATGTCAGAGTGGACGCTCGCTGAAAGGCAGCCGAGAAACGTCCTCGCTTTGAGGGCATCAGCATCAATCAAGAGAGACCGAGAGACATATCACGACTCAGTTTTCCAACAGAAGCGCAAGGACACCCAGGAGGACTAAATAAATTTCACGGATTCCTAAAACACAAAGAGGAAGCGAGGGGGGGTGGCGGCGTCCATGTTTGCACAGATCATAAATTCATAAATTAATTTTGCTTCGTCAACGTTTTTTTTTTTCCCTTCTTCTCTTCTTATGAAAGGGGGCGGGGGGGCTAAGAGAGGGCGAGGCTGCGCCGAGTAACTCTCATCGCCACTGAAAACCGAACAAAACGGCTCTCTGAAGATGCGACGGTGCGGCCTAATTACCCGTTTGGAGACGAGTGGAGCTGAAATGAAAAGCCAAAGCCGTCTTGATCTACAGAGGACGGCTTTCAAATCGGCAGCAAGTTTGATTTCCGCTCGCCAAAAATGGTTTTCAACAACAACGGCGGGGAGAAGACGCACCTTTAGGCGTCTCCCAAAAATTCCACTTGGTTCATTTTGAGGTTGTAATTTCTCCTCAAAGCGACGACTCGAGTAGCGGGCGCGCTCGATTTGCGTAACGCTTACAAAGAGAAATGAAACGGAATCAAATGAGAATAAATGCACCTTAATGAATGACTGGCTCACAACAGAGTGAGCTCCCGGAGCTGACATGCATAATTTAGGCGCCATTGCTGAGAGCGCTGCTGCAACCTTCCTGCTGCGAGGGGCCCACGGCGCAGCTGCCTTATGATCTTGCCGCATGTGCCGTGTCCTACAGCCAGGTACATTAAAGGACCACTCCTCAAAGGGGTCTGCACCATTAAAACAACACCTTCAGAGAAACCAGAGGACAAATAACACTTAAAATAAAAATCAAGTAAAGGGGGAAAAAAAATTCTTGCGGGCTCTTTTTCACGGCGGTTGCAGGTTTCGTAATTATCTGCACGTAGCCAGCAAAGCACAGTGAAACGCCATCTGTGCGTAAACGGCACCATTGTTTGAGCATAGATTGTACTGTAGGGGGTGTGAATTGTTTACAGCTTGACGTGGCTTAAAAAAAAGGGAGGATGGCAAAAAAAAAAAAAAAAAAAAAAATAGCAATTACGGCGATAAAAGCAGGCTTTGTCAATCGCTGATGCGCCTTCGTTTGGTCGCAAGTGTCCTTCTGAAGCGGCTAAAAAGTCTCCCTGTATCAAAGGCGTCGACAAATATCTATCACCTGACGGCAATCCCACCGTCAGAACTTCGCCATCCAGGGCTTTTGTCTCCGTTTTTGTTTTGTTTTTTGCTTTTTTTCCTCCCGGCACTTCCTGCACACACACACGGTATGTGTTTGACGGCCATCTTAATTGTCTGAGGGAATCGGTTGGGAACGCACTTCATTCCAGTATGGGCACAATTAGCACTTTATAGGCCAATCTACTCCTCTGTCCAAATCACTGTGATTTTTCTGGCAGATTCCGCCGCTTTGTGCAGTCCTACTGCTGGCATCAGCAGGCTCTCTGTCTTTGTTCTCAGCTGTTGTGTTCTGTCACATGCAAGATGAAGGTATGTTGCTTGATGTTCCTTTTTTTTTTTTTTTTTTTCTTAAAGCAAGCAAACAAGCCATCAAACTCAGGTTCCCACGTGCCAACGTGTATAATGTGATCAGGGAAACGTGCAGATCTTTTTTTGCTTCTTCCAGAACACAACAACTGCTGCATGCTACCAATGGACAAAATGTTAGTTTTCTTATTTCCTCGGGTTGTTGAACACGGTGTCATTGAATGTGTGTCAACAAGCAGGGATCTTTTATTATTATCATTATTATTATTATCATCACGATTGAATGACTCCAACACACCCCTGGGGTCCTTCCGCATAAATAAGCAGCAGTTAAAGATTTTTCTTCCCAGTAACACATTTCACGTTCTCTCTACAGAACAATATTTTTGCTTAGACTGCCAAAGTGCTCAAGTGATTTCGATTTCCTGTGTCATTCAAGAAGTCTCTTGGCATGAAAACGCCAAATCGTACCATGTTTGCACAACATTTGCAAACCCCAGTTCAGTCTTGGCTCTTCTACGATAACAAGGAGTGCCGCTCACAGTCCCGATGTTCTCTTTTCTCCACGCGTAGCATCATTCGATGCCATCCCTTGTGTTCGGCAGTGATCTTGCTCATCCCAATTCTCCTCTCATCTCTTTTCGCAAAGCATGTTTGCGTGGCCCTGCCAGGCTCGTGCAGCTTCACACAAAAAGTGTGTTCCGTGTTTCACAATGTTGGTGACAGGAGTTCGCAGCACAGACAAGGTGCAGGGGGAAGACAAATCAGCTTCTTCACTGCCGGAGAATGAGCTAGCACAGCCTGCCCTTTGACCTCCCACATGCAGAGAAATCAATTAATCAATCTCAGCACACTCGCTGGCAAACTCGCTGGCAACTTGGGCGCAACTACAAGTTGTCCAAGTGGTGTCTCTCTCTCTCTCCCCCTCTCTCTCTGTGAGCTGCAGTCGTGTTTTTAATTTTGTTCTCTTCCACATCCCAGTCGATCCACAGTCACAGTCTCCATCTGGATCCTTCAGTTATCCAGCAAAAGTTCATCGTGTTTAGCATCCGATTCCCTAAAGTGAAATCCACTTCCTGCTGTGATAAGTCAAACGTCAATGAAGAGGAATCTGCAAAAGACATCATATTTGCCTGACAGCTTGTCATTGTCAAGTTCTACAATATCTAAAAAAAAAAAAAATAGATTTAGAGAAACCATAAAAATATTCCTTTCGTTTTACGTGAGGATCAGGCATGAATATTGTGTGTGTGTGTGTGTGTGTGTGTGTGAGAGAGAGAGAGAGAGAGAGAGAGAGAGAGAGAGAGAGAGGGAGGGAGGGAGAGGGAGAGAGAGGGAGACATGAGAGAGAGAGTGTGCGTGAGTGTGTGTGTGCGCGCGCGCGCACGAGCGCGCAGACAGCAGGGGGGGGGGGGTTGCGGTGGTGTCACAGTTAAGGCGAATAAACACTTCTAATATTTTAGGCAGCGTCCCACGAATTAAAACAAAAAGACACACAAAAAACAACAACAAGCGGCGATCAGCGAGAGAAACACACACCCGAGAAGCTGCAAGCAACCGCAGACATCGCCCCCTCTTAAGTCGTCTGTGCCTTGCTCTCCCGCAGCCGCGAGAGCCCGGTAGAGACGCGCCGGCGCTGCGTCGCGCTCCAAACTAGGTCCCCGCTTTAAATAATAACACCATGAGCGCACCTGCCAAACCAAAAAAAAAAAAGAAAAAAAAGACGCGACATTTTTAAAACGTTAATCTTCCCGATGTCGTCAAGTATATTTCTGACTTCACGCCGTCACGTATTTGCCCTCGTGTGACAAGTGCTGCGAAGAGGCCGGCTGCATATTTCAGCACCAGGGACAGCTCCTGCTGAGAAGCGGCCTGACGTTTCAGCCCCCGTTCCAAATCGCAAAAAATTCCTTTTTCTTTTTTTTTAATCAAACGTCAAATCCCGCCTGCTCTCGTTAAATGCAGTGTATAGTGTCAGTAAACAAGCGATAAATGCTCTCAGCCTAAAGTACAATACAATATATTTTTATTAAGCGGGACATATAGGGATTCCTCTATTATTTCCACAATGTACATTTGGTGAGCAACGTCACTGAACATTAAATCAGTCAAAAGCTACGAAGATTCCGAAATGTCGAACACACAATGTGAATATGTACTTTTATAAATTATATAGCTATGCTTCTCTGTCGGTTTTTTTTTTTTTTTTTTTTTAAATAAAGGAAAAATCTCTGAAATAAAAGGTCTCTAAGTCGTCTCCGGGTGGCTCAAATATGTCGCCTTATTTTTTCCCCCCCTCTGTCTCTCTCTTTTAATAAACTCCTCGGCGGCCTACATTTGGCTTATTTTTAGTATGTTCAGCATCCAAACGCAAACACCATTGACAGCACAAAGAAACATAAAGTAAAAACTTCCACTCGTGCAAAAAAAAAAAAAAAATGCCTCTGGCGTGAAAACAATTCTTCTCTGGTGTCCATAATTCCACATCAGCCTATCTCACCGGGTCGGAAGCGATATTCTTTAAGGCTGTACAAACATAAAGCAGCACATAACACACTACAGGCCTGTCCAGGTCATCAGTTCTTCCCGCCACACTTGTCTGCTCCCGTGCACCGGTTTTTATGTCTATTGGCAAAAAGGAAAAAAAGAAAAAAGTTTTGTTTTTTTTCCAAGAAAAAAAAAAAAGAAAAAAAAAAGAACAAATCCACATACTGGACAAGCGCACGCCGGTCGATCAACACGTTTAAATCATCCATGTTGCGTAAAAGTTGACTGATGGGTTTTGGTATATATGAAAACTCCAAGGAAACGTTCGTATTTGACTAGATAGTGGTCGAGTGTTGGGTATACAGATATTCGTCGGCTTCCTTGGCTGACAGTTTGTTTAAAGTTAAAAATAAAATGACGTGTTTTTGGATTTTTTTTTTCTTTTTTCTCATTTTCGTCTTCTTCTTTCTTCTACTCCTGCCCCTTCCTCTTCTTTCCTTCCTCCGACACGAGGAGACAGTTCCGCTGCGGCGCTCCACCGTCGCGCGTCAGAATTATAGAGGAAACACCAGAAAGCCTGAGAAGGTGGAGTACTTCCATCCGCCCATTAAAGTGCCGCGCTCCAGCTTGAGATAGACCCGGTCCTCCCGCTCCACCATCAGGAGAACCCCGTTGCTGGCCGCCTCTCTCGTCACGTCCTGGTCACCGGCGAACGCCGATATAACAGGATAGTCGTTCTGCATCAGGTTCACCTGCACGAGAGAGGATCACCCCTTGAATCTCACCAGTTGTGTGTGTGTGTGTGTGTGTGTGTGTGTGTGTGTGTGTGTGTGTGTGTGTGTGCGTCCTACACGCACGTATCTTGCTCCTCACCTGTATAGTTTGTCTGTTGTAGACCTTCACCACGTGAAAGCTGAAGCTATAAATCCCCCTCCGCGGTGCCTGGAAAACACTCGCCTTCAGATCGAAGTGGTTGCCGATATTCACTAAAACCTGTGACCAAAAGCAAAAGTAGAAATAAAATGAAAAAACATTGGGGGTTAGACGACGAGAATCAGCCTTTCCCGCCACCACTACCCTCCCCTCTGGCTAATTTGCATGCTACGATTAACACAACAGTTGTGTTTAACTAATCTGCCGTTCGCATCTGCCATGCTCGGTGATTACAGCGTGCATCGAGGGGGGCTTATCAATCACGGTTCTTCATGCGTCTGAACTTCAGTCGTGGCATTTGGGGCGCTTCTCTTGCTCGGATTGCGCGTGTCGGGCAGCTGTCCAAACACTCTCAATGGCGAGGAATTTGTTGAATTATCGCAGATTTTTCTTCCTTTCTTTTCTTCTCTTTTCTTTTCTTTTTTAAGGCGAAACAACAGACATGTCAGTTGAGGCCAGGCCTCCGTCGCATATGTGATAATAATCCTGAATGAGCGATTATCCGTTTTGGCAGCGCATCCACACACCGTGCCAATTACGCACGGCGATACGCGGCAGCGCTTCGCCATTGTGTGTTTTAAGGTTAGAGATTAGTCAGAACACACACATGGATACAGTCGGTTAAAAATGGCTTTCACATTCACATAAATACACATTCAGGTTACTATGCTGTGACTGTGAAGGGAAAACAATAATCTCTTTATGTGTCACTTTTCTCCTGACTGTGTGGATTGAGTCAACGCGAGTACCTGACCTGGTCAAAGTAGATGGTCATGGACGTGTTGCTCATCTCCGACGGCTCGTGGTTGGTGCCGCGCACAGCGGAGAAAGCCACCTTTGCCCCGGCGGAGCGGACCGATATGCCCAGTGACGAGGTGACGCCACCGTCCGACGACGGGTTGGAGTCGCACACCACCAGACACTTCCCTTCCAGCACGATGGGCTCCGTGTCGTTCTGGCCGAGGCTGAAAGCCACGCCGCATCCCATGAGGAATGTCAGAGCCAGCATGGCAGGTCCCGGGCAGCGCGCGGGCACCATGGTCGGATCGCTGCTCCCGTTCGCACAGACCCGTCAGCCCCTTGGAGGTTTGTTAGGACTCGATCACCTGGTCCGGACTTTCTCCTCTCTCTCTCTCTCTCTCTCTCTCTCTCTCTCTCTCTCTCTCTCTCTCTCTCTCCACTTTCTCCTCCTCCTCTTCTCTCTCTCTCTCTCTCCCTCTCTCTCTCTCTCTCTCTTCCTTCCCCCCTCTCCCTCGGTTTCTCTCTGTGCGTGTGTGTGTGTGTGTGTGTGTGTGTATGTGTGAGACGCTCTCTCACTCTTCCGAACACCTTCTGACACACACGAGCGCGCGCGAGAGCGCTCAGGTCCTTCCCAAGGCTGCCACTCTCCTCCCTCCTGGTCGCCTAAGTTGATTTTGGGAGGACGTTCAGGCGGCTGTGATTACAGATCCTGATGAAATGAGATGGAGAGGGTGGGAGGGGGGTCAGTGAGTCAATATGAGACAGAGGTAGTGAATAAAAATCGAAGGAGGAAGTCACTAATCGACGCGTTCCCTGTGCGTAAAAATGACTTTTACGCGATCAAAATGAAAGAAAACAGCGGATCGGTGAAAAGCAAAATTCGCACAGTATTTCTGTTCGCCTGCCACTGCTAACAATCCACAATCGGTGCTTGATCCCACTGTTTCTGGACGTTCTGCAGTGTTATACCAATTTCTATATTTAAAAAAGAAAAAAGAAAAAATGAGAACCACCTGCCAGTATGAATTACCCCGCTGTGAAACAAGCACTTTGTGAGTATTTCTGCTCGACAAATATAAAACAAAAGGCAAAACACGACCCACCTGCGGTGCGCTCTCCATCCCGCTCGCTCTGCCTCGCGCCGACTGTGAAGTGAACTGAGCGCTCAGATCAGTGATGCTAAAAAGCAGGAGTCTGAGTCTCTGGGCTCCCTTTCGAGGGACAACTCACGCCCATTTTGCTGTGTGATGCCCTGCTGCCACGGATTTCATTTGAAGACCAATCCCCTTGCAATAAACAGCACATGCGTGGACTAAGGAGGGGGGTTCTTGTTTACGCATTCATTAGTCCAGTGTTGTGAGATCACTCTGGGTGTGTGGGTCGGCGGGGGCTGCGAGGGCAGTGAACACTCGCCCTTATGTCTTGTCGTTTACGCGCTTAGAGATGTTCACGCTGCAATCCGGGGGGGGGGGGGGGGGGGACATGCAGTGCACTGACACATACATGTTCCTAATTTGAGACTTCCACGGACAGCGCGCTCACCACCTTAGCTCAAATAAAAATACTCGTGCGCCATCCAGTGGCGGATTTCACACCTATTGCATCTTGTCATCAAAGGCACGGTGGAGTGAGAGGAGGGGAAGCAAAATCAAAGCCCAAAAGTGATTAAAATGATGTGAATGCTGTGGCTTTGCATGTTTTATTCATAAGTGTGTACCGGCAAATCAGCAGGTCTCTTCTTCTTTCTTTTCTTTTTTTTTAAAAACTCCTCACATGCAAGTCACACTTACCACACATGCCATGGGGGCAAGTTGAAAGCACTTGAAAACTTCTGAAAATGTCCACTTCACAGAGAATGACCCGCACCCCTTCTGTACTTCAGCCGTAGCCTTTTTATTTTCAATTCCTGACATGTCATCACCCTTTGAAGAGCCGTGTAGAGGGGCCCCTATCAGCGCTCCACACCTCTGAAGAGTCTGCGAGTGGGCTTCAAAGGAGGTGAGCCCTCATGTTACACCCTTAATGAGCTGTCATTTTCCCATTTAAAGATATGCTCCTGGTGACATTATGCATGGCCACTGCGTCGCATGGGGGAAGCGACTACGTGGACCTTTCTCGGACGTCACCGGCAGAAGACGATTGTTGCACAGAATTTCTTCATTTCTGCTTCACCCCAATCTGAAGAAGACAAAATTTAACGTTTCCTGGAGGCTCTTTGGCGTTCAGTTTGCACCTAACTGTTCACAGTGACTGCCGACTGCTTCCAAAAGCAACATACTTGCACATAAATTCAAAACGTGCAGTGAAAAGTGGAGGAATTATTTCAGATTTCATCACTGGGTGGAGATGGGGGATCCTTGGTGTCTCTCTGCAGCCCCATTTGACAAAACAGTGCACTGTCAGAGCTGACTGACAAACCATGCGGAAGAGTGACATCAGGTATCCGAGAGCCACAACTGACCCCGGGCCTGCAGAAGGACACATAGCAACGGAAAACATCAAATGTCAAGTATGTGGGAACATGCAAAAGGAAAGGCTGCGGCCTACATGGCATTACCATACCAGCGGCTGCTGTTGCCCTGTAAGGAATTTGCGGAAAGCTGATCGGCCAAACTGACAACAGTGTTACGGTTATTTTCCCTGACAGACAGTAGAGTCCATTGGCTCTCCAGGATGGGGTGGAGGAGAAGGCAGTAACGTAATTGTTTTCTTAAAACCAAAGCTGGCAATTAAAAGATTTTAGTGATATATCCTCATCTATCCTCATCATCTGTGCGAATAAAAGAAATTTATTTTGCATCATCACTTCTAGCTGAGTTTTTTTTTTTTTTTTTTTGCTGTAACTGAAAAATGAGTCCTTACAGTGTCCTACCTTTCATAAAAACTTGTATAAATTATATGCAAATCATCCCCTGTGTTCTAAAGCTGCCATATGCTTCGCAAGGTCTAAAGTACCCACTAAAATAGTGTGCGTCCATCCGTCTGTCTGTCCATCTGTTCGTGTGCAAACAGAGACGAATCAGTGTCCTCGCGTCAGAAACGGGGTCAGACTTTGAAACAGGTTCATTCGGGAGCTATATTCCTCCCTTTGCCGCAGCCCTGAAAGGACCCGTCTGACTGGAGGGGATTCGGATTTTTTGTTATGTGTCTCTTGTCTTACATCAGTGAGATGTGACCTCTATCTTAACATGTCTGAGGAGGCAACATCAATCTTGTTCCTCCCCCGCTGCGCTAACACCCTGATGAGGAGTTATATTGCTAACCCAGAGAAAGGTTACGGCAGACTACTGTGCCCGCTGGAGCTCACAGTAAATGCTATTTGTCTGTTTGTGTGTGTGTGAGAGAGAGAGGGGGGGGGGGGGGGGGGACAATACAGTGCGGGCCACACTGTTGCTCTGCCAGAACACAGGAACATACTGATTTGTTTGAATCAGTATGTAAGGCATATTTTAGAGTACAGGAATAAGCATCATTGACAACCATTTCAGGATTTGAAAATCATGCTTTTATGTTTTCAGGAGCAGATGCATCATTTTTTTTTTTTTTTTTTTTTAATTCTTTACAATGTTTTTTTTATCCACTACATGGCAGAATAATTCTCCACATATTACATAATTCATTTTATAATTATTGGGAATAACATAAATCAATCTTGCTGCTATATATATTATTCATTTCGACTTCAAAAGGAGCAGCAAAGTATTTTCTAACTAACAATTAAAATAAAACTGAAATGTAAAATACAACCTTGTTATTCATTTGTTCTCATTGTTCTTTACATGAAATACTCTCTGCGTGTTTGCAAAAATGTAAATGTAAAAAATGTAAAATTCTAAGTATTATTAGTAATGGTATAGGAATGGCAGTCGTGGTAGGTGTTGTAGTATTAGTACTCTGCGACGGCTGGTGACGTGGGCGGAGCTAACTCTTCTCGTTTGAGGGGCACGTGCGAGTTATTCCATTAGCCTGCACGAATGAGTTGAGTTGAAAGCACACGTCGTTTCCCGAATAATTCTATGATTTAGAGTTGTGGAGAGAAAACGTTCTGAAAAATCACCAGACTTTTATCGTATAGGCTTCTCCACAGGTAAGCGAACACAAGCTGTGACGTCGTTCAAATGTTTTGCCAAAGTAACGTGTGTTTGGGCCTCGTAGGAATGCCGCACGAAAGCAAAAGAGTATCGTCAGAACAAGAACATAAATGAGCTCATTTCGTCGGTGGTTTACATTTGTCGACAAACGCGTTCGTTTCCTTAAGGCGCGAGTGCCGCGCCTCAATTTGGTTTTTGCTCGGGTCGCATAACTGACGTCACCATGGATACGGGACGCTTTCCAGCGGCAAATGGCTTTTGATGTTTGAGCGGGCCTTTGCACGTACACGGTTACGGATACTGACATTCTGGCTTTAAATTCTAGCAGTTTGTTTTTCTTCATTTGTTTTCAGACCTGGGAGATACATGGCGACACCACCAGTAGCCCCCAAAAGAGTCTCCAAAATACGGCCAGTGTCGTCTCGGAACTGTTTTTCAAGGTACTAGTTCTTCAGCACTACATGCTAGTCCCTCGCGCTACATGTAGAGTTTCCAATCGTCCCTTAAAATATAGAATTGCCCTGTATTTAAATCCCGTTTTAAACAGATGCGGGACGTATCTCGTGTCTCGTATTTCTAAGTTGTCTTGAATGTAAACTTGTTTTGGATACAAACTCACGTTCGTTTCCATAGAGTTTGCGTTCAAGACCGTAACCTGCGTAGCTGCGGGCAATACCATACTACAGACTGGCTGCGTAGTTTGCTTAGAGTAGGCTATGAATCATAATCTCTTGTTCTTTTCAGTTGTGTTTATTATATTATGTATAATTATGTATTTGTTATTGTAAGCTGGCAACACTATCTACATTCTATCTATCTATCTATCTATCTATCTATCTATCTCGTTCTTTCTTTCTCTACCTTTGGTGCTATAAAACAAAACAACAGCAGGGTGGCTGCGAGCTTGCAGCTCCAACCACCTTTGCTGCCCAGTTAGTAAAGGGATTTATGCACCTGGTTTGCAGCCAGACACTGTAAAACCAAAGCAAGAATCAATACAGGGGGCAAGGCACTCCACTGGGTGTTCCTATTAGGCGTCCTGAATCGGTTTAACGTGAGCCGTAAATGCAGCACGGAACAGTTCACACAAAGAAGTCAGCTAGCCTCTCTGTTCTCCATGCATACACGCACACACACACACACACACACACACACACACACACACACACAAACATACACTTGTACACAAGCCCATCATCACCAGTCATTGCGTTAAAACATTTTATTTTTATTTTAACTTTATCCTTCTGCAGTTTCATGCATTGATATCTCTTTTTTGCGATGTCTGTCTATCCCTGCTCCTTTGACGTTATATCATAATAGCAGTTGTCAAGGTGGGGACTTTTAAGGGATCATATAAAAGTGGAACAGAACAAAACATTCGCTCTTGCGATGAATCATATGGTGCAGTGCATTCTTATCACAATAATCCACTAAACGACAGTAGAATCCATGTCAATTAGATTTGTTGTGGATTATGATTATGAGTGGAACTGAGTGAGAAAGTGGAACTTGCATCTCAACTCGTGTATCTTTTCAGCCCAAATGGACTGCTCATTAGAGGCACATAATGTGTGGGTGTGTCTGTGCTCGCAGACGTGGGGTGCAAGGATGTTGTAAGGGGAAGTGATGACATGCACCGGACCGTGAGCAAGGGTTGGACAGGGAATCGATGACTCGGCTGCTTAACAAGGAGAACAAACCCATTCTGATGTGAAAGAAATAAATGCAGCATCCCAAGCAATCAAACATTTGTTTGAATTTAAATGATGTTTGAATTATTTGAAGAATTATTTGTGGTTTAATATTCAAGGAGGTCATGCTTAAACTTCATATTGTTCAAGTTATTAACGGTCATGTGGTAAAAATGTATTGGAAGTACTTTTTTTACATCAGTGAAGGCTGGAGTCAGTTTTTCTAAGCTGAAGGGAACTGCAGAACAGAGGAAGATGATCAAGATAATTACAGATATTCATAACTTCTCATCTAAACGCACTTTTTTTGTATGTAATTTTCAATTCATATCAGTGTGTAATTGTGGAATTTTCCAACAGCGCTTGTTGGAGCGTGGTTGGCTTTAGAATATCTTACCACTCAGCACTTCATGCATCGCTCGGCTTTGATTCCCTTTACTTCGTCTTTGATTAATCCCTCCCGGTGACTCCACAAGTGCCTCCTTTGACACCAGCACTTTCCACAGAAGTAAATGCTGTCGCTCTATCAAGCGTTCAATTAGGGCTAATGAAGAGTTAGACCGCCGCTCAAATGAAAACATCCATGCCGTGTTTGTCCCAACTGCTGTGCGCTGCTGTGACACAGCTGTCACGTCCCTCTGCTGACGCCTCACGTCTTCTGCAGGCTGCCGGCTGAGATCCTGGACAAGATCGTGTCCTACCTGGACGCCTCCGCCCTTTTCACCGTCAGTTTCACCGACAAGTTCCTCTGTCGGCTCGCCAACGAGAAGTGAGTGTCGCGGGGTAAGGTCAGTATTTCTGCTATGGCAGAGAGAGATGGCCATCTTCTCTCTCCCCCTGTCGCTGCAGCGCTCCATGGGCCAAGATGTACGTGGCAGAGTTCTGCAAGGATCGAAAGGCAAAGCAGAAGAGTGTGGATGAGCAGCAGCTGGTTGTGCCGACGGCCCCAGCGGTGGTGCAGGACCAGCCACTGGGATACTGGAAGATGGTGTACTTCAGGTCCGTGGCTGCGCGTGACTCAAACAAGTGGAAAAGGCATCTTCGAGCAATCAGCAACTACACAGGACTGCCCAGTCAAACAGAGCGCGTCCTACGGTAAGAGTCAAAACAAGAGGCCTTTGGTAGATAGATAGGTAGGTAGATAGATAGATAGATAGATAGATAGATAGATGGATTATTTAACAGACTCAAGGTGTACTTGAAACTTATTTTTATGTATTGTTCCTATGTTTAATCTAAAGCTTTATCTAAAAATGTATTTATGTATATATATATATATATATGTGTATATATATATATATATATATATATATATATATATATATATATATATATGTTTATATATACATACACATATATACGTATATATATATATATGTGTGTGTGTATAAATATATATATATACATATATATATACACATATATTTCCATATATATCTTGGATCTCCATAAAACAGCTTATTAAGCCCTCTGTCATCAGTCATCAGTAAATCACTGTTTTTAGTTCTGAGTTGGAGGGTGAATGAGTTTGGGTGCTTTTTTTCACCTCTGGTGCAGCGTTCTAGTGATACGTACCTGCAGACGCACAACGGAACACCTGTTTTCCAGAAACTGGTGCGTCATGGCCATCTAGAGGCACGTTTATCAGGAAAACAAAAATAACTTTGCATCATGCGGCACCTTCTGATGGTTGGTAAGAAGTGGGACTGCGCAAATACCAGCCGCACACATACGCCGTGTCTGAATGCAGGAGCTGCATTCAAAAGCCGGGTTTGCAGGGCTGCTCTTCAGAGGAAAAACATCTCGGCAGCGTTCTTTTTTTTTTTTCCAGAAGTTGCCGACGTTACGGTTGGCCGCTCTCGCCGCCGTCAAGACAGCAGCGTGGATTTGACTTTGAAAAACCCCGGCGCAATCTTCCTCCTCGCCATCTGCCACGCGCACAGCCGCAATCGCAGTCTTGCGCGCATCGTCGTGGGAGCCTGTGACGTGCTTGCGGTTTGGCAAGTCAACAGTGAGAGGGGGAGGAAAGAGAAAAAAATAAATAAACTCGGGAGATGGACTCCTCGCTGTCAAGAAAGTTGGAGGGCAAAAGGGAGAAGGGGTCTGGCGGAGGGGGGAGGGCGACGGAGGCGAGAGGGCCGTGGCGGGTCAAGCCGCCGGCAATCAAAAACAAAAGCGCGGTTTGTTTTTCATACGCCGCTTTAATGACTCTTTCTTATTAGAGGCGAGAGCGGAGGTCTCTGTCTGAGCGCGACGTCTGCTCCGGGGGAGCAGAAACCGCCTCCGACTGCGGTTTCTGCTGTGTTTTTATAACCTCTGATTAGAGGCTGCGCTGCACTCAATTTTGAGTTCTTTGGCAGACGGAGGGGGAGGGGGAGGAGGAGGAGGCAGGAATAACTGCGCCCCTCGCAGAGCCTTGTCGGAATTGTTGAAATAAATTACCAAGCCCTGCAACTCCTCATCTGCAGCGGGGCACGCACACACGTATATGCTTTCTCACCTCCTCCTCCTCCTCCTCCTCATCTTCCTCTGCCGCCTCTTCCCACCAGCTCAGACAACTCCCCGCGGAGGCTTCAGACGCTGAGGCGCGTGCGATTTACCTCAGTAATAATCATTTCACAAGGCCTCGCGCACACAGGAGACGGTGCAGGAGGGGAATTCCCCAGGGTCACCCGGGGCCCTCCTGGGCTGCTCCACATTTTTTTTTATTGTTGTTGTTTTTTTGTTTTTTTTGTCTTGTTTTGTTCTTTCAGCATTTTTTTTCCCCCCCCTGTCCCCTTAATTGATATTGGATGGCACCTCAGCGGGACACCACCTTCATCACAGTAGGTGAAGCTCCCCCGCCTCCCGCCTCGCCTCCCCCCGCGTCGCAGTTTAGACACAATTGGATCAAGAGATTCATCACGAGCCGCTGCCGCGGTTTTCATTTCAGCCGCTGCATATCATTTCGTTTAGCGACGGCCGCGCTGAAGCCGAGAGCAAAAGTCCGGCTCCGGATGACATGAGCTGCGTTGTGTTGCAGCTTTACTGAGACGTCTCACAGGTTTGATGCTTTGACGCTGCCGTGTTGCTGTAAGGGCTGCAAGCAGATGTTAGATTCTTGCCTTGTGACCACTGGCAGGACGCCGATTTGAAAGCGACGCTCGTGCTCAGATCTAATGTTGTGTCAGAGGTTGGCAGGATGATTGGGTAATCCAGTTGCTTGCGGTGCAAAGCTATCTAAATAATAATAATGATAATGATGCATTTTATTTAAAAGCGCCTTTCAGGACACTTCAGGTCATTGCTACGAAAGGTTTAAAATGACAGTTAAAAATGTAAAAATGGCAAGACACAGAATATCTGAATGTGTCTCCTTGTTTCCATCCTCAAAAAAAAAAAAATATATATATATATATATATATATATAAGGTTTGGACACACGCTATGAATTTAATGTCTTGTCTTTCATTCTCTTGACTATTGACATTGCAGTTTCTCGCTGAAGACGTCAAAACAACGTATGAACTCACATGGAATTATATAGGAAACAATAAAAATGTAAAATAACTCAAACATGCTTTATATTCAAATTCTTCAAAATAGCCACCTTTCATAAAAAGCTTTACAGTTATTGAAGGTGTTTTTCTTTGCTGCATAATTGCATATATCTTGCTCATATATTCGATGTTTTCAGTATCCACAGTGTAGAAAGTTATTGCATGGGAAGGTGTATCCAGACTCTCGACTGGTGGCGTATATCTATGCTCGTGTGGGGTTGCTCCCTACACGGACTCATCTGTACCTAATGCACGTACACATGTTTACTGGCCCTAAAAGCTCTGTGTCACCAGAATCCTTCATCCCGGCGTCTGATTGCAGGAACTTGCACGTCACCTGGGAGCTGACGGTCTCAGATAAGTCGGGGCTCGAGGCCGCTCACGAGCTGAGCTGGGCGCGCTTCTCCGAGACTTCTGCGACCCTGTGCTGGAGCGGGGTAGGCTGTTTGCCCGACCAGCGGCACATTTCCACCCTTCAACTCCACGGTGTCAGGAGAGTAGCCCTCAACTGCCCGGGCCTGAAGAAGTGAGACTGCCTGGCACACTGGACTGTGTTTCTGCCTCCCCCTTCCCCAGCGCTGAAAAACCCACTCTCTTCTCTTCGCCTGCTTCTTCCAGGCCTGGCTGGAGGTCCCTCATGGCAGAGTTAGACGTGGAAACTTTGGCGCAAAACGCGCAAACGATCGGTGGAGACAGACTGGTCGAGCTGAGGCTGCTCAAGCCAGGCATAACCATCGGCCTCTGGAAGGTAAACATTTCCATGCCAAGATTGACATTTCAAGCGAAACGAGTGACTTGATTACGCCGCAAAACAGCAGATTCCCCCCCCCCCGCCCCCTCGTCTTTGAGCGCAAGCTGTGGCTCTCTTTTGCAGGGCCAGAACTCGGTTGCCTTTGTAATGTTCACGCTCCACTTCCTCTCGCTGGTGGAGAGCAGCACCGAGGGATCTTGGGGTCGGTAAGCAAGCACTTGAAAAGGCACCTTTTTTTTATGCACATGCTCACACGGCGTGCAGTGAATCACCTTCAGCTGGTTAGGGCCCGATTCATGACAGGAAGGGGGCTGATATCCCCCGATGTGGCCTGTCTGAGGCGCACAGCATGCCGCCTCGGAAAGCGTCCGCATCAATAGTTCACAGCCAATGATGTGAGTGTGCTCAGGGGAATAGCCACAGACGTCATGAGGATCTTTACACATTAGGCGGCAACATGCGTTTTTGTTTTTTTTATTATTTCTTTTTTTTTGTTGGTGGATGCTAATCTTTTTTTCCCAAACCCGACAATTAAATTTCTGTTTTTTTTAAATCAAACCAAATCAGGAATTTACAGCATATTCTTCCTAGAGATGGATGATGGTTGCTGCCTGCAATGACTGCTGCTGATAGGATCTATCATTTTCACATAATCATAACCCGCAAGTCAACAGAGGATGCAAACAAATCAAACCAGCAGTAATATTGTTGATTTTCTTCTGGTTCGTGTTTTTGGAAATCACTGCTTCAGAGCGTCTCCAGCCAAACGCTGCATCACTGCGCTCCCTTCTTTTATTGACTCTATTTTTCGGTCATGGTTTTAACCCAGCAGGCGGTTTTTCCGGTGAGAGGGTTGATGCAACAGTGGACTCTTGAGCAGTTGTTCCATCTTGTATATCCTGGCTGTCATCCGTAGTCGGGCTCACATGCATGAGGGGCCTTTGAAGCGCTGAGATGTGCTGGATTCCTGAGTCGTGTGCTCACAGCCCCCTCTTCTGGCGCCTTGCTAGATCACACTTATATATGTACATATTTTTAAGAATTACAATTACCCAGTTACAAGTTACCTACTTTCAACTTTCTTTTTCCTTTTTCCTTTCCCCCAGCCCTTACACAGAGCCAGTGTACAGAGCCCCTCTGGATGACATCGACCCGCAGTATGGTCTCCATGGCTACCACCTGCACCTGCTTCTCCACAACACCGAGCAGGAGATCATTTCTGGAAGCTTCTCCCAGCTCGCCTGCCAAAGAAGTAATTCATTGATAGAATCTTGTTCATATGTGAGGAAGTGTGATTGATGTCGTCCACCTTCACTGTCGAGCAGCCAAGGTCAAGGTGGTGCTTAAATAAAAGAAGGAAAGTAAATTAACTGCGGCCCGTACGAGGTCTTTGAAGCTGGATGTGTTTTTAGCCGTTCTGCGACTCTGATCTTTAATTATTCATTCACCATTGCATGTTGGATAGATTACTACTAGTAGTTTTCACTGAAGCGTGTTATCATCGCCTCTTAAATATTATCATATGTGCAAAGTTGCATCAATAATCTGCATCTGCACAATGACTTGGCTCAAAGAAAAAGTGCAAATACAGTTTTTTTTCCCCTTTTCTGTCCTCCTGACCATTAAAAACCATTTTGAGACATTGCAGTTTTGAATCAGCTGCATCAACACACATTTGATTCCACTGAGCGCTGCGCCTTGCTCTGCTCAAACAGGCAAAATCAATAATGGCCTCGTGCAGCTGACCGCCGTGAGCAGGATGGACTTGTCTCAGCACAGGCCTCTGTCGGCCAGCGTTGCCCTGCCTTGGAGGTGCGAGGCCCTGGAGGGAACCGTGCAGGTAAAACCGGCTGTCGGCGACTTGCAATTTTTTTTAATTTTTCTTTTACACTTAAAGGACGGTAGAACAGCGATCTATGTTCCTCTCCTAGGACTGCTGCGTCATGAGCGTCACTTTGCTGGACGAATTCCGGAAGCCCTTCTGGTGCGTCAGCTCCCTGGTGTCCATGCGGCCGGAGAAGTCGAGCGTCTGCTACGATCGTGACGGTGAGTGCTTCCTCATCCACCACCGGGACTCAGACGGCCAAGTTGAGATGGAACTCGTGCGCACGGAGGAACCGCGACAGCAGGTTTTCCTCGTCAGCTTGGTCGTGCGTGTGACGGTTGACAAGGTCAACGAGCACTTCGGTCGGGATTACTGAGCCCTGTTTGTTTCGGTTAAAATGTCTAGAGGTCTGTACGACATGCCTTCTTGAACCCATCCATCCATCCAGGCACCAATGCCTCTCTTATTCCAGTTGTAGTAATGATCTAGCAATCCATTTTTAGGGTAGACTATAAACACCAGGCTAAGTTAGCTTAGTTCCCCTGCAGATCTGTCTGAGGTTCGGTGAAAATAGCTAAAATATGGGACTATTAATCCTTTCCCCAATACACTGAAACAAAGTTTTAATGACGGGAGCAGGAGACACTGAATTATATGGGTCCATTGTTCCATTTACAGCGTCTCTGTCAGGCCTTGTCCTTTCCAACTGTGGCCACGACAGGGCTGCCCAAAGGCCACGCGCCCGTTAAAGCCACTATATAAATGAGAGCCGTCGCGCAGTTCATTGGTCGGCTCGCCCGAACACGTTACACGGTGACAAATTGGATGAGATTGACAATGACTCGGACTGAATGATGTGCGCCTGGCAGAGTTTTTAGGTTACAAGTGCGTTACAGCACAATTTCCTCCAGGCGACCTTCACACCACCCTTTACCGCTCGCATCAGCCGCCGTAAACGGCCGATCCTTCATCCTCCCTTTTATTAGAAGTTGAAAAAAAAAAAGGCACCAGGGTGTTGAGAGTAAGATAATGGACTCGGGCGGACATGAGGCCACTTACTCAGACGTCAGCGTAATGGCCAAACACGGAATATTGTTTCTCGGTGCAAGGACCGTGTCAGGTCTGTTCCTGGTGCTGCAGAAGAGGTGAAGGCCGCAATATTAGCTGCTGAAAATAAATCTATAAACTGGTAAAACACACGTGCAACATTGGTCAGCACATACTTTATGATTGGTTCTTTTTTTTTTTTAACTTGCAAGGTACAAGTCAGCGCTTTTTAAAAAATGTATTCTAATACTATCGGTTCTCCACTAGAGGGCTCCCTTCCACTAGAATTGGAAACACCCCTAAACGGCACAACTGCTTCAGGGTTGTTAAATCATGGTCACTATAAATATTCAAAAATAAATGAGAGCCACCGCAATGTGGTCACCGGCCTAACAGTTTTCAAATTTTTGTGAATGTCATTCAAGATGGAAAAAACAACAACAAACCATATCCTCCCATCCTCTGTTATGTTTATTATTATATTTTCATTCGCAAAAGCTTTCCAGGCCTTTTATGTTAATCTGACCTCAAACGGCTCAAACAACACACAAATTAAGAGAATCCACTGCCCAAAGCAGTGAATGGGTAGATTTGGTGACATAAAGCTTCATTAGACTCATCTTTCTTAGTTTCCTCGCAGGCTAATCTTGAAAGAAAATTGCTTCCATTTTTAGCCTCTAATTCCCTCCCCTGTGACTGACCAGCTGGGTCCGAAGACAATTCAGCCTTGGAAGAAGATGACATATTCCTTTTTGTACTGCAGGAGGGAAAACAGTCAATTAATGTAAATCGGTGGGCGGCAGTTTGATTAACATGGAAACACGTTTGATTTTGTTTATGCAGTCAGTGTGAGTCATCTTTTTTCTCCTCTAATTTATATTTCTTGACAAACCCTTTTGTGATCCTTACGGCTCCAACATTCATCAGCGTGTTGGAGAAAAACTAATAGCCTTGTAGTTGTATGAAAACACAGTGTGGTACATTTTTACCCAGCTAGAAGCCACAACAGCTGCTTAATTGAGCAAAATCTTTTGTTGTTGCCGCCATTAAAAAACTGACACCTGTGTTTACTCGTTTTCTCCTCAAGTGACTGCAGTGTTGTACTGGGATTTTTTTTTTAAAAGGCGCTTGTTATACAGTCTTGTTGTTGACGGCTCAAAGAACAGAAAGTTGTGCTTCAGTCAGCAGTCAGGATGAGATGCTCCAACATCTTTTCTCAAGTCTTGCTAGTGATCTGCTATTTATTTGATTTTTGAAACTCTTCAGACCTTTGGATTTTTGTTGGCAGAATCATAAAACCTTGTGCGTTTAGGTCAAACCAACAGTGTGACATAATCTTTACCTCGATTCGTTAAAAATGCTGCGGACGCGGAAATTGCGCTGGTGCTGTAAATCCAATACTGACAATAATGGAATACTAATGCACCCAGCACAGATTAGAGCCTCTTGTACATTTCCCTTTTGGTTTAGCAGATAGGGATAATGAAACTCCCTCGTCCCCTGGGTGCAGGAGTGAGAGTGGGTCAGTTAATGTTTGTCGTGAGGGCTGCAGGTGGCGCCGATCCGAGCGTTCCTTTAAAGGACCCCGGCTGCGTTGTCGTGGCCGTCACTCTAGTCGACGCCGTGAGTCAAAACAAGGCCAGTCCTTCACTCCCGCTCGCTATTTATCCAAAGTCACCGCTTCGGCTGACTCAGTGCCAAACTGCCGACACAAATATCAAACAGGCCTGACAGGAGCGGCCCGATCGCTGCTCGTACACAAGGTTCCATTTGGTCTCGGTGTAAAGGTCTGCGGCCGGAGGCGGACTCTTATCGATCAGGACCGTCGGTAAGAGGGTTAGTCGAAGCAGAAGGAGGAGGCGGAGGCGGAGGAGGGGAGGAGCCAGAGGCAAAAGGAGACGGCGGCAGCCTTTCTCTTGATGTGTGAGCAAGGCACGATCAGCCTTCGACCTTGTCCACAGGTCTGGATTTCAATTCCACCCAAAAAGGCACCTCCACCGCTCTGCCCCCGCCCATAGAAGGTCAAGGATGCACTTTTGTCTTCCCCTGTGGGAAATTTGTTGGAGACATTCTGGTCCATCTACGGGCCCTCCTCCAGGTGTGATTGTGAAAGAATTCATACAGTCATGCATGCATATCAGAGCCATGTGAGTCTTGGTTGTAAAGGCTCCATTGGGCACTTGGGTGCACGCTGGCAGAGCCTATTAAAAATTAACGCTCAGTTTAGGAGTGAATTGGTCTTTGAGGGCATACGAGTTGCCGCAGCCAGACGTATGATTGCATTTTAATCACGTCCCCCCCTCCCCCTTGTGGCGCCGCCTGTGCGTGACACCCATTAAAGTCGACGGCTGTCACTGCGGCCGGCGTGACATTTCCGCAGACATGCACCCGTCGCAAAGGCAAATTAAGACGGGTCTGCGGCCGAGGTGGCGCTCTGATGCCGCGCTCCCTCTCCTCAGAGTGCCGCCCTGACTCCGTGAGCACGTCTTTTCATATTTATGTGTCCAACCTGCCGTGGCGCCGTCTTTTCTGTCTTGTTTTTTTTGGGGGGGGGGGCGTACAGCTCAGAGTTTTGATCTTCCGCCGTGCGCGCGCCGCAGCTAGGACCTGTCTTTACGAGGCTTATTGAATTAATGAGGTCCACCTCGACCGTTACCATGACGATGACCTAACTGGCGGCGAGTCCACGCTCGGGCGCCGGCCTTTTGTGTCGTCCAAACACGAGGCGGTTGTGCAATTATGCTGCAGTCAAGTGCTGCGTGTGAGGCGCTCACGGTTCTGAGGTTCTTTCGAACTTAGGATGGTAGCGTGATAAAAAGAGTCGAAGGTATGGAGGCATTTTTGGTTTCCTCAGGCCATCAAGGGAGGAGAAAAGATAACGGACCGACAGGGAATGCCATGCAGTAACTGATACATTACAGCTAATGTAAACCTGGAAAGGTTTAGTGTGTAATATTTGGAGAAACAAGTGGCATCAAGCAGTTGCATTTTAGATTGCAGCGCTCACTCTCTCACCCTCCCGCTCCCGAGCATGCCAGTGAACTACAATGACCTGCACACCCAAACCTGGATACCACATCCGCTTTCTTCTTCGTTGTTTTTTTTTGGGGGGAAGGCGTTCACACTAAATCCAAAACACGATGTCAGGCGCGCTGCCTGTAACAAGACCCTTGTCTATATATTCCTATATATAAACATATATGTATATATATATATAGATAGATAGATAGATAGATAGATATGAGAACCGTTGTAAGGGTTGGAAAACCAAATTACTTGATTGTACACTTTTGTTAATGTATTTATGGGCAGTATATTAAACTATATTAAACCCTCCCACCCCCCACACGTCGTGGACTGGATCAGAGCCGCAGCAGTCAAAGCACCGCCGTTGTTCAGTGACCGGCAACACGTCTGACTAATTGGCACACTTTACTTCCTGCTGAGGCGAGAGGCCAACACCCCCTCATACCCGCCCCCCCAGTCCCTCGGACCCCGCCCCCTCCTGCAGCGTGCTCTGAGTGTGGAGCGAGAGGGATTTCCGTTCACACCTTTGATGATGATTGATACTGCCGGGTCTCAACTTTTTCGCTCCGGTCTCCACCCTCTCGTGATCGCTCACCTCCGGTATTAGTGAGATGGATGATCCTCCATTGATGGAGATGCGTGCACGAGAGCGCTCGCGAGGGAGGGGTTGGGGCGGGGTCGGCGGAGGAGTAAAAAGAAAAAGAGAAGAAGAAGGATATCACATCAGGGCGCAAACAGCAGCAGCTTATCAGCGGCCGCTATAAATCCAAAGCATTATTTTTCGTGTTTGCAGTAGCTGTCATGCTGTTAACTCCCCTGTGGCTTGTTAAGCTGTGAGTAGACTTTGTGTTGAGATAAGAGGCTTAAACTTTAATTAGACCTAATAAGAGGCCCTGCAGTAAAAACAAGGAAACGGAGGAACAACTTTTTTCTTTTTTATTACCTGAAAACAACCCCAACCAGTTTGTTACAATGATGCCATGCAAGTGTATCGGGTCAAAAGTCAACTTTGTCCGAGTGACTTGAGTGAGTTGACTTTGGGGCGTGACAGAGAAAGTTTGAGAACCACTGGTTTACATGAACATCCACCACTTGGAAAGTAGTGCATGCATTTGCGAGTGAGTCATTTGTGCTTGTGAGAGCCTCAACTGATTATAAAAAAAAAGTTTTCTTCCTCCAAGGTGGGGCGTGACAGAGAAAGTTTGAGAGCCACTGCAATAGGAGGTCTTATTAGCGTTGCATGTTCCATGTTTTAAGTGGAAGATGCCGGACGAACAGAGGAAGGCGCTGATGTGCCTTTGTGACTTCTTCAACTACCTTCCACAGGGTGTCTTTGTCGTTATTTGTTTGTTTATCTTATGTAACGTGCGTTCCAATTCTTTTTCATAGTATGAAATGTAACATGGGGCTGGTGTGCAGAGTTTGCAACTCACAAACCTCACAGAATTGGCTACTTAATTGGCTACCTACGGTTGTTAACTGCTATTTACTCGTGATGAACCTTGAATTGGTTTAATTGTGGTTTTTGCATTTTTGTGAATCATTTCCTTGCATCTTGTGTCACTCGTATCTTGGTCTCGCACTGTCAGGTCAAATGCTGGTTCGACGATCGCGCTCGGCCAGTGACAGTTCCCTGTCTTTCTCTGTTCTAATCGCTGGAGGACACTCCACTCAGTGGATTTGGCCAAATTTACTCAAGCGAAGTCCTCGCAGGCGGACGGAGGAATTAATTAAGACGGCAGCGACTCCGCAGCGGGACCTGATAGGGGACTTGCAGCAGCCGTCCTGTGCTTGGTGGGAGGGGCTTATCCTGCCTTTGCTGTCTCAGTCTCCGACCCGATGGTATGGAATTCGCACTTTGGAGACGCACAGCGGTACAAACGCACCTGACTAACCTGTTATTCGCCTTATATGGAGTCTCTGCCGGTGTCCGTAGCGCCGGCGTCTCTGCTTTCTTCACCCGTGGCGTCCCGGTTTTGATGCCGTAAATAATTGACTCCTCTGTCTGCCCCCTGCTGGCCTCGACGCACCCGCAGCCTCCACATCATCACTTTTCCGCCACGCCGGCGACCTTGCTGCCCCCCTACATCTCATCGCGGGGCGTTAGCTAACACTCGGAGGACGGCATTCATCAACGTCACGGAGGTGTTTTGCCAGCGGTGCGTTTTTCCTTTCTGCCGCCAGCCCCTTTCGAAATTCCGGTTCAGTTTTCCAGCGTGACCTGCGTCACCTCGCCGGCTCGGCGTGCAAGGTTCCTCACAGTCTCGGGTTTCTGCTGATACGAACCTGCGTCTCACATTCTGCCGCTTCCTGCGTTAGTGTTTGCTCAGCTCATATCCTCCCACCGCGCATCCAGCAGCGCTGCGGACACTGCTTTGGCTCTTTTTAATGAAAAAAGAAAGAAGAAAGATAATATTTTTAATGTTCAAACAGATAATTGCAAATGTTTATCACTGGCAAATCTGCATAAGCGTTCATAAAAGCGACCACATTACCCAAACGTACCTTTTTTTAATATCGTTTTTTTCTTTCGGAGATCGTTTGTCAGATTGTCCTCATCTCCAGATCACGGCTTTAATTTAGTTTGTGATTGCGAGGTAACTGTCACCGTTATCTGTGAATCGTGACTCATTCATTGATTGCGGCGCCCACTGGTGCGCGACGCCTCCCTCTCGAGACTCCGATGAGTGTGAGACCACATTCAGTATCATTAACAGTGCAACAGTTTAGGAAGGGTGTTACGATGAAAAACACACACACACACACAGAGTCACATGTGTCACGATCAATATCTGCAGATGGATGAGTTGCTTTGAGAAAATTATCCGGAAACAAAATTTGGGTCTGTTCTCAGTTTCCCCCTTTTCTAAAGGCTCATGATTAATAATATTTTGGGTCAGTCAAGTCACACAAAGACGTAACAGTTGACCTGTAATGCCACGTGCTCAACAAACATAGACATCTGTTGATGAATTTTCAAACCACAAAGTGTCTAAATGCTGATGTTCCGCTGATGGACTTCAAGGGTGGAAAAAAAAAAAGAAAACAGATCTGAAAATCTATAAAGCAGACACCCTGAGGACATCCTGTCCTCAGCAGCTTAGCCAGACATAAAACATTCAGAGGTCTGAAGCTGCCTTTCAAGAGAGAAACTCCCGCAGCAAACACTCGGTTTTGTTGTTTCCTCTCAGCTTTTATGCAAAATCCTCCACTCTTGACTCGCTGGAGATATGCAATATGCATAACACAACACCGAACGTGCCCGAGAGGAAGTTGTACATTAAAATTGCATGAGCCTTTTTACTCCGACACCACCATCATTCAAATCTGCTGTACGGACGCTGGGTCACTGGAAAAGCTCACAGTCTCAGACAGACGCTTACAATTGTGTGTGACTTTAAGAAAAAGCAGTTAGCCAAAAATCTCTTCAGATTTTCAGATTTTGAAAAAAACTTCCGAGTGTTTTAAACCATTGTCCAACCATTGTCAATTTTGGAATTTAAAAATGGAAACATTTCGGAGATATTCAGAAAAATTCAGAACAACAGTTCTGAATTTTAAGCAGTCACCACAGAAGGCACTCTCTTCCTGGAGTTGGCCTGTGCAGCGGGGGCTTGACGTGGATCTCGGCGTGTATGCGCATGTTTACCGGGGCCAATTTTAGATGTGTCAGAAGAAGCGATGCTCGGAGCTCCCTGTGACAGCTTGGGCGGAACAGCCTCAGTCCTCATCTCAGAATCACCTCTGCTCACTGGAGAAGAACCGTTTTGTCACATATGGACCCCGACGCGCTCTGTCAGGCCTTGTCAGCGCACGTCGCTCACCGCCATTATCGCTGTGATCATCGGCGCTTTTAAGACTGGATTCAGATTCCTTCAAAAAATAAATATATATATATCAAAAAACCTGTATTGAACAAAATGTTTTTTTTTTTCCCCCAACATTGTAAAAAAAAACATAGCCCAATTGCCCAACATTTCAATCAAAGAAAATCTGCCACTTTCTGCTTCAGCAACAACAACAGAGACTCTGCCCGGTTACCAGGATGACCCGAAAAGGGCTGGATGCTTCTGAACTGGGTCTCCTTGTTCCAGCTCACCTGCTGCTAGATTCACTTAAACGAAAACCCCCTGTTGCTCCAAGGGCTTTGAGGCAATCAACGGGCTGCAAAATGACACATGCGTTGCTACCGATGTTTCAAAGACTTTTACGGCTCGTGCGGGAGTGTTCTCCCCGGGGGATGAGAGTCAGGATGCTCCCTTTTTCTCCGTGAGGCCAGCAGCATTTTTATGAGACTCGACACAGGATATAATAACTGAGAGTGGAGAGTCTACTAAATCCTCCATCTTGGGGCGCAGCTGGCTTTCTTGGCTTTTTTCTTTTTTTACCCCGTCCCTCATCATCTTTGCAAAACAGGCCCAGAATGCACGGCGGCAAAACAAACACCTAATGGTTCCATTTTTGGCAAAAAGGAAAAAAAGCAGCAGTCTGACCTTGAGAGATGAGGCAGCGGCTCCGCGAGGCAAAGTGGGCTTCATTTTTGCCTGCCGGGTCATCCGGAGATGTTCGGAAAACCTCTCGCGTCCACTCCCTCGCCGTGTTTATCGCGGCGCTGCAAGACGGAGCATAAACCACCTGCGATCGCACAAAGAGCGCTCAGTGCTCGTTGGCCGTGATCTGTGTCGGGTTGTTTGTGATGCGCACCAGTGTGCTACTTTAAGGGGATTCCTCGCTGATGCAAGCCGTGCAATTTTTGAGAAATCACCTCCAGGACAAAGTTTTTGTTCTTTTTTGCAACAGAGAGCATGACCTTCTGTGTTTACTGCTGATGACAGACATTGTTTCAGATGGCTGCTTTTTTTTTTTTTTCAGAATTTACTGTAATGGGTCCAAATCAGACATCATATCAATTGTATTTTTTTTTTTTTTTTTAATGTTTTTCACCCAATTGTTTTAAAATGTATTTTGTTTTTGTTCCCGTGTTTAATGTGTTTGTGTGTTTATGTTATTTCTAAGATGTACCATCACAGTTCCTATTTATGGGGTGGCTTTTACTTTGTAGTATACATCGCAGAATACTATTGCATTGTATCGATTCTTAGTTTTTCTCACCGTGAGCTGTTTTTGGGGGAAATAAATTAATTTGAACACACAGTTGGCTTTATTTCTTTACTATTTTTCTTGCTGAATTGCTTGAATTCATTTGTCTTCATAGAGATTTGAGACTACAAACATCTGTGTCCGTGAGAGGGGGGGGGGGGAAAGAAGCCTGTACAAAGCATTTTTAAGTGCGAGGCAAAACCTGTACAGTGACTGGATGAACCTTCATTCCAGGAGACCAATCACACATCCATCCTTCAGCCGCCTGGCCATGCCCCCCCCCCCATAATAACTGCAGACCTTTACTCTCATAAACAGTGTCCACACACCTGCAATTACGCATGAATCTTTCATATCGTAATCAAGCTGCAGGATCCTTTGTCAAAGCGAAAGCGGAGGGTCTGATTAGACGAAGAATCAGAGAGTGGGAGGAAAAAGGGAACCTGGGAACAGGCGTCTCGTTCGCGCTGTGATTTTTAAAATTCTTTGCACAAGGGGATAATTGAAATTCCGAGGAGAAAAGTTTGAAAGTCAGGAGCGAGGCGTCCAGAAGTCTGCTTTCCTCTGACTGACTCCAGGCCAGGTGCACTTCATCACGACGAGCCTCACATCTGAGGCAGAGCTCTGCGGTGTCGCTGTTGTTTTTTCTTCTTCTTCCCCTCCTGATGCAACCCTCTGCTTGGGCTCCCGTCAGCGCTCCTCGTCACAAGTCGCCGATTTAAAGTCATTAACATCGCACACGCTTAACCTAGCCTGGCGTCATTTAGGCTTAATGCGTGCACTCGCAGGAGCGCTCCGCTGCTTGCGGCGCGGAGCACAGCGGCGTAGACGGAGCAAAGTTTTTTCTCGTTTGGTTTTACTGGTGGATCTGTTTTCTTCAAGGGCTGCGTGCAGCTGCTTGAAACACTAAAGTGTGTAAAGAAGATGGTTGGAGGGGGGCTGACTGATGGTTCAGAGCTCAGACATTAACCCACAACCCCCCCCCTGTGTCTGTAATCCATTTGCAGAGCAAGCGGGGTCGCTGGGATTTCAGGTGTAGAATCAAGACTGATTCATCCTGGAGGCCTCACATCTGATTCGATGAACTTATCGGCTCCACTGGTTCAGTGAGAATCTTAATTGGCTTGTACGGAAGGGGCAGAGTGATCGATTGTCTAACTCTAAGGGTGGGCAAACTTTTTCACTGGTGGGCCACAATGAGTTTAGAATCCGACAACTTACTCTTGTTTACAGTCTCCTGTAAAAATCCTTCCAGCTAAAACTGTTTATTGGGGCTTTGTGTCAAACACCTGCCTGGGGGAGGGTAGCGCTGCTTACCTGAGGTGAAGTGCCGGTGCCCTTTGTGACATCACAGGGGGCGGGTTTCACGAGACGGACAGGGCAGACTTTCCTCCAATGAGGCATTGCGCATTATGTGGGCTCCTGTAATTGCAGTGACAGCAGTGTCCAGGGTTTGTTTTCGCACCTCACAGATATCTGAGCAGTTAAAGATGTAGATTATTTAAGAAAGGTAAGAAAGAGTGTATTCAAATGAAGCTGCTCTTGCTGATGGGTTCACTGGCGGCGCTTCGCAGCGACGTTTCAACAGCACTTTGCAGAATGGGCCTCGAGTCATCTGCACGCTCAATTGTGCACGTGCACGCCCGTTCGCTCGCTGTATGCGGGGACTTCATTTGTATTCGCGGTGGCGTGACGCACGTCGGGGCGGCCGTCGGTAAAATAGCGGTTTCACCTCCAGCGACACAGACGCCGACGCTCCGACTTCGGCTGATGTACGGTAATGGGGACGAGGAGGGGGGGGGGCCGTGGGGGGGCCGTCAAGGACTTCCCTGCGACACACCGAGTGCAGAGGTCAAAGCCATAATTGGGATTTAGGACGGCGGACGGCTCGGTGTAATGCGCTGACCTTGGTTCAGGAGAGACCTGAGACGCACATGGGGGAGGAAACAGGACGGCTGCGAAAGAGAGAGAGAGAGAGAGAGAGAGAGAGAGAGGCGTGGGCTGAATGTGCTGCAGGCCCATTAGGTAAAGGTCAGGGGTTAACAGGTTGATTATTTACTTCATTTCCCAACTAGGGTATGTTTTTTTTTTTTTTTTTTTTTTAAAGAAAAGACAAGAATTGAGTCCCTGGTATTGAATTCATGATATTTTGGACCCAAAACCTCCTAAACCAATTCACTCTATTTTGTAGAAGACAAGAAGGAAGATAAATTGTTTTTGTATGAAGTTTGTCTCTTCTGCGCAGGAGGCAGTTTGTCGAAAACAATCGGCGCTGCTGCTGCTGCTGCTGCTGCTGATGTCTATTCGGCCAAATGCTATTTGGCTGCTGATGACAGTCTGTTGATGCCGCAGCAATCGTTTTTAGACCGAAGGCACTAGATATATTTCTTTCGTACTTTCTCATTTTTCCCCCCCTCTCCCTTCCCTGTCATGTGCCTCTGCTGGTTTATAGCCGCACATCGAATCCATTGTCCCCGCCGCAGCGCCGCTGCGGTGCTCGGGAGTCGCTCCGGCGGCTCAAACCCAATGATGACATTTACATATTAAAGGTGCTCGGGACGGGACGGGACTGTTTATTTATCGGAGGCAGAGAATATCTACGACTCGCCTCTTAACGGCCGCAGCCGGCTGAATGGTTTCGCTCCGCAGTCGCTGTATGTTTTGCCGGCTGTCACAGCTAATGAATTGTACTCGCCAGTTTGCTCATGACACTGCTGCTGCTGCTGCTGCTGTGGAAGCCGCCTGTGCTGCTGCGAGTGCTGCTGTGAGTGTGCAGGCTGCACCACTGGACCCCTCTTCTTAATGCAACCAGCTCGAGTTTGACACGGCAATCATTTACTCCACTTGCTCTACAGCTTCGGATTGTCGCTTTGCTAGAGGAGGGTCATGCGACTGGGACTGTCGCTGCAGTTGAGTGGACTTTGTCCTAGAGACATAGGTTCATCGGGATGTGTCATGAAGTACATTCAAGCATTTGCGAGTGAGTCATTTGTGCTTGTGAGAGCCTCCACCGATAATAAAAAAAAAAAGAGCTTTATGCCAATCAAAGCGAAACATGCATCATTTTGAACAATACCAAATGCTGCAAAATCACCGCTTTGACCGCTTGCTGCTGATTGAGGACAGTCCCAACCTTTTTTGAATGCACAAAAAAGCTTTTACCCTAAATTTGAAATATGAGTTTTTGGGTGTGTTGTGAGCAAGCAGTGCGGAGGGGAACGCTTTTGCCGGCCTTCGATTTCGCCGCTTTAACCTTCAGTCAAAAGGACTCATCAGTCACTGGCGTCTGTTTTTGTCCCACCGTGATGAATGCATCTCCTAATAGCGCTAATTCTGTCAGGGGGCCAGGACGGGGGGAAAAAAAATTGGGACAAAGACAAAAGGAAGCATCCCGGAGGGGAGAGACGACATGCCGTGGTTCAGGCGCTAACACAAGATACTGCGACCTCCGTCATCCATCCACTAGTGGACACCAGCACTGAAACATTATGTGTTAAACTCCAAGCTGCTTGAAGGTGAACAAATTTTCCTTTTTGTGCAGTTTAGCAGCTGCGTCGACCACGTGCCCAACGCGGCGCCTCGTAGAGGTTTTTTTTTTTAGTTTCGCCATGGCAACCCTGCAGCGGCTGCATCCTCGCCTGATCAAACATCCCTGCAGCTTTAATGAGTTCGTCAGACAGTTGAACCGAACCCTAATCTTCCCTCGGGGATGCGGGGGAATGTTTCTCCCCTTAAGGGATTCTGGAAAGAAAAGAAAAAAAGATAGTTATCAATTTAGCACCACAACGACGGATTCCACTGGGGAAGAAGAAGGTGTGGAGTTTCTGTCGCAGCAGGTGTTTGCAATTTATAATGGATCCTTCCTCAGGTCTTCTGTGTTGTTGTTTTTTTCTCCATCATTCCTTCTTTTAGCCTCTCAGCGCTTTCGCTGTGTTCGAAACCAGTCGCCTGTGGAATCTAAGGACTACTAGTTGCAATTTTGAAAGCCAGAGGTTGGCAGGCTTCATTAGGCCCGACTCAGAATTCCACAATCTGAACAATACAGCCGTGCCTCGTGTTTTCAGTCACTGTCGGTCACTGTCCCTTTACGCAGTGACAGTAAAACACCAGATACCAGCGGGAAAACCACCCACCCATTAAATCTGTATTGCAGTGCGGAAAAACGAACAGCTGTGATGGGCAAGTGATCGATCAAACGGCGCATTTGCATGAAGCAAACGATGTGACATGGAAAAGTTGCAACGGAATTTTAGGAATTTTTTTGATTCCATTAGCGTGTTCGGCTAATTAAACCCCAGGGAGCGACAACCTGCTAAAGGTTCATTATCTCCGAAAGCACATGTTTTGAATTAGGGGGATGATGAGAGGCGAGCGTGCGCCGTCTTTTCACCCCGCGCGTCTGTTTGTTGTGGTGAGACAATATTTTGCCAGCACCTCCGCTGGTGCCGGCGGCGTTGGCGGCGGCGGCAGCTCAGTAAAAGTGCGATAATTACTCTCGGCACTTCACCGGCGAGGCTCAATCTGTTTGTTCCCTCAGGGGCACACAGCCGTCTGCAGATGTTCAAGACAGTTTTGGGGGGCTTTTTTAGGCGGAGGGAGCGCGAGAGACACAGAGAGACTTTCAAAGGGGGGAGAAGCGAGAAGCTAAATGCAGCAGTGAAGTCCTGACGTCAAGACGTCTGCAGAGGTGCGTTTCAACGTGAGGGTGCGTTCGATTCGCTGAACTGTACTTTACTTGGAAAAACTGTCACCTCAGTACTTTTATCCTCCTGCAAAAAAAAAATATAAAAACATGTCGCCAAACCTTTCAACGAACTGGCTGCCCAGTGCCAAGGCCTGCTGAAAAAATGCTGTCGAACGGAGCTTTTAAAGATGGACGAGCGGATTGCCAAACGATGATCTTTGCGACCCATTTCAAAGTGTTGGGGGCTCTTTTAATCAAATGACTGTATGCAGCACGGTGAGCCTCGGTCGGCTGCGCGACAGCAGATATATCTCCTGTCAGTCACGTCACAGCGGAAAAAGCTAAAGCCTTTCCTCGGTTGAGTGCCGCTAAATCTCCGGGTGAATCTGCCGAGATGTTCCTCGGGTAAATGAAAAAGAAAAAAAAAAAAAAACGCGCAAACACAACGTTCATCCTCACGTGAGGCCGTCTCACCGGCGAGCCAAATACCTCTAATGTTTTCGCCAGCCCTGCTGCGTCGAAGCCATCCATGTATTTTTTTTTTCCCGTAGCATTTTAAGCAGCCGTCTCCCCCCCCCCCCCCGTGTTTTGCATGCAGGACGGCGGAGACGGCGACTTAATCCTCTCTGATTCTGTGCTGCTGCTGTCACACAAGACGCCCCGGCTGCCTCAGAATATTCCCCGAATCAAACAGCATGTTGTCGCACCTACAACATTAATGGTCTTTTCAATCAGTTGTGTTTTAAATCGGGGCAAAAAAGCTTATTACTACAAGCTGTGATTCTGTAGTTGCGGTAAAATCGACAATTATTCAACGCTTGGATTAACTTCATAGTCATTCGTTCTGTTTTATGTCAAGCAGTGAAAAACGTTTTCTTTGCCTTTGATTGCCCAAGTGTAAGTGTGTCTGTGCGTGTGCGTGTATCCCATCCTGATATTAATCATCTTCGGGGGGCGGGGGGACAGTGGGGGAGTGACATTAACAATTCCCGACGACGCGGCAAAAACTCTTTGAAGACGCTTTGTCCGGATCGCCCCTCCGACGCCACGCAGCAGCTGACGCGTCGGCCTGAAAGGCTGCAGCCAGGCAAATTGTCTGTTTGCGGATGAGCGAATAAATCAAAGCGCGAGATAACGCCAGCTTGATGTATGTCCTCCCCGTGTGCATGCGCACTCGTCTCGGCAAAACTTGCTTTTTTTCAGCGTTGGATCGGACGGTCGTCTGTGATGTAGTGCGTCTTTCAGGAATAACAGATTTATTAATGTCTTCTGAAAGTGACCTCTGAGACAGCTGAGCTAATATTTAACTAGAATAGAGACCAACGAGCGTGTTCAATTTTGAAAGGACCGCCGCCGTGTGTTCAAAACTTAAAGGGCTCCGTTACGTTAGGAAAAAGAAAACGCGTTTTTAGTTGGAGATTCACGACTAATCCAATCACTAATAGTAACAATGACCCGTAATAAGGATGTATAGTTACATAAAGGTGCAGATGTACATGTGAGGAGGGGGCCATGTGTCTGCAGTGGTCCAGAATGTGGGTGTGGTCTTTGGGTTTGCCGTTTTTCCGAGCTGGAAGACTGGAAGTTACAAGGTTAAAAGTAACGTTGTTTGCTCTACGCTCTGGCTGAGACGCTGATGGCAGGCGACATCCACAACTGGACGGTATAAAGTGCAACCCTTCTCCATCTCGCTCCCCCCCGCCCCCCCAGATTTCTTTAAGGTCACATCTGTAATGTCGTTAACCGCTGTGCATAATTTGAAAAATGCCGATTTTTATTAGGCGTGCGTCGTCGCCGCCGACGGGAGGGCGGGGCGGCCCGCATGCATTATGCACCAAGATCCCACTTATGATTTCTCTCTCGGAGGCTGGATCCACCGCCGGGGGGGTGGGGGGGGGTCACCTCTCCCCTCAGCCGAGGCGGTGTTTCCCCGCAACGGGAGCCCCGAAAAACAAACGCCCCTGATTCCTACAATAACTTCCCCCGTCCCTCCGAAGCGCTTCGTCGGAATTCATTGCGGTTTGGAGGAGTAAATCCTGCACTCCTTCAACATTAAGTGGCAGCAGCAGCATTGTAAATCCCCCCCCCCCCTCCCCCAACTGACCCCTAAAGGAGATGGAAGCAATGTGGAAAAAGGAGGTTAACAATTATTCTCGTTCGTGCTCATTTTTTGTCGGTGGAATCCGATTGTTATTTTTTTTCGTGGTCCCAGTGATTATTGGGGCAAAACCTTCCAGCCTGACTTCAATTGCCGGCTGACCCGCAGTCCCTCCTGATTGAGTTTCTAGTGTATCTTACCGGCTGTGCAACCTGATTGCAACTGCTGCACTTTCAGCGGCAGCTGTAAACAGGCATAGAGATGAGCGCCGTGAATGAATAGGAGATATTTCACAGAGCGGCTACTGCTGTTTGGATTTTCTACTTGCAAATGCGAGGGGCTGAGCGAGGGACTCTCTTTCTCCCTCTATCTCTCTCTGTCTCTCTCTCCCTCACTCTTTCTCTCTCTCCCCCTCACTCTTTCTCTCTTCTGTGGGAGGAGAGAGCGGCGCTCGTAAAGCTTCTCAAACACAAACCTCCTGATGGGGCTACGTTGAGTAAATAATGGCTAATTAAGTGCGACAAAGACAGATAATCGTGCATCTCCGTGAGCCCTTCTATTTTGAAAGGGACGCCTCGCGGGGGAATCGCGGCGCAATTACGTCGTGAGCATCTCGTCAAAACCCCTGTGAAGGGACTGATCTGATCGTTTGCAGGGACTGTGCGGCGGTGGTGGGAGGTAATAAAGCACAAGTACTGCTGTACTTCAGTAGATTTTTCAGGTATCTGCACTTGAGTATTTTCTGACGTCCATGCATTTGTTGACAATTTCCTCTACTTTTTACTCCTTACGTTGGAAAAAACATTTACGTTACTCTTGTGTTTAAAACATGCAATTTCTATTTCAAGTAATTAACTTATTGTTATTATAGGTGTTGCTTGGAGTGGAGCTCTTTATTAATTATTAATTAATTATGCTGTTGTGTGGTTTTTCTTTACATAAGTATCCGTACGAACGCCTGCATCTTCTCATCTCAACCTATCAAACGTATCTTATTATCCGAACGGAGGCTGCGAGGATCGACGGCAGTAGACGACCGGCTGTTTCTCCAGAACGTCGCGGTTCCTCTTGGGCTCTTGTTCTGTTTGTAGGGGCCTTCAAAATGTGCAAAACCAGACTCGCCATGTCCATTCATCATCTCCATCGACCTTTAAAGACAAATCCTTCTGCGTCTGCGATACCCAGAAGAGGTTCAATAGTCCCAGTGTGTGTGTGTGTGTGTGTGTGTGTGTGTGTGTGTGTGTGTGTGTGTGTGTGTGTGTGTGTGTGTGTGTGTGTGTGTGTGTGTGTGTGTGTGTGTGTGTGTGTGTCCTCCGGCGGGCCAAAATCAATAGGCAGCTTTCACACAACATTCATCTTGGTGTTTACGTGTGCTTAATCAGCACAAAAAAATGTAAAAAAAAAAAAAAAAAATTGCTGCCACTCGGAGCCTCCCAGGGCCCGCTTAGTAACAGCGCCGTGCGCTAATGCTAATCGGTTATCTTGCGCGCTCTGGCACTTCCTGCTGCAGAGCGCCTGTTAATTGGCCGCGCTGAACCTGGTGTTTGCTCATTAAAAGCCAAAGCTTCGGTCCTCTGCTCCCTGCCTTGATTTCTTTAATTCCGCTCAGCCGCTCTGAGCGCATGGCTTAATTAGCGTGGCAGCACGGAACGGTTTGGAACGTTTTAGGGCTTCATCGATTCGTGGGCCTCTGTACCTTTAGATGGACGGCGGGATTAGCAGGTGTGTTCCGTCTGCGGCTTCGTCCCAGCGCAGTTATTCGCTCCTGCGTTCGCACTCCGACTGCATCGCGCTGGGCAATCGTTGCGCGAGTCCTGCACGCGGTAATTACTTTTGCGCGCTCTAACAGTAAATGACTCCAAAGCTATCGCTGCACAACGGACAGACGCTTGCGAAAGCATTTTTGTTACAAACACGAAAAAAAAAAAAAAAATGCACACGCCTGATTAAAAACATCAGAGACGGACCAGATTGGGCGCGACTCGTTGACAAGGGCCGAAATTGAACGGGGATGAAAACACGATTGGAAGCGTCAGTGGAGCGCAGAAAGGAAAACAAAAACAATTAAGGGCGATGCCGCAAAGCCGTCTGTGCTCTTCATGTGGCATCAGGATCTTGTCACTGAGGTATTATTGTGATGATGTTCCGTCCCTTGTGTTGCCTCACGCGTTTGCGGCAGCAACTCAAGCCAGAGATCGATCCATGTCAGGATCCCTCATCTCTGTCTTTGTGTTTTTGCTTGGGTAAGCTTTCTGAATGGTTGTTTTCTTGTGAAAACACGTCCATCAGTCATCCTGTCGCGATACAGAGAACGCGTTATATTTCACTTTTCAGTCAGATCCTCCTTCTGTTCCCATCTCCGAGGCTGAGCGGAGGGAACGATCAGACCGCGACCCTCTCGGAGACGCTTCCCTTTGTCTTGAATGCCGCCTAATCCCAACCAAAAATTTCGAGCCGACTCGCGCGCACAAACACGTGCCGCCGTGCATAACAACGCACAAGTGCTCGGCCCCCGTCCTCTGGTGAATGGCAGCCGTGAGTCAGCTATTGGAAATGTGGCAACTTAGGCGAGCACTTGATATGCAGGCATCTGCGATGTGGCTTATCTTCGCTGCTCAACTGTGCAGAGCAATTGCCGCTCGGCTGGCCCCCGGGAGGAGAAAAAGAAATAAAAGAAATAAAAAATAAAAGTCCTCCATTTAGTTTTCCTCTCGTACTTTTCATCACTTGTGTCCCCGCTTGTTCCTTTCTTCCCCTCAGTCCTCTCCTCTCTGCCCATGGCTACACTGCTCTAAATTGCTATTTTGGAAAAGACATTACCGCAATAAATTCCAATTATGTCAGTCGCAATCAAATGGATGATTTAACGGTAATGAGAGAGACGGTTCAGCGCCATTCCCGACTAATGCCAGCGCTGTGGATGGAAAGGGTGGAGGATGAGCGGAGGGAGGGAGAGAGAGAGGGGGGGGGGGAGAGAAAAGCAGCAACAGTTACACTAAACAATACGAAGGATGAGACGACGGGGGAGGATGGAATGAGTACTCGTGTTGTGGGCATTCCCCGGCGAGGAAAACATTCCTGCCGCGGAGCGTCTCGCTTCCTGAATCCTTCAAGTTTGTTTCGAGTATCCATCTGGCAACGAGCCCACAGGTTTAAAAATTGGAGAAAAAATACTGATACCGTTGACACTGACAATAACTTTTACGTGGGCGAACCAAATTTGTCCCGGCTGCCTTCAGCCGAGTAGCGACAGCTCGGCCTTCCTTGTTAGCGCGTAGGCCGACGCGCTAACAATTAGCGCCCCAGTGTTTCACTAAACCCTTGTCAACACCAATCGGGAGTGAAGCAAAAACAAATAAATATCCTTCCGACCTGAGGACGTTGTACGGCTACGGTCCTGATAAAAAATTTTAAAAAAAAGTGCTGCAATTGCAACGTCTATGCTAATCTCTTCACTCGAGCCCGACTCGACCTCTCTCTATTCGTCAGGGGAGCTGATTACGTGTGGAGTCAGTGGAAAATTAAGACTGACTGGCAGTCGGATCTGTGCAATGGTGACAGTCGAGCTGGCGGTGATTGAAAACACTGCGTGTTGGAGGTTGACAAGACGGATGAGCGACCTGAAGTCTGGGCGGTCTGGCCCTCTGTGCAAGGCTGAAACATTCCATCCGCTCACAGATAGTCGGGTCAAAGGCAAACATATCTGGATTGTGTTTTCTATCCACCAGGCTTGATCCTAAAGATCTTTTCGACGCAATTCATACATGAAGTATTTACCTCAACAAAGACTTTCATTATCTGCAATGTCTTTGCGTTGCCAGATGTGAGCAACAATCCGCAGCTGAAGTGCTCCTCCTTCGGTTTTGAAATGCAAACAGACTGGAAGAGACGTTTCCTGTGTTGTTTCTTTTTTGTTTTTTTGTTTTTTTGCTGGCTGGGGTTCTGCTGTTGTTGCAGTTTGAACAGCAGTAATTTACAATATCCCGGTTCAGCCGCAGGTCAAATTCTGTTTACCGCAGTCGCTTCTGTGCGGTTCTCTCGTACAGCGTCTCCCAAAACTGTGTCTGTTTCATCTTGTTTCGGTGTTCGCTGTGTCTGAGGGGGGGGGGGGAATTAGAAATGCTGGTTCTGTCCCGGACGCCTGCTCCAGCGAGGCTACACCTACGAAATCAAACTTCTGCAAGTAAATTGTTTCTCTTAGATTTACATTTTCTGCTGTGTTTGCACAGGCACGGCAGAAATTGCTCAGTTGTGCTCGTTGCACCAAGTCCAACAGGGCAACTTCAACAACCAATCAAACGTCGATCGCGTAATCGGTCCGCGATGGTTGTCCCATCTCTTCACTTCCGAGCGCCGCCGTTTGCCCACCACAGTGGCTCCTTATCCCCTTGACTCCGGCACTCTGCTCCCTTTTCAATCACAATCACACTGTCACAAGTCATTCCGACTCGCCTACCTGCCATTTGAGACGCGTTGGTGGGCGCCATGATCGTCGGGCCAAGTGATAAAACGATGTACGGCATCGCACGAGAGCCTTTTAATCAATCTTTTTAATTGATGTTTATGACTTGTGTCGGCTGCTAGCCTTCATCGTTTGAAATTCCGTCTTGAACTGTGAAACTCCAGAGCTGTCGTGCAGATTCGAAATGTCTTGAACTTGAGTCTTGAACTCCTTACGCCCTCCCTGCCGTTTGACGAGGACGGCACCGTGAATCACTACTCGCAGGCTCTCAATCTTGATTGATAATTGCTGCACTGTGGCAGCCGCCCGCTCCTCCCCGCCCGCCCGCCGTCCCCCACTGCGAGCTGCCAATTCCTCCGGTGACTAATGCCGGCGTCTGTCCGCGACAGAGCTCGGCTAAACGCCGCTGCCCACGGATCTGTCTCATTAGCGAGGCGACGGCGCCAATTTCCAACCCGGAGTTTAAAGACTTTCCTTGCGCTTTTTTTGACGAGCGCTAATCATCGGCGGGGTCTCGGGGTCAAACTTCACTGTCGTGCGCAAACTTTTAGCTTAGTCGCTTCGGCGGCACGGTGCGCTGACGGGGCGGGGCCACATGCGCGCACGCCCCGCTCCGCCCTCCATCCCCCCGACCCCCTCCCTCGCGCTGACACGCTCGCCGATTCCATCTCCCGTCCTCAGACAGGCTCGTTATTAGGCAAATGAGTTGCCGCTCCGGTGGGCTTCGCCATCAGATGGCGCCGACTGAAGGTTAATGACGGGGTTCGCCCGGGCAGCCGGTGGCGGGCCATGTTTGCCGCGTGCCGTACACGTGCCCTTTGACCCCACCCCCACCCCCTCCTCACCCGGCTCCACGACACCCGCTCTCCTGCGCGGCGGCGCAAGCTGTGCGCGCAGGCGGCGCCAGATGTCGGATGCTAATCGGGGGCTCCGTCGTTAATCAGAGCCGGTGCCGACGTTCAGGACTGCGGGTTCCGGGGGACTGTTTACCGCTGCGGAGAGCAGGACGGCTGGATTATTTTTAACTTAACACCTTTCTGTCTGCTGCACAAGATGATTCTTTTCTCTTTTTTTTCAATCTTAGCTGCAGTTATTTTGATTAAAGTTGCTTTGATGCCGGCAAAAATCGTAAACAAGCCCCAAAGCGTGCGTGGGACAGAGCGACAGAGACTGTGTTCCTGTGTTCGGTCAAATCCAAATACATCTGCTCCATAATTAGGTTTTATGCAATTTGCGATTCCTTCAAAGCCCCCCCCCCCTCCCAAAAAAAAATAAAATAGCAACGACCAGCAGCAGCTAAGAAGTTGAGGTTCTATCTCCCCTTCTAACGAATCCGCAGGAAAAAATAAAAAGAGGGAAAGTCTTTGGCCGCAGGTTAATTGCCACGTTTGAACAGCCGACCCTCTCCACCGGCCAGGAATGAATTCTTTTTTTCTCTCTCTCCTTTTTTTCCCCCCGGTTTGTCTCCCGTGTGCCGAACATAAAAAGAGAGACAAATAAATAGCTACAATCCTTTGAGCTGGCACTGCCAACAGACATTGTTCTTGGCTCAGTGCCCGGCTTCAGGAGAAAATGCTTTCATTCGCAGCCGGCTTTCCCTCCTCACCAGGGGGGTGGAAGGAGGATGGAGGTGGATTTACTGTACTGCGCCAGAAAATCACTCATTGAATACGAGACTGTGCCGTGTTTTAACGCTGAGGTTGTTCCCAGATAACGTAGCTTCTACGCAGTTTTTTTTTGGTCTATTTGGAATAATGACGATACGCAGCGTTAAAAGAGGTTTCTCAATATGGAGCAAAGAGACCGGTGGAACCTTGTAGTGCTATTGTATTGAACATGAATTGCCGCTAACCATGATGTACAAGAAAGAAAATAAGGAAAAATTCCAAAAAATGTAAACAGCCAGTGTACATTATCTTGCAGATGCACCTACAAATTTGCCACTTGTTGTTTTTTTATTTCTTGTATCAAATACTTGATGAATAAAGTTTTCTTCAATCTGAAGGTTCAAAATACAACGTGAATATAGTTAATATCCTTACAATGTGGCCTGCGGGTGTATATAAAGATTCAAACTTTAAATTCTAGTTGAATTAATATGGGTTTTTTCTGAAAGTCTGATGTTCTATATTATCCAGCTTCAGTATTACTCATTCTCATACTGCAAGAGAAGAGACGATTGTTACTGAAAAGTTACAGACAGGACTATTAAATATTTATGGGCATAAACATTTAAAATTGTGCCCACTCTATTTAACAGCATTGTTTATGGCCTTAATAACTGCAGTGTTTTTTTGTTTTATTTCATGCAACACTTTGGTTTACAACCAGATACAAACACATTATGAAGTCTAATGCATGCGTTTCTTCACCTGTAAGTATTTCAGGTGGCTAAAAAAAGAAAATAAAAATAGTGACATAACTATGAGCAACATTGAGTTGTTTCAATGTCATGTGATTCTGACATGAGTGCCCCAGCCCATCCAATTGGCAGAGGGGTGATTGTTCTCACACATCTTCAGTTTGGCCTTGAGAGGGAAGAAACGCAGCCAGTTTACATTCAGCGTGCAGATGCTGACCGCCAGCGTAAGATGAGGCCGTCGCCCCCGTCCTCCGCTTCGGAGTCTTTTTGACTCTTCACGTTTGCCTTGTGTGCGTGTGTGTGTGTGTGTGTGCTTAGGGTCGTTTGCTTGTTGTTTCTGCCGCTTCGCATCTGTGGATCATTGCCTTTCACGAGCCGGCCGGGGGTAATTACATCGGGGGGCCACTCGGCGTATCAAAGCAATTCACAATGCGCCGGAGCGGGTATTGACACGGCGCAATCAATAAGGTAGTTAATAAGCAAAATCAGCAAAACATCAAATAATCATTCCATTGATTATTCATTACTCCGCTCGTGAGGGTTTACAATTACTAAATGGATTTGTCAAAGGACAAGCCGGGTTTGCTGTTCCAGCCTGGGGACTAATTCGCAGTTTTAAAATTAAGCCGGCACTTTTTGCAGTGCAGTGCGAGGGGGCTGCTCACTGAGAGGCCTCTGCAGTGCAATTGGGCAGACATGCAACCAATCGGAGGATTGATTGCACCGTTGCTGGCTACTGGTTTGTTTTTTTTTGTTTTTTTTCTGTAGCTTCCAAAGACTGAATAGGGAATTTTCAAATTTGTGTTTTTCACCACTGATGTCGTCGAAACAGCACCACATGATTCATTTTCCCTGGAAAATCAATACAGTCTCGGGATGAGCAGTGCGGTTACAGCCTCCTGCAGAAACGCTCATCTCTAACGTCATCAAAAAGGGAGGATTTTCTGAGCCAAGCTCCTTAAAAAAAAACAGGTTAAAACAGGTACATTGGAATTCCTTGTGCGTTTCCCTGAGTCAGTTTAAGAACCCAGTGAGTCTAATAGGGGTGTAGCGTTGGCTCTGGTTATTCCGGGGAATCATTAAATAGGATGCAACGGAGACAAACAGCCCTTCCAACATTTTTCTATTCCACTACTAACGGACTGTGTCAACCGAGGGACGACTACCGGGCGGCGCCCTTAACCGCACTCGATTGGTTTTCAATGGGCGCCACTTTCCGCTCATCGTTCCCGTCCTGCGATTACTGTGGAATTATCTCGCCCGTGAATTCTTTCATGCTCGCAGCCATGTCTGGCCCTGGTCTGCGTCAGTCACCAAACAAAGTGGAAGTTGTGAGAAAAAAGGAGGGAACGGAAGAAGTTCAGAGGAAGGGGAAGCGCTCTTATCCCTCCGCGCAGCTGCTGTCCCTGGGCGCCAGCGAGGGAGGCGGCGCAGAGCGCGACGTGATGTCGCCGCGCAGCGAGTCGTGAATCAGTGGTTGAAAAAAAAAAACAAGACTCCGGAGTCTTTGGGCTGAGTTCGTGACTTGTTTCAACTCCAGCTGCGCCTGGCTGTGAACGGGCGAATCACTCAGCAGATTCTCAGTGAGTGACTCAAAAACCCACCCAATTCTCTTCGGGTCGGGCCGAGTGGCTCACCTGAATTTTGAGTCGGGAGAAAGAAGCGAGTTTTCCCATCACTAGTCGCGAGGTGCCTGATCCATAAATACCACCGCTGCTGCTGCTGCTGCTTCTGCTGCTGCTGACTCAGTCTTTAAGGAGAGAGAGAGAGAGAGAGAGAGAGAGAGAGAGAGAGAGAGAGAGAGAGAGAGAGAGAGAGAGAGAGAGAGAGAGAGAGAGAGAGAGAGAGAGAGAGAGAGAGAGAGAGAGACTGCTCTTAAGAAAATTGAGACTCGTTATGATTAAAGAGTCGCCAATTAATATTTTTCACACCAGAGCCCAGTCGCGCTCTGCGCCGGGGTCCTTTAAGACATTCCACAAGGACTCGCTTTTTTTTTTTTTTGTTCCATTTTTTTTTCTTCAATAAGTGATGTGCAATTTTCAAGAGCGCCAAAATCCTCTCCGCTGAGACATCTTTCACCGTCCGCCTGATAAGTGATCATTTGTTCATCACCTTTTTCTATAAAAGAAAAGCGCAATAAAGAGGCGGAAGGCTGAGTCTGCGTTTTTCAGAGCCATCCATTGGGGGTTGCGGGGGGAAGGAGGTCGGCAAAGGAAAAAGCCCTCGGGTAATGATTATGTCACAAGTTATTGCTCTTTTTGTCCTTCGTTCCCTTTCTGTCTTTTCCGCCCTTTCTGCAGCTTTGGCGAGCTCGCCAGCTGGAAGTCGCGGGGGGGCTTCACAGCCGACATTTTCACGTCCCGCCGGCGAAGACGAGGAGCCGCCGGCCTGTTGTTGTTGTTGTTGTTGTTCTCACAAACGAGGGAGACGGAGAAGCCGGAAAGGCCGGCCGGACTTTTTTGCGCTTTGCCATTGGGGCGGGTTCACGCCGAGGTCGAGCGGTAAATAGAGGCAGAGTGTCGCACAGAGAGAGGAGGCAGGTGACTGTTTGTGTGTTTGTGTGTGTGTGTGTGTGTCATTTAAAATTTGGCAACCCTCTGAAGATGTATATGAGTGTCAGGTACGCCGCTCCTGGAAAGCCCTCACTCGAAAATGTCACACTTTGATCACAGATCCGGCTTCCAAATTAAAAGTGATTTTTTTTTTTCTTTTCTGTCTCCCTCTCTCTCTCTCTCTCTCTCTCTCTCCCTTCCTCTTGTACCCACTTTGAGTCTCAGCTCATCTTTGCAAGACTTCCGTCGCAGGAAACCAATTTATTTTCTATAACTCGCGAGACAAATCAAATCGGACCCCCCCTTGCCCCCCCCGTCGCCGTCCTCTGCACCCGTCGTGAAAGCGCCGGCGATGGGATCTGAGGAAGGAAGGGCGAAGCGAGGCAGGAAGTTAAGGTCGGCGTGCTGTGAAGAAAAAGGTCCACGCCGGAACGTACGCGTTCTCCCCGTCCGACCTATATTATCAAACTTGTGTTTTATGCACTCCGCACTGCGATCACCTCCCCAAGGGGATGCAAAAGACAGCGTCGTGAGGGTCGCGGAAGGGAAAAACGCTCCATCACCGTGGGACAAGGGAGGACGAAGTTGGAGGTTGCGCTATTTTTCTTGTGTCCCCACGCCGGGAATTATGCTGCCGTGTGATCGGTGGGACTGTGGCGTGGCAGCGTACCGTAGGGGCGGGAAGACCGGGTGATTGAAGCCAAACGAAGGCCCGCGTGGGCTGGTCAGCGAGTGCAAGGAGAAGTGCGACTTCAGGACATGATGTTCCAGCTGGGTGTCAGACCCGAGTCAACAGTTGGTTCTCCTGCGGAGGAGGTGTTGACGGATGCTTGACTCAGTACGATGCGAACTATAGTGCAGCTCCTCGCCATGCCAGCTAGCCAACCAACTCTTCTCGGTCTTGGGTCTTCTGTGCACTGCACCGTCCCTCCAACCCCTCTAACAGAGAAAGAGATTTTGTTTCTTTGCACCTCCAAAGGTTGTTGTTCACAAAGGTAGGAAAAGTGTCAAAAGGTCACGCTGTAAAAAGTGGATTTCATCGGAGGTTTGTCAGCAAGCTAACTGGGCGTTTTGGCATCTTGAAACCGGCCCTAAATTTGTGTAACGTGGACTCCCCTGAACAGTTAGAAAGATAGATAGATAGATAGATAGATGGATAGATAGAGGTTTAGCCATCAGAGGGTCACTGGAGTGTCCAATGGCACGGCGGTAAATAAAAAACAAAAAAAGCCAAAGAAGGGACAGACAAGTTATTCATCATTTGGAGCCACAGACCCGACGCGGGTTACCGCGAAAACAATCATCCATCTTGAAATTGCTGCCGTAAAGCAGCTGCGTCCCCCAGCCCCCAGCGCCGCCCCTCCCACCCCCTGCATTTGGTGATTTACCGGCCGTTTCCCAAGTGGACGGCGGTTTTAAATGATTGATTCAGTCGCTATTATTTATTATTCAAACACAATTTGCCGCGGCGGAGGAGGAGATCGGGCTTCTTTAGCCATTATCGCCTTCATTTGTCTTACGCGGGGCTTCTCTCCAGCTGCTCCGTCTCGCTGATGAGCAATGACGTGGGGTTCGAAGTGGGATTCCCGCGTCTCTGCAGACGTCCGATAGCCCGAAAAAAAATCAGACCAACCTTCCCGCCCCCGCCATGTCTGAGCAAATGGCACATTTAGCCCTCTGTTTGCAGCCCCGTGCACATCAAAAAGTCAGCCGTTGGCTTCATGTTAAAACTGAAGCCTTTGTCGGAACGTTCTGTGACGGGGTAGAGTGCCCTTCGTGACATCACAAAGAACCGATTTCCACCAAATATGACGTGAAAAGTGGAGCGAGCTAAAGAAAGTCAGTGGTTTGTCAGCTGGTGGCACATTTCCCGAAAAGAGACGCAGCAAAATTAAAAAAGTAGTCGGGATGGAGACACGTGTTATTGTTGGGGAAACATTGTCGGAATTCATTTTGCACGGACGCGAGACCTTTAATTATCCAGCCACCACTTCAGTATGTGTAGTAAACGAACCCTGAGCCCTGGTCTGAAACTCTCACAATGTTTGCATAAACCCACTGCATCTCATTTTCCCAGGAAGCGGCAAATCAGCGAGACAGTTTCCTTTTTTTTTTTCTTTTTTTTTTTTCGGTCCGTTCATTTATTTATTTTCTTATTTCACCATTTCGATTCTAGTAAATCCAGCACGCTGGGCCTTTTAACCCGAGCATCTTCAGATGCAGCGATTATGTAAATGAAAGACTCGACGGCAGCCGTTCTCCCACATTGGCACAGCTTAACATATTTTTGCAGTCCTTTCATTGTCTCTTCATGTTTTCACACACACGCACACACACACACACACACACACAGAAGCGGAGCCTCTGTCCTTCCTCTCGGTTGCGCTGACGGAGACAAGCGGCACAGATGGACGCCCTTCTGTCGTAGCGTTTTTGCGCCCTGGCGGCGCCCCCTGCCAATCGCCGCCGTGTAACCACCCCCCACCCCTCCCACCACCAGACCCCCACCCCTCCTACACTCACTAGCTCCTGCGTAGCGCTGCTTCAAAGGCCACGCTTGTCTTTGCATTTCTTCGTGCAAAAAAAAACAAAACAACCTGGCTGAGCTTAACCGCAAAAGAAAAAAGAAAATAAAAAGAGAACAGCCTGAAGGTCTGGAAGGGAGAGTCCTCCTGATCCACTGGGTCCGGTTAGCCAATCCGCCCTCGGTGCTCTGCGGCCGAGTGGCAAGAGACCCTCTGGATGGACCGTGGCTCCGTTGGCTCTCAAGGCTGCTGGATGCAGGGGCGCTGTTTAATATGCATGGGGCTGCCTAATTACGGCCCCTCTCGCTCTAATGATGTGGCCTTGAGTCTGGCTGCGCAGAGAGGGGGGAAGCGGGGGCCCCCTTCAAATATGCAGGCACAAACACACGCGCCGGCGCCAGGCGCGCCCACACCAGGGCGGATCAGTCGGCGCCAGCACCCTCAAAGGAGCACATCTGCACGTTGGCTGGCGTGATGTGTAGGTGTGGATCCGCACATGCGGCCGCCGCCGATACAAGCAGGAAGCGACAAAAGAGAAATGCTGGCGGGCAGCAAAACAAAAAAAAAAAACAGTGACTGTTGATGGTTTCTCAATGAGAGATTTATGCAGATGGTATTTGACGGTTCGCCGAGGGAGCGACTCGACCAACTCGCCGGACATCGGACGCGGCCCCGGAGAAAATTGTAACGTCGATTAGCGGATCAAAGCGGCGCCGTTCCGGGTTTTTCCTGGTACGAGATGTTCTCTCGCTTTGTTCTACCCCCCCCCCACCTCTCCTCCTCGTACGTGGTGCGGGCGTCATTATATCGACCTGGCGGCCCCCGTGGCGGAGAGGGGTTTTTTTTCACCCTCAAGTCTCGCCTCCACCTATTAGCGAGTTCCCATAAAGCCCTTTAATGCGCTTTAAGAAGAATTTGTCTTCCTGGGAGCGGCGTCATTCGACCCTGACTCCTCTCTCAGTGAAGTCACGGTCGCTCGAGGTGGTTTCGCTCTTCTTCTTTTCTTTTTTTTTTTCTTTTTTTTTTTTCGAAGAATAGCTTATTGTTGACGCATTAGGTTAATAGCATTTTGTCTTGTTCTGGGAGCTGCCTTCCCCTCGCGGCCGTCGCGAAACGTCAAAACCTTGCCGTTTTACATTTTCGTCTTTAAAGCGACCCCTGCTGTCTGCCGCCGCCGTCTTCATTAGTCCGGCTGATGGATCGAGGCACTAAAGCGCCGAAAGCGATTAAGACGGCCCGGACAGACGGGTGACATTTCACAGTTGAAATCTCCTGCAAGACCTCCAGGAAGAGTCTCGCGCGTTCTCGTCTTTCTGTTCACACCGAGCCGACACTTTCTAATTCACTCACAAGACCGAGCACAACAAGCGCGAGCTCCCTCGGCACTTTTGTTTTCTTTTGCTATGCCTCACTCTCTCTTTCTCACTCTCTACACACACACTAACTGAAGTGCACACTCCAAAGGCAACGCGAGAGCTCGCTGTGTTGGAGACATTAAACACATGGAAGCAAAATATCCTGTTTGAGCCGGGGCACGCTGACATATCGCATGCAGCTCCTCACTTTGATGAGTGCCCAGCTGAATTTTCTTTTCTTTTTTTCTTCTCGTTTTTTCAAATACTCCTCAGCAAAAAAATAGAAATAAAAACAGCAGCACATCCAGGCCTTGCTATGTGTTTCATTCTGGGGGTTCCTACTCTCTTGCAATATTCAGAGCAAATTAATACTGCACGCAATAAATACATGAATGCTTAATGGATATTCCTAGTTTTACACGGCCAGAATTTGTTCTGATGAGAGCTCAGAATATTTGTCGGATATCTGGCGCAGAGACGCGCCGCGGGTTCCCTACAGAGAGCGCTAGCCCGGCGAATTCGCAGCCCTCGGCAGGGGGCGCTTTGTGGTTTTCGCGCGGCACCGTGTCTGAGTGGTGGGGAAGGTTGCGCCTTTTCCCGGAGCCGTGTCTCGGCCCCGCTGCGCCGCAGGCGGTTTTCACGCCCCGCAAAATGGATCAGTTACCCCCGGACGGAGACGCCCGTGCAGCTGCGCGCGCTCTGAATTAACTCAGCCTGACACATGACAAGAGGACTACATAATTTAGGTTGCACCAGCTTCCGTTCTTGATGCGTTTCCTGTCAATCTTCCGAAGAAATTACACGTTACACTTTCCTGCGTTTCTATTTTGACTGCAACTCTTTTTTTATCTCAATGGAGAACAGTGGTTGAAACAGTGGAGAATATTGTTCTCTTGGCCCTAATTGAATGGGTAGCTATTGCTACCGCCCTCATTTTAGAGACCATGTGCCAATGCATACAGTTTGTGATGTCATCAAGGGCATTTATTCCTCTGTGACACCACTCTCAGGGCTGTGACAACACCTCCAGCCAGACGTCCAGGTGAAACGAACCATCTTGAGACGTAAAGGTGGAGAGTACAGCCAATCTCAATCCTTTTTTTGCAGGAGGCTTTAAACAGAGGGCTCTAAATATGCTGTTTTCTCAGTGTGTTTTTTGTTTGATCATTGATCTTTCTGCTCCACCAGGAGTCCATTGGGGGGAAAAAAAATAATGTTCAATTGTTGTAACAGGGACCTTTAAGTTGACATTCATTCTCAGCTGAGCAAAGCCAAAAAACACAAACATATCATTATTGATTCTTATCCTGTAATCGTGTCCATAGTATCCCATGAGTGCGCCCAGCGGTGTGTGTTGAGTCTCTGCGTCTTTATTTTGCGACCTTGCAGTTCACCATCTGAAGACCAGAAGCCTCGTTAGGTTTGCTGATCCCTGTTTCGCTGTGCCAAAAACAGTCCTTTTCATTGGCCTTCTCACATATTTTGACCATTTGGTACAACACCACCACTGAAATAATTAAATCATCAACCAACGTGGCTTCAGGGAAATTATGTAAAAAGAAATTTAAAACGTCTTTCAAGCTGTGCAATCTCATTTTAGAGAACAATTTGGCTGGACCGTGAGCGCCGTGCCTGCCAATGTTGGCGTCTCATGAATAAATTAGATTTACTGTGATTAATATTTAAGTAGCAACGTGCAGCGCACAGATTAAGTCCAAGTTAGCTCGTAGTTTAAGCATTATGATTTAGGTAAGCGGATTCATTCGTTTTTTCGCGCCCATGAGCGTGCGGAATTACATAAGAAATCCCAGACAGACCAAACCAGCACGGTTCAATAACTAATTTAGCAAAAAAAGCCAATAAAGCCGGCTGCCTGGTAACGTTGACTTTTATGTGTTAACAGCCCGTGTTTACAGTGCTTTTCTTCGCGGGACTGAACAAATCTGTTTGCCGCTTGTAAAATCCAAATCCCTCTATTTTCACAGCTTCACAGAGAGCAGACGGCCACAGCGTGTCATAATGGGCTGTAAAAAAAATAAATAATGATAAATAGAAGCCTGCATTCAATGCAGTTAATCAAGAATGACTTGTAGATTGGAGCTTGAAAGCCACCACAACAAACTCAACGTTGGTGACATAACAGGCACAGGAAGTGCCGCAGTGGTGCTAGTTAACATTAGCGTCCGCTAATGTATCTTAACAGCTGTTCCGCTTTAGCGAAAGCAGAACAGTTCATCCGAATGTGTCTGTGGGATAAAATGTTGCTCGTGCCGTCTTTCCTGGTTATACGTTCAAAATCAGGCGGAATAGGGAAGAAGCAGCGACACTTTAAAAGCTTCAGCGAGAGCAAAAAGAACACACGGGGTGGCCCACAGGCGCACGCTTCGCACCCATCGCCACGCCTGGATAGATTTTGTCGGTTAAACTGTGCGCAGTGATCCGCCTGCGAGCGCTCGTGACCCTGTGAAGGTACGAATCTGAACAAGCTGCAGTGGAGAACAGAGAGGAGAGGGAGGAGAGGAAAAAGGAAAGGCCCAGAGACGGACGAACTCGGTTTAGCAGCCTCAAGGAGTTAAGCCCAACATCACCTGCATCCGCTGTGCGTGGTTCGATCGCTATACGGCTGTCCGTCCGCCAGTGGGAAATATCATATCGTGGCAGTCAGGCACAAACTTTCGACTAACTCACGTGTCTATTTGCATCTGTTCCGCCGGATACGTTCCTACCTCCCTCCCTGGATTTTTTTTTTTTTTTTTTTAGCGCTCCAGCAGATGTTCTTGTGGCCATCATCAAAGGGTTTTATGCAAGCTGGTTACAGCCAAAGAGTCTCCACGAGCGGATAAACATATTCAGAAATGGGCCGCCGCTCCGCTCCGTCTGCAGCCCCTCGGTGAGGTCTGGTCTCCTTTGCTCCGTGGCTTCACCTGTGTGTGTGGAGAGAGAAAGATAGACTCACTCGAAGCCCGTTCTGCTTCACACTGGAGCTGTGGGTTTTATCGGAAAATCAACAGCACCGTTATAAACTCCCACGGCCTCTTTTTTCCCGGACTCCTGTCCGTCATCGTTTTCTCTTTCTGCTTCTCAAACAATCGGGACAAGCTGACTGCACCACTTCCAATTAGGCGGCAAACGGCTTTGTTTGTTTCTGACTGAACGTTTGATTGGAAGCTCCCGACGGCGCGCCCGACAAGCTGCCGGCCTTGCGACCCGACCTGGCCGTCGCCGTCCAACCCACTGGAAACGTTCCGTCTGCCTGTGACAGCAATTCATTACAGGCGGGCGGGGGAACCGGGGGAGTGGCAAGGCCGCCTCTGCCACCACCAGTTTCCTGCGTGGGAGTTGTCAGCATGAAGGACAGAGCAGTCGGCCTAATTCAGCCTGTCGTCACGCAACCTTTTCCATTCATTTGTGGCCAAACCATTCAATGAGTGAAACCCCCCAACCCCTTCGCAGACGGCCGCCACGGGTGCATTGGCAGCGGTGGGGCATTGGGTTGATTGAATCTACTAAGATTTTTTAAAGAGGTCACAGAGCAACGTGGACACCGGATGAGAGGAGGGAGCTGTAAATAAAAATACAACAAGAGCTTCTTTGATTCATCTCTTGATTTGAGCATTTGTCGTTTTTGCTCGGAAAGGACATTTCCTGCGATCACACCGGTTTTGTATTAGCATTATTTAGTAGTGCTTGCAGTGTATCATAGAGGGCTTGTAGGGCTGCTGTAACTGCGCCTGTGTGACATGCAGCCGGTGTGCTTTTTCAAATAAAAGGAAAATGTTTAAAAAAAAAAAAAAAAAAAACTTCAGAGGAAGAGCATTTCCTGCGTAATACCGGAATTATTCACTTCATCAAACGGTTTCATTATTATAGAGGCTGTTTAACAACTTCAACATTTTTTTTTTTCATCCCATTGCCGGAGTAATTAATGTTTTCTATTAGCTCGCAAGAATCCTAATGAAAGCGACACGGGTCTATCTCCCTCCAGTCCCTGCTGTTCTTTTTCCTCTTCTTCTTCTTCGTCACCGTCTTATTTCTGCTGCATTTATGATGAGCTCTCAGTGGAAGCACAAGATTGATTAAAGCGCCTGGACGGTCTGTGTGTGTGTGTGTGTGTGTGTGTGTGTGTGTGTGTCCCACAGCACAGTTAAAAATCATTGATTTCCTAAAGCGCCGCGAAAAGCGATTCCTTGTCCTGGCTGATTGTTCGTCGATTCCAATTCGTTGATTATTTCGATTCATCAAAAGCGTTAGGACAGTGTTTCTCAAAGTTGGTGGCGTGTCCCCCCTGGGGGGCGCATAGTCACGTCTGGGGGGGGCGCGAAACCCCAGGCGTTATTTGCACAGCAAAAAAGTGAAAGGAGTGTTCTTGTTTAAAAAGTAGTGTTCAGGATTTGATGTCGCAAAGAGTGATTTGCTAAAGTTGTTTATTTGTACAGAGTAAATGATTTCATGAATGAAGAGAAAAGTGAAATGAATGTGAAATGAATGTTCATGATATAAAAAAAAAAAGAATGTTGGTTTTGATATCATGAAAAATGTTCTTCCTCCAAGGTGGGGCGTGACAGAGAAAGTTTGAGAACCACTGTCCTAATGCCATGCAAGTCTATGGGGTCAAAAGTCCAACTTTGTCCTAGAGACATGGGGCCACTTGCAGGTTCATCGGGATCCCTCAAGACATAGCCGCGTCAAACTTGGGGCTTCTAGCCCCATGAAAAAATTTCTTCCTCCAAGGTGGGGCGTGACAGAGAAAGTTTGAGAACCATTTGGCAGCGTGGAGTGTGGGTTTTGCAAAGAGAGTTCACGAATTGGACACAGACGTTTTTGATTTGCCTGCATAGTCTGTAGTATTTTTTATCCCCATTAATACTGCGGCGACGGAGGCTCTGCTGAAATCTGCCATTTATAACCTATAATCGTTTGACTCTACCTGCAGGAAGCTGCATGTGTATTTTGGCTGTTGCAGGAGATTAGTTGCCCTTCCCTGATCGAACCCTGCAGCCACTTTTACTTCTCGCTTTGAATTTCAGGGAGTCGCGTTCAGGCCTTCGGCGAAAATGCGCTGAGCTGCTGCCATGTCATTGCCCGCCTAATGAAGTGGCCGCACGCGTGCGGATCTTCTTGTGTCGAAAGGCGTTCACGCCCTTTAGGAAGTGTGAAAACGTGTGTGGTTTGTCATTCTTTTCATCAGTCGATTCCAGCTCCCACTTGGCCCGTCAAAGTCAGTCTTTTGCAGAGCTTTTCTTAGCAGAAACAGCGTAACGGTATATTTATTGTTCATTTAACCTTTATTTAACCAGGTCAGTCCCATTGAGTCCCAGAAAGATTTGTTTTTTCAAGGAAGACCTGGCCAAGATGGCGGCAACACAATTACATTAAAAACAGTGAACACTGAAAAAATTAGCAGACTGCAATAATTTCACCATGGCTTTAAACCTCCTTAATGTAACACGGGCTTTAAGTTGACGTTCCGATTGCAATTTATTCCAAGCGTAAGGTCTTTCGGTATAAATCAGACGTCACCAGCGACAGTTGTGAGCAATTTCCTGACCGCGACAACATTATGTTTGTGCATTTGCCCGTTTCTGAGCACGCACGCCAGCGCACACAAGCGCAGTCCGCGCCGGTCCGGGCGCTCCTATTCCCCGTGGTCTGCGGCTGGCTAAGCCTCAGTTAATTTCGCTAACCACCTTGGCCATCATCTTCACAGTCATCATTAATCATCCCTCTCCTCTCCTTTCCTGTCCTCTCCTCTCCCCGCTCCCCCCCGCCCCCCTCACTCCGCCCCGGCCCCCACTTTATTCTCCCTCCTCCACAGCACCGCGCCGGCTCTCCTCTGTTGTTGTCTCGTGCCTCGGCGTTTGCGCTCGGGCTGCAGCGGCGAGATAACGCTAACGGGGGCTAATGGCTCGGATGCAGTAAAAGTCGTCAGGGAAAGATGTGCATGCAAATTGCACAGTTAATGTGCCCGACACGACGCCGGCCCACGAGTACGTCCAGAGCATAAAGCATTTTTGATTAAATATTTTATGATATTAATCATAAAGAAAATGCAGGAAACTAAAAACCCGACTAATACATATATGAGTCACAACCTCTTTAATGGTTGTATTTGACGACAGCATAAACCGTTTTAATGGCTTTCATCTATTTTGTTCTTGAGCTGCAGAGGTCGACGCAAAAGTCTTCACCAGGAACGACTGGTGCCGGAAAAAGAAGAGGACGAGGCTGAACACCCAGAGATGTCTGACGTGAGAATCGTGAGTGGCTGCGAAAACATATCACTGTTGCGGGAAAAGGAGGTGAGGAAAAAGCACTGGTCAATGCTGTGCCGCTGTCCGTGGTGCTGAAGTAGTTTTTCTGCGGTTTTTCCACCGCATTTGTTCTTGTAATCCTCTTTTGTCATTTATCAGCTTTTTGTATTGATTGCTTCAGGTGAGCCATTCAATATATGAACGCAAACAATGTCTGGCTGATGAATTTGACGACATTTTTGCTTGATATCTGCAGGCATTTTATACTTACAGCTCAATCAGAGCCCGTGTTGAAGACAACCAAAGTTTTAGCATTCAGAAAGACTCAAACATTTTCCTGTGTATTTGTTTTTTTGTTGAGTCAGCGTCCTTCTCCTTGGCGAGGGTTAAAAATGGTTTTGTTCAACTGAAGTTCAAAATTGTTTCCTCCTTCACGCAGACATGAAACGCTGCCCCAGAAAACTGAGACTGTCACACTCGAACGACTCGGCTTATCAATGACTAGGTTAGGACGCCCCTCCCATGGCCCCAACATCACACAGCTCTGAGCCCTGCGGCGCCTGTGGATGGATGAAAAAGCTGTTATTTGGTGGGGGGGCGGGGGGGGAATCAAGCTTTGTTACTTTTTTTCAAAGCATATTCATGCTTTTTTTTTCCCGGGCATATATAAATATCTTCATAAAAAAACAAATAACCCCAACTGAATCCTGATGCACCTTTCTAGGTTTATTAGACTTTCCACAGAGAAAATGTCTCTCTGCACATAAACCCCGGTCCCCCAAAGTGCACTTCACGGTGACATTTTCGCTCACTGAAGTTCGCCCGAGTGAAATGTGGCGCGTGCGAAGGCCACAGCCCGGCGGGGCTGTTTAAGGGTGAGATGATCTCAGCGGGCGCGCTGTCTCTCCGAACATGGCGCGGGGATCCGTCGAAAGGTCGTCGAAAGCCCACCTGGCATTTTAGTGGAAATGATCTGCGTCCTTCCTTCCCGCCGTCCGTCCCTGTCAGGGGGCGGCGGCGGCGGCAGAGGCTCCTTGAACGCCGGCGAAGGACGGCTGACGTTGGTACGCGGGAGGCAGAGCGAATTAAATAAACACGGCAGACACATTAGTCATTTTTATTACCCACTGTGACCTCAACATGCGGTTCTGCTTAGTGCCGAATCGACTATTTATTAATCCACTTCCCTCCTAGTGGTTCCGAGTCTTGTCGTTCCCCCCATCTTTCTGCTGCCAATAGTTTTCTATTGACTTTTTAGTAAGAATTTGGATGAAATTTTGTATTACGGAGAAATCACAGTCGGACGACAGATGATGGACATATTAGAGAATGTATTCTTACATAATCGCTGTTTTATCGCGCCGTGTAGTTTGTCCTTGCGACATATTTTTCTTCTTGTTGAATCAGGGAAAAAAAACAATCTGTGTGGCTGTGAGGCATCTCTCCCCAGCAGAGGTGTGAAGGCCCACAGAAGTGTCACTCCACGGTGTCTGCAGCCCACCCACCAAGTGCTTAATGAGGTTAAAGGATGGAAGAACTGCACAGTGAGTTTAGCCGCGGGGCCCCTTCGTACGCGGAACAGATTGCGGAGGGTCCGCTCGGCCAAATCCAGGGCGCGCGCAAGGCGGAAAGTCGCCGTTTCCTTTGTTCTCCGTCCGTCGCAGGAGGGCAGAGAGGAAGTAAGACATCTTAGAGGTAACATGAGGACAAAAGACGCGCTGTAAAACAAACCAAAAAGCACTCTTCCCGCCACAACACACACCTCTCAGCGCATAAATTTAGTCGAACCAGTAGACAGTCAAGTTCATCGCCAGTGCAGCTGCTCCTTGTGGACGGGGATTAATTGCTGGATGGATGAAGCAGTGGTGATTGACAGATGAGTTGCGGCATCGAAGAGATGAGATAGAGAGAGAGAGAAGGAGAGATTGGGGGTGGGGGGGGCAGTTCAAAGTGAAACACAGTCCATTCTTTAAATTTCCCCAGAGAAATTAGGGAGGTTTATTATCTGGCAGATTGTGATTTTTTTTGGATCCGCCAGCAGTGGCAACGCCAGTGGATTTAAGGACATCAAGAAAATATGATGCAGCGGTGTTTTTTTTTGGCCGCGCTCTCATGGAAACCGTCGGGAGCCATGAGGTTGCTGCAAACCCCCGAGTGCAAAATAAGGGAGACACTACGGAGCTGAAGTGACGCTCGTAAGTAGGAGTTCACCAGCGGCTGCAGGTGCAGAGAGCCTGGATGCAGGCAACTCAGTCAACCGCAGTGCTAGGCAACTAATGTGACGTGGAGAGCAGCTCACCCGCTGCCACTTCAAGCCCTTTCTTGTAAATGTCGCTCGCGTAATGGAACTTAAAAGTCTGTGCGGACAAAAGAGGTGAAAGCACATAAGATTAAAAAGAAAAAGAAAAAAAAATCTTTTTAAAAACATCTATTTCAGTGCGACAGACGGGGCGGGCCTTGGTGGAAGCCATCGTCTCTTCATTCACTCACTGGGCGGAAAAGACTCGAGTCCTGGATTAATAGAATTGACGTGCTCAATAATAAAGTGTGGGCTTTTGTCTGTAGCCTCACAATTGACAGTAGATACAACAGCAAAAAGATGAATATAAAGTGTTTGTCTGGCTGTGAGTGCGCGCGTGTGTGCACTTCCTGCCTCAGGTGTCCCTTTTCCCCCAGACTGATTACAATTACAAATGTTGGCGAGGGCCGACGCAGCACAACGGTGTCTCCGGCACCAAACAACGGACTTCCTTCATTAAAAACTGTGGACTTGTAGATTTGTGTTGAATGAATAATTCCCGCCGCTTCCTCCTCTTCCGCGGCGTTCCGTTCTCCGACGGACGTGCGCGAGCTCTGTGTGCGCGGCGGGTGGGGAGGAGGGGGGCGGGGCTTAAGTGGAGGCCCCACTGTTGAATTCACCGGGGCTGCTGCTGCTGCTGGTGCTGCTGCTGCTGTTGCGTACGGCGAACCAGATAAGCCTCATTTGAATAACTCCCATATGGCTCCGCCGCTTCCGTGTGCGAGTTCAGCCATCAGGAACTCTGCCGTGTTGCAGCTGCAGGAGTCGTGGAGGCGCCCGCGGCGCCCCCCCGCCCGCCCCCCGTTGTTCGGCAATAATACAAGCCGCGGGCCGCTGCTTTGTGTTTGGCTGCATCCCTCTCGCTTTGCTGAAAATTGACCTTTCGAATTCTATTTGTTGAAATTTGGCCGTTGGGAGTTGGGAGTTGGGAGTTGATTGTCCTGCTGCAAAGAAAAAGTGAGCGGCTAAGCTCCCATTCTCGCATCCGATGGTCTGAATCCCACGGCTACTAAATCACTCTGTGTAACAGATTAGCAGGAGCCCATTAGCCCGCAGAGGGTTCTGCTCCCACGTGCGTCACCTGCCGTAGAAACCAGAAACAAAAACGCTTGAGCAGCGACTAACAACAGGCCAGTCCCCGGCTGGAGGATGTAATTAAGAGGAGGACGTGGGAGACGGTGAGTCTTCATCCTGGACATCTCAAGAGGCCCCCTTTTTGCAGCTGAAGGAGGAACGCGTTGGAGGAAGAAGAACAGACAAAGTCAGCGCGCCAGAGGCTGTCCACCATCAGGGCGGTTCATCAACAAGCGTATTTTAGGCTGATCCCGACGCCAGCGGGCGATTTTAAAATAGACGCTGGCTCCAAGATTGCCTCTGCAGCAGCGGCGTGTCTGAAGATGGATATTGTCTGCCAGGTGCCAAGACTATTTTTGGGGGATGGCTGAGACCCTGACTCGTCCCCCGGGCGCGCTCAGATCAGCTTTGTCATCAGGTGTGAGTGTGACTATAACACACACTCACAGGATGTGTGTGTGGGTATTCTGCCAGAGAGGGTGGTTCAAATCAAGGAAAAGAAGCGGGGTAAAAACAACAACAACAACAACAACAACAACGACAACAACGACAACAACAACAGCAGCAAGGTGGGGAATGTCACATTCTGTCACAACTTCAGACGCCTTTGATTTAGTGTTTTGAAAATGACCGTGGGAGGGAATCAACCGGGCACGTCGGTTGGAATGTTTCCTGGAATGAGCCCTTTGCATTTACCTCACGTATCCATTTGGTTAAGAGCCCACAGACGGTGTTTGGAACCATTTTCAAGGGAGAGAAAAAAACTAACTTGAAAGGTGATTGGTCGAGCCCTCTGTCCGTCGCATTCAAGCAGCGATGCATAGTGTTGTCTTGTGAAAGGGCGCCGCTTAAAAATACAGCGGGGGGAGAAAAAAAAAATCTGAGTTTGATGCAGAAAAAAAGTGGTTTGGAGATAAAGGGGGAAAAACGGAGGATGACATCCGGTGCGCTTTTTGCGTTTTCCATCACAGAGGACAGTCTTGCTTTATATCCCCCCTTCACTCCGCGGTCTTTCCACGTCACAGTGGTCGGACTCCTCGGCATGTGCGCCTTATTGCTTCTTTATTCCATTACCCCGCTCATTGCCTTTTTCTGCTTACCTTTCCGTTTCCGTTACGCAGGAAAGACGAAGGGGGGGGAATCGCAGCGAGACGAAATGAATTTCTGCGGTGCGCGAATGCCTCGACACACACACACACACACACACACACACACACACACACACACACACACACGAGCACTCCCACCAACCCCCTCTCTCACCGCCGACGGCCCCCTTTGCGCGCATGCGGCTGCGTGCTCGCGCGCGCGCGCCAACCCCCAAGAAGTTTTTAAATGCGTGCGTCAAAAGTACGCGCGGATCGTGGCGCATTGGACTGCCGCGCTGAGTGAACGGAAGGAAGGAAGGACGGAAGGAAGAAGGGAGTGAGGGAGGGCGAGAGAGAGAGAGAGAGAGAGAAAGAGAGAGACAGAGGGAGGCAGGCAGGGAGAAGGGAGAGAAGGAGGGAGATCATACATTAACTCCTGCTGGCTGCGGGGACTCCACACGAGACCGGAGCCGAGGCGGAGGGATGAGCTCACGCGCAGCACTGATATTTTTCAAGACGCCGAACGAACGAAAATCCACTTAGTTGTGTTTTTTCTTCTTCGTCTTCTTCTTCTTCTTCTTCTGTTTTCACCCCTCCTTCCGTTCATCCTTCGTTTTAAATGTGCGCCTCCGACGGATTCCACGCATCCGGCGAGAGCCACAGAAGCCGCAGCGGGGATGACGAGCGCCGCGCGGTCTGGCGTGCTCCTGCCGCGGGATCTGCTCTCCTGATAACGGGATCAGAGGGGGCGAAATAAGGCTGTCCATGATATTTTCCAAAAGAAGATTGCAAAGGTGGAGCGATTAGAGGAGCGCTGATGACGGGACTATTAATCCTTTCAGTGCACCAAAAGCACCAAAGGGTATTAGAGAAGCTTGGATGGAAATCGGACGAATGTTTGGAACTGTTGTTGGTTCTGTATGAAACTGGTGATTAGTTTTGTTTTGTTTTTTTCTCCAGGATTTTAACTCACCCTCCCCATCACACAGTAAGGAAGTATATTTCTGCTTTTTCTTCTTCTCCTCCTCCTCCTCGGTACGAGCGGCTCCCCAGGTGTGAACACTCTCACGTCTCCACCACCTCCTTGCGTTCCACCTCAAGTATCCCCTGGATCTAAATGGAAGTAGTTGAGTCTGAAGCCGTTTGTGAAAGGAACAGACATGGTACATGGGCACAGCTTCCTTCACGGTAAGACAACCCGTCAGCCAGCCGAGCGCGCAGGAGACCCCGCTCCAAGACCTCGCGCCTCGTTCGGGTCACTAAGAAGGGAGAGGACTCTGCTCCCGAAGCCGCCGTCAGAGCAACAGATAGACGCGGAGCTTGGAATTCTGGGCAGTGAAATCCATTCCTCCGTTCTTAAACCCTCTGCCGGTGCTAATGCTGTTTGTTAGTTCGCCTGCGTTTTCTCACCGTTTCCTCACCTGTGTCGCATTTTGTGATGCAGAGATTTCGTGGCACACGTGAGGCACATTTAACTTTTGGCAATGATTTAAGTCAGTCTTGCCCGACGCAGCGAGTCAAAAGGTTCTGACTAAGCTACATTCCACAGGCTACGTAGTCTAATTTATGGTTTAGCTCTTATTGTGCTTTTTTTCTTTTGATAATTCATGGTGAGCGATGATATTTAATGGAATCTCTTGCTGCGGTACACAATCGAGGAACTCTTCTATTCAACTTTCAGCCCTCTGAGCAACACGCTGCTCTGTTAAAATGCATGGAACAAAAAAATCATTTTCATTTCCACCTGTCTGAATCACAGCTGCTTTGTTTAGAAAATGGGGGTGGGGGGGCGGGGGTTGGGCGGGCTGACACCTGCAAACGTCACAGTCTTTCATCAGAAATGTGTTTGTCTCTTCTGCTCCTCCAGTTGTTGCAAGTCTTCTCTTACTCGGGTTGTCTGGGGCAACAAGGAAGGATACAGCCGGTAATCTCCACGGCGGCGGCGGCTGCTGCTGCTGCTTGCTGCCACGTCTCCTTTCATTAAACACCCATTCCTTAAGTACGTAGTCTCACGCCTCCCTTGTGTGTTTCAGTGAAAAACAACTCAGGGGTGAAGCCCGCCGGTCAGTGTGGAACGTGGGTGAAGGAATCAGAAGGAGGCCTCTTCACTTCCCCCAATTACCCAAACAAGTACCCCCCAGACACCGAGTGTGTTTACATCCTTGAAGGTAAATACCCTCCTTAGGACTCTCTTTAAAGGCCCGGTGTGTAACATTCAAAGGTATCCAGTGGCAGCAGTTGGGTCTTTTTTTTAGCTCCTTGAAATCATCTGCGGTTTTTCAGAGCATTTGTAATTGCAGAAAGAGGGGCAACATTGCAACGAAAGTGTTTTACTGTAAGAATGATGTGCAGTCCAGAGAAACATCAAAAAACAGGGAAGAACTTTAACAGCGCCTGCAGTACACATTCTTACCATGAGATGGTAGTATTTATGACATTCTGGGCCTTTAAGCACAGATTGAGTGACCCAATATGAAATTTTGTCTACATTAAGTAATTTCAATGTGAAATATTTTTCAAAATAAAAAATAACCAATGCTGGATGTTTGTATTGCTACCTGCCGGTTGCTGATGAAGGTTTTTGCTCATCCATGCTCTGTGTAACTTTGTAATATTTTCCTTCTTCTTCTTCTTCTTCTTCTTCTTCGTCTTCTTCTCCTGATTCATCTGCGCCGCCCAGCCCCGCCACGCCAGTGCATCGACCTGCACTTTGAGGAGAACTACTCCATCGAGTCCTCTTGGGAATGTAAATTTGACAACATCGAGGTTCGGGATGGACCCTTTGGCTTCTCCCCGATTCTGGGGCGCTACTGCGGTCAGCACAGCCCGCCCGATATCAGGAGTAGCGGCCGATACCTGTGGATAAAATTTGTGACGGACGGCGAGCTGGAAGCGGTGGGATTTTCGGCCAGCTACAACTTCACCGCAGGTACGCCGCCGTCGTGTCCGCCCTGGCCCCTCGCTCTCGTGCGCGGGCTTCACGCTGCTAAGCAGCGCACTTCCGAGCGACTAGCAAACAAGCGGGGGGCTCGCCGGTGCGGGAGCCTCTTCCAGTTTTATTGATTGTCTGTCTGCACACGCTCAGTGTTTTCACTGCAGATATACTGCCAGTGACTCGGACCTTCTTGGAGCTGGGCTATAGGCTGTTATTTATCACTGGGAGTGATATCAGGAGTGATGTGGGTCAACGGTGAATTTTTTTTATTATTATTTTTTACGCAGTCTCTCAGCAGCGAGCCAAAGGAGGGGAAAAAAGGAAAAATGCCACCAATGTTGGCAAATGGAGAGCTTGCTTTTCCTAATTTGCCTTATCTCTGCTTGAGATGCCGCCGCTGAAGCAGTGAGCGGATGGATCAGGAGAAATTAGTGCCGTAGACGGGGAAACGTTCCCACACTTGACTGGATTTAATAACACTGTCAACTTTTTTTTTTTTATTAATTTGCTGAGTTTGAGGCTTGGATGGCACCGTCCCAGGAAACGTGAACTGTATGCTTTGGTTCCACATCCCACAGCCTCCTCAGAGGTGCTGGGGAGACACAAGTGTACTTATTGTTTAGCCGTTAACCTTTTGCCACTAGCTTAGTGACGAGATTGACCGGCGCTATGGATGAAAGATACCGTCAATGTGCTGTCAGGATGTCATCTTTTTCGGGGGGTGGGGGGGTGGGGGGGATTCAACAATGACATGGAGGTCAAGGGAATTAAACATAAGGATGAGTCGGTTCTATACCCAGAAGAGTACTTGTACTGGTTTATGGAAAGGAGTTCAACAGAAAATACGCAGATTAAGTCAGATTTTGAGATTTTTGGCGCAGCTTTACAGTCCAGAGATGAGACTGACCGGAGGCATTAGTGGCCTGTAATTGCAAAAAGTAGATGACTTCAGTTGAGCTGTTTCCATTGATCCTTTGTGTATAAGGATCAGTTTATGAACTCAGCCGCCACGGGATTTTTATGAAAATACATCCTGATACGCTGCAACCAATCAACCGTTCTGCATAGTTTTAGGATCATATTTTACCGCTATCCCGTTAACATTACGGAAACATGACAGCAGTTTAAAATGATTTTTTCTGTCCAAATCACTTATCTTTTTTCAATGGTTATTTTGATAGACATCATATCCCTATGACTTGGCTTCCTTCACAGCTCCCTCCTATCTTTTTCAGTCAATAAACTAAGCATTAGTGGTCGTGCTGAAAACACGCAGTACGCCACTCGTGCTCCACTTAAACCCAAAAGAAACGGGAGCATTTGTCATTCGTCGAAGCCCTCAAAAGGACGACAAAAAGCCCAGCTGGGACCTGGATATGGGAGTGCCTTCGAAGTGTCGCTTCCGCCGCCTGCTCCTCCCGGGAGCCTCGTTGAAAATTTGCTGAGAGAAAAGAAAAAGCTCAGCCTCTCAACTTGACACCGAATATCTGTGGCATATGATTTGCATAATTAAAGTGAATTAAAATTCACTTGACTTTGTTCCTGGGGAATCTGGCGGGTGCCGCGGCGTCTCCCCATCTGCGGCCGCTCTCGCTCACCGCGCTAATTTAACGCTGATGAATTGGGAGGGGAGTGGGGGGGGGGGGGGGCAAAGGTGGCGTCAATCGGCTCCTCCCACCCTGTTGTACTTCCGGGCGTTTTAGCGGCAGAGAGATTAAAAAACGGGGGAGGAGGGAGAGACAACTCTCACACCTCCCCTTCACACTCAGCCCCCCTCTCCCCCCACCCTTTTTTTTTTTTTTTAAAGTCTCTGCCTCTTGACGACTAATGCGGATAATGCAGCCGCCGCCGCTGCTCCTCCGTTCATCGGCAGGCTTTTGTCCCAGTATCCGGTTTGGCGTGCGCTGAGGTGAGGCACTTAAAGTCTGCAGACGCGATGCATCCAATTTTATACGTGGCTTTGGAGGACGTGAGGAAGCGCTGGTGTAACACCCTCCAGAGGGTTGAGTCAGTGCAGTGATTAAATGAAGTTGGCTGCCACAGTGATGTGATGTGCAATTTGTTTGTCCAAAAAAAAAAAAAAAAAATTACACCCAGATGCATCATACTTTCCTTGCATCAACAGCCGAGCTTCTTTTTCTTACTTTCTTTTTTCTTTTTCTTTTTTGTACCTCTGCAGCATACACTGCAGCTTGTTTTTGGGAGGGTTTTGAAGCAGGCCTTTGTATGCCGCACACTCTTCTATCTAGAAAGAGAAAATATCAAAGGATGTGCACGCTGTATACTTGCATATCTGCTTGCATGGCATTGGTGTCTAATATCGTCATTGTTTGAAAAAAAAAAAAAAAAAGAAGTCATGCTGCGCTGTCAAGTTTTGGAAAGTCTGTTTTCATGGTGCGGAGGTTAGTGCTGCCACCTCATGGCAAGGAGGTCGCGAGCACCTGGACTCCGGACGCCTTTTGAGTTTGTAGTTCTCCTCGTGGCAGTAATAATAGATCGGATTTATATGGCGCTTTTCAAGGCACCTAAAGCTCTTTACATTGAACCCATGACTCATTCACACCACATTCACACTGGTGGTGGTAAGCTACATGTGTAGCCACAGCTGCCCTGGGGCTACAGTCGCCAGTGTGGCTTCCCACCAGGTACACCCTGACATCCACGTTGGGATGATTGGCAACTCTAATAGGTGACAGAAAATGGATGGATGGATGACTGTTTTCATTTCTGGGTTTGTGAAACACCCACTAGACCAGGGACTAAAGAAAACAAAGACGCCAAAGAACAGAAAATGTGAAGAATTCAGCAGTCGCGCTGGATTATTCCAGAAATAATGGAGATGATCGAGAAGAACCGTCAGGGCTGCAGGGCGGAGGGCCGCCCTCGCTGAGGGACACAGGCTTGGTTACTCTGGTAAGGATGGAATCCCTCTCTGACATTTACACACTACCCCAGACTAATGCTAATGTCTGGGTAGGGACGGAGCGATGACATTGTCAGCTCTGCAGGGCCCAAACTGGGATCAGACTGTCATTGAATCAGTGGGACCTTGGCTCAAGAGTAATATTTGTACAGGCGTGGGTTCAACTCCCCAGTACAACACAACAGGTGATCAGCCTGGTGCGGCAGCGCAACTTGAGTCACCTTCAGTTGTCGCGACGCCACCACCCATCCGTCTTCCGTTACGTAAGATTTGGGCGACGGTTAATAAATCTAGACCTAAGATGACACAGATTGATATCAGCACCTTAAAGCCTGGCCAAGTTATAATTGAAATGAGATTTTTTTTTTTTTTTTCTACAATGGAATGAAGTCATATAAGATTATAGCTGGAATAGGATATATGGCCCTTTCATAAAGGAGGCTGGGCCGTGAGATTGAGTCCAAATGGGCTCAAACTGGAAAATTGAAAATTGAACCTGAGAGATGGACTCCTCTGCTCTTGGCGGGAACTTCCTTCCACGGCTGCGCTAACACCGCCGCCGCTGCTGCCGCTGCCGCTGCCGCTACTGCTGCTGCCGCTACTGCTGCTGCCGCTACTGCTGCTGCCGCTTTTTCAGAAAGTTCGCCGGTTGCATAGTCACACATCTGTCTCCGGAGTTGCTTGCCCGGCGGCGGCGTGTGACCTTTAAATGTTTGACTGGCTTTGTGTTGAGCCACAGCTGCTGGATTGTCAGTGCAGCGGTTCCAAAGACGCTGGCATTCTCCAGATTGGCTGAGAGTACACAGCCGTGACCCCTGATCACCGTTACCTGCATCCTCCAACCCAAAGTGACAGAGGTTGCTCCCCAGGTGCACGGAAATCGGAGAACGAAGGAACAATCGACATAAGTTTGCAGTAAAATACACTGTTAAAATTGCCTGAACCAGCAAAATGAAGCTTGTCTGTAGCTACAGGGAAGATCTGCTCCGTTAGCATTGAACCTTTTTTTCAAGGTTTTCACTTTCCTATTCAAGCTGTCTGTGCCCACATCAGCCGAGCTACTGACTGAGGCCTGTAAAACACCGCTCAGCATGCACGAGCCGTGACTTAGCTGCCCGGCCGCAACGAGGCCGTGCAGGATCCCGAGATGAAACGGAGCCTCGTAAGATGTGCTCTCGCCTTCTTTTTTTTCTTTTTTACCCTCCTCCCCGCCCTCCACTTCATTCCTATGGGATCGCTCTCAAGCCGAGTCTATTATAAAAACATTGTCGTAACTTTGTCCCACACTGGTACAACACCTAGGGCGCCAGGAGTAAAAAAAAATCCATTTTCCGCGGCCCCGACACCGGTAGAGGTTCACGTCCACAAAGGAGCGGCGAGGGTAGATTGATGAAATTCATGAGGAGAAATGTGGTGGGAGGGAAGATAAAAAAGAAAAAGAATCTCCTGCCGTGTGCTTTTCGTGGCGTTTCTCCTCGCGATCTCAGCCCAGGCCCGGACTGCGCTTCACCTGATCCTCGTGAATCACCGAAAGAATAAATGTTTTTGCTCTGATGCTTGTTTTCATTAGCTCCCCTCCTCTTACGCCTCCCCGCCGCCGCTGAGGTGCGAGCAAAGCCAGCAGCTCCGGGCGAAATGAACTCCTGAGGATACCTTCTCGTGAATGTTTCGTGGGTCTGTGCTTTCTCTTGCCTGCGGAGAGAGGAGAGAAAAGAAATAAGACGTACGTGCACGGTTTTACCAGGTGGAGGGGGAAAAAAAGCCCCTCATCTGTCTGTGTCTTTGAGTCTCATTTCAGGAAGAAATTTTCTGCTGATTTAAAAAAAAAAAAATGGTTAAAGGAAAAATAAGAATTGAGGGTCTTTGCCTGGCCGGGGCCCGAGTGAGGAGGACACCCTTCTCTCTGCGCTCTCCCCTCTGGCCGTGCTGCAAGGGAGATGGATGGAGGGAGGTTAGCATTGCAGGCACACCTCCTGCAGCTGTGAGAGAGGTCGATGGCACCACCCCCACCCACCTCAATCCCAGCACACCACCCCCACCAGCCCAGCTCACTCATCCCTCTGTCCCTCACACGCTCTCGCTGACTAACACTGCCTCCTTTCTGCTTGCCGGCCGCGCCTGTGCATTTCTTAAAGGCTGTTGACTCAGCTCCATGAAAGATGAGACTACATTTAATTTGCAACCTTACTTTTACATGCACACTCCCCCGCCCCCATTTTTTTTTTTTCACCATCGTGTTTGCGGCCACAATGTTAAAATGAAGCTCCCTAGATCCAGTCTATCCGCTCATTCATTTTGGGGGGTTTTTGGGTTACAGGTTGCTTCCGCATTACGCAGCCCCATGGAGCTAGCTAGATTAAAAGTCCAGGATATAAAAATTGGCAATAGAAAGAATTACTATGAACCGCGTTTCAGGTCACAATCATCCTGTCAGCCGTTTTACAAGTTGCTTTTTGTATTGCGAGCAATGGGAAAATGCTTTTTGGGCCGTATGGGTTTTTTTGGCTGCAGTACCTTGAGTGACCACTGGAAAAAAATAAGCCACGGCGCATTGTCGCCAGTCCAGTATTTAGTTCTTCTCTCTCTAAACCTACTGATTTAGTGACAGGGTTTCTGTGTACGTAAAGCAAAAAAAAAAAAAAAAAACGTGCACAAAAAGAACATGAAAATGTCACACTGGGATCGACGTTTCTCGCTATTGCTGCAAATATTTCAGATGAAACTTTTTAACACGAGTTAGAAGTCCTTCTGTGCAGCTCAGCGACGCCGCTAAAACACACAAAAAGACTTCCCGTGACGCTCTCCAACTCGCTGACCCACTTCCAGCCCACCTGGCTCCTCCTCTCCCACCCTCCCGCCGACTTCACACCTCGATGCCGAGATCCCTCCGTGAGACCTTTTGCCGGCTTATCAGGCGGTGAGCCTTCACTCTGGGGAACAACCAGTCTGGAGTTTATCGCGGCCGCGGGGACTTAACTCAACCCTCCAAACCGGATGGCTGATATTTATGTCCTTTGGCCGCTGCAGCCGCTCCCTCGCCCTCCCAGGCAATTACCCCGCAGATCAATCAACGGCTCGGGCCGCCCCCCCGCCTCCCGTCCTCTGTGGCGGTTTTGTTCGCCAGGCCTGCTGTTGGGCCGCAGATGCTGCAGGAGGGGAGGGGGTTCAAAAACGCCGTTCTGCTGTCGCTCGACAAGCGGGCATCGAAGCGAACGTTGGCTGCCGCTGAATTTGTTTGTTTGCGCTCCGTATTTGCCCCTTGTAAGCACGCGTATCAGTCTGGGCGTCCTGTCAAAAAAAAAAAGGCCCCGGTGTCCTTCCCGCGCTGCGTCCGTAGTCGGAGCCGCCTATTGTGCCGTTGGTCGCACGCCCGCTTTCCCCCTATATGACGCTTGTGTTGCGCAAGGCATCCGACTGGTGCAGATTTGCATGTTTTCGATATTTATCCCCTTCCTCCGCTTTTGCCGCCACACCTCATTGTTTGTTGGCGTATCGCCGCGATGGATCCTTGGCTGTCAAGGCTGAGGACCAGAATCTCGCCGCTGAGCTGCATTAGGAGAGGTGGGGCGGGGGGGGGAAACAAAGATTAATGCAAACATTAAGGCTTGTACCTATATTGAAAGTATCTTTTGAGAATTGTCGTCTCAAAAAGCTCAGTGCGCGACATCCCAACAACATCTACGTTTTTTCCTCGGCATCCCTCCTCCTTCCTTCATTGTCAGCATTGCTTCCTTTTTGAAATGTGTGCGCCCCCTCCAACTGAGCCACCACCATTCCTCGCCCGATCATCATCATCATCATCATCATCATTCTCCGAGTCGGTCCCAGTATCTTCCACCTGCATCACATTCCTGCTGCGCCAGACCTGCTTGTGATTTCGACACTGACATGAGAAAGAGGGGAGATTAACGTCAGCGCCATTGTTCGCAATATGCTATTATTACCGTAAGACGCTGCTAAATCCTACACAGCAGGCCATCCATTGAATCTTTTGCTTTTGTGTGTTTTTTTTTTTTTTTTGTCTCTCGGAAGATAAATGAGCTTGTTGCTTCAGATGTGCCCTTCTGATTACAAAAGACGGAGCAGATTGTTTTTCATGCTCAACGAGTTTTGTTGCCATCCCCCGTCAGCTGCTCCGCTCCTCTTAGGTAGTTCTTAAAACCCGTGACAAGTGCCTCGAAGGAATATGAGCCATCAGCTTCGAAGTTATCTGCATTCTATTCATCTTTCAGCGCGGGAGCGGGGCTCCGCGTTACCCCCGGCTTAGCGATCGGAGAGCGAATTTCGGAAAAAGGGATCTAAATCCCATTTTGGCATCCCCGAGTAATTTAATAGGTAGTGGCGGAGCTTTTGTTTTTTGCAGCTGGGAGAATGATGTCAGCGGTGAAGGAGGGCAAGACCATTATGGGATCATGAGATGTGGAATTTGACTAATCCGCGCTGCCTCTCGGAATGACAAACAGTTTGATTCTTTGCATTCAGGCCGGGGCGACCGCGTCCAATATCCTCCAATATCCCCTGAGAGGAGAAAACAACGGAGTGGCTTGATGGCACGGATCATATAGCGGCTTTGCCACTGTGTTCTGGCGGGACTGTGTTAGAGGGTTAATGCATCTCATTAGCCCCCCCCGCTCCCCCCGCATCCTGAGACTTAAGCGGTGACGAGTGGTTTATGATTCGAAACAGTCTCTGGCTGCCCTCAGTCCATCATAGTCAATATCTGTTGATGTCTGAAGGCTGCAGGCAGGTGTTTATATCATCAGAAAAAGGCTTTTGTTGCCCCATCTGTCTTAGTTTCCTCAATATCTGTGCAAAGAAATTATTTAAAAAAAAAAAAAAATGCAAGGGCATTAAATGGTCCCTTTACTGAACTGTTTGGTTACAATTAAAAAGTTTCACGGTGACAGATTGCGTGACAGATTGCGTCGTGCCCCGCGAGCCCGTTTTGAGTTTCAGCCGTTCCATCCCAGGGTGTCAAACGTTTTGCCCGGCCTTTGAAACCTTGAGTCATGAAAGCCGGTGGAGGTGTCAGGCTGACAGCGCGTCACGGTTGGGGGAGCGCGAGGGGGAGAAGGCGTCGCTTCTCATCAGCGCGTTTTTTTTTTTTGTCTTCCGTCGTCCTTGTCGACGGGGACGAGACTGCACATCCGTCTGGGACTATTGAGGCGCCGTACAACGTTTTTATGTCCTCCTCATTCGGCTGATTGTACACCGATGAAGTGGAGAAAGTCAATTAAGACGCTCTCCTTCCGTCGGGGGGGCGACCAGAGTCTTTCTGGCAGACTGCCGAAGGCAAGGACCATTGAAAAGTCGGCAAGTCGATCACGTGTGTTCATCTCCGTTTCTTTTCCGGGGGCCCGGCGCTAACAGCCTGCCGAACAGCACGGCCACGCTCGCCGTTTCATTTTCCATTTGCCGAGCTCAATTAATCACGCCGCTCCTATACGATGCCCGGGCATGTGGCCGCCGCCGCTGCCGGCTAGCGCCATCCCCTGGCCCCGCGCAGCTAATAGGAACAGCCAGCCAGTGCAGGAAGCGACGAGGAACTAGAAATCCAACGATTCAGAGAGAGATTTGGGCCGCTACGAATAGGTTATGGCCACGCTTCGAGGGCGGCGGCGGGGGGGGCGATAAAAGGCTGGGGCTTGCTCCGCGCACCCCCCTCGAGGCTCCGCTTTGAATATTCATGGAGCCGACGCCGGCTGTAAAGAGGAGGCCAGTTGCCTCTGAAATTCCTCTTGTTGCCGAACACGCAGTGCAAACTGCTCTTCCTGACACCACGCTTGCGAAAGAACAAGGTATTTCTCTCTCTTCCGGAATTTGAGTCAGTTAGGCTGCACTCGCCCTTGGAAGGCACTTGACTTCAGGTGTTTTGCGGCAGTCGCTGCCACAGAACGAAAGACGGCGACTTTCGAAATCTGATTGGTGTTGTTTTTTTTCGCTCGGATGTGTCAAGCACTTTGTGTTCATCAGAACAGGCTGAGACACGTTCCATCCTGCAGCTCAAATTTATCTGCTCACAGGTCCGACTCTGCATTCTTTGGAAATTCCAAAAGAAATAATGTTAAATACAAAGTGTTGGTTATTTTGTACCGGAGAAAGACCATATATGAAACCAGCTTTAATAACCAATCTGGTTTCAGCTTTTAACCTGCCTCCTGCCTAACAGCCCTTCCCCTTACAAGAACAGTTTCCCCTCTTCAGTGTTCAATAACATTTTATGCATGGGGGACGTAAGAACTGAAAGCAGCATTGCTGATCTTTAGGATCAATTGATGTGCAAAGTGCAAAAAGAGCGCACGCCCACTCTTCTGGCCAGGACCAGTTGGTTTAGTGTCTCAAGTTGAGCTTCATGAAACACAGCTTGTTTTTATTATTACGACCTGCATTTGTTTAAATCGAGGACAGAGTAGCCGTCCACTGTCTGGGTTGGGTGTCCTTACAAGCCGCTGAGAGTGAATTTCTCCTCCAAAGCTTCAGCAAAGCTGGATTTGAGCCCAAGGAAACCAGTCAAATCTGTGCGTTGGTTCTAATCCTTCCACACGGGCACGCGCGCACACACACACACACACACACACACACACACACACACAAACTGAGCAGTCATATCTGCACGAATGAAAAAAAAAAATCTAATTATCCACTTCCTTTTTTGCCCATACGTCCAGCATGCATGATAAGTACTGTACTGCTCACATTCACATCAGTTCCTAGTGGGACACGTGTATATCAGTTCAGTGTGTCAGACTGTTTCCAGCCTCTGGGCGACTCCCCAGCCTGTCATTTCAAAAGTCATGCCATGGTGCCTTTCTGCAGTTGGTAATAAGACGTGCAGCGTCGACTTGGACTCTCTGCCCGCCTTTGACTTGCTGCTGCTGCTGCTGCTGCTTCGCAGCGACTCAACTGCGATTTCAACCCTCACGCCGTGCGCAAAAGGGGCCCCGCTCCGGAGTGGCCAGTCGTCAGTTGTTTATTGTGTCTGTAATCACATATTTTGGGAGCTAATCCCCACTGCGGCGGCGCTTATCCGGCCGCCGCACAAACCAAAGTGAAAGCCTAGGAGGGGATTTGGGCAGAATCGCACGCCGGTCGGCGAGACGGACGAATAAAGAAGTGCGGGGAGATGTCGGACGGATTAGGTTTTTGAAAGCCTCTCGTAAAGAAAAAAAAAACGCTGCATTTTCGTGGCTGGAGGGAGAGATCGACCGCGACGGGGGCGCGACTGAGCCATTGATTTCTCTGCGTCTCCGAAGAGGGCAGGCTTGCTGCGGGAGGAACCGCTCCGAGTGGCGGCGTGGCGGAGCCGCGGGGGCGCTCAATATGTTTTTTGGGGGGGGTTTATGTCTCGCGTCACATTTTACCGAGAGGAAAGTGTCGCGCTTGGGTCGGGTCGGAAGTTTGCCGTCGACCCGCAGACGCCGTCCCGGCTCTCTGCACCTGCCGTTTGACATGCAGCCGACGAGCTGCATGGAGTTGGATCTTTGTCGAATCTGACTCTATTAGCTCATTTCCCCCATTGACACCCCCTCTGATGTCTGGCTGTGACTCCAGCTCTGGTGGCGACACGTCCGCGAAATGAAAGGGGGAGGGGAAAAAGCCAATTTGAGCAAATCTAAACGTATCAAAGCGGGGCGGTTGTGCGGCTATCGCGCCCGAGTGACGCGCCGCCTGCTCCCATTAACTTCTGACGCCGCCGTCGGTATAAATACGCTTTTTCAATTTAGATGCTATCTCGCGAGTGAATGGCCCGCGTAAGGCCTCCTAAAGGCGTCATCGGCTTTTTCATGGCGAGTCGTAACCAGGCCGCCCCCCCCGGCTGCCGCCACTCGTATCGGCCAATCGCCTGCCGCCGCGCCGCCGCGCATGCAGATCGCGGCTCTTCTGTCCGTTTTTCGGCTGGGAAATGACCGAGCGCGGACGCAGCCTTTCATATGTAATTTCCCTCTTATTTTACCGTCTGAGGCGACTGGTGCGGTAAGATGGAGAGACAGGGCCACTCTAATGGGCCTTTATCAAAGTGAACCTGAACGCTGTTCAACAGTGCGGTGTGTGTGTGTGTGTGTGTGTGTGTGTGTGTGTGTGTGTGTGTGTGAACATCAAAGCCGGCACTCTCCAACCCACCGCCGACTCCGCCGCGGACGTTCGTCAAACTCGCGGTGGGGGGGGAGGGGGGGGGGCGCGGGAACCCTAAATAAGGCCGTGGCAGAAGCGCACGGGGGTTGAAAATCTTAAAGGGGAAGGAAAAAAAAGGAAAATAAATTGGTGGAAAGGCGTTTCTGCCCGAAGCCCGTCGCCGAGATTACAAGGCAGCGTCGACGTTATCGATTCCAAAGGGTGGAGATGAAAGCCGGCGCCGTGTGATTTGATTCCACATTGGGTGGTCTTAATAACCCCCCCTCCATCCCCCCCACCCGCCCCTCCCTCGCCCAGCTGAGAATCACACGGGCCTTTTGATTGCGCCGAATCCGACCAATCGGACGATGATTCACCCTGGGAGATTGAACTGTTTCTTCCCACTTTTTCATTCGACTTCAAAGGGAGCCGACGCGGCGCGCGCGGGCGGCCGTGCGTGCACACATGTAAGGAAATTAATATCCATTACCAGGTTATATAAAGCTACCCCGATAATTAAGCCTCGTCCGCTGATTAGATGTTGGCGTCGCCGCTCCGGTTATGGACAGACTTGTTCCGGCGATCAGGTTAAACTGTCACCGTGCCACGTTTTTTTACACGCACACCGGGTTGTGAAAAAAAAACAAGTGCTTTACGCAGCCGGGCGGGGGTGGGGAGGTGGATGTGTGTCGCGGACGCACCGAGCAAACAAACCCCAGCAAACGCGAGCTCGTTCCGCCGTGTTTGTTTGGCCAATCGGCCCCCTTTTGAAAATCGCAGCAGTGTGAACGCAGGGTGAAGCAGGCGAGCTGCAGAGCCCCAGTGCACCAGCAGCGCTCTCTCTCTCTCCCCCCCTCTCTCTCTCACACATACACACACACACACACACGCGCCTTAACCGTATAGGTATTGATTTGTGCTCTGTGCTTTGCCGAGACGGATGCTGCTCCTCCCGGGGCGGCAGCGGGAACCTCTCTGCTGCTTGGTGGCCTTTTGTCCGTTCTCTCCGTCGCACAAATACAAAAACAAAAGCAACAACAGAAAAAAACACACACTAACCTCCCATCTCTCTCTTGAATTTAACCAGCTAGCAGTGGACGCCCATTTGTCTCCTCGCCAATCTCCCTTTCGTTTTTTGTTTGTCTTTTCATTTTCTCAGCCTCTGTGTCGTTTTCGTCCACATCTCTTGTTTTTTTTTTGTTTTTCCCAGCTGTTTTAATGGCGTTCTCGTTTATTTCCCTCCCCCTCCCGCCCCCTTACCGTCCCCCCACCGCCTGCCGTTTCCCTTTATGGGTTGATTGCTCCAGAAGCCGTCGCTCTCGACAGCCGCCATCGATTTTTTTTTTTTTTTTTCTACCACCTTTTGTCGCTCGTCGCGCACGAGCCTGTTGTTGCCGTCACTTTTCGCTGGACACCTTGTACCCTCGCCTCGGTCTCTTAGCGCCGAACAACACTCGGCAGGCGCCGTGCGCGTTTGTGTGCGCGCGCGCGTAATAAGGACGAAGTTTTCTCTGGATGACTCTGTGGCAAACTTTTCCAAACAAATTACAGAGAAAACGTTTTTTCGTTGAAACTGGACCTCGCGACTACGGTTAAAAAAAACAAACAGGCCAGCTGGGGGCGCTGTGTCAATGGCAGGGGGTGGCAATTGTGTTTGTTAGAAGAAAAAAAAATCATTTTCACTCCATTAAGAGTTTGAGTTAGTCATTCAAATCTTTTCAAGAGGAAACTGGATGTCCTGTCGCAGGGACGGATAACGCGTGGCTCGGGATGGAGCCCCACGAAATCACAGAAACCAGCGGCGGCGCAGAGCGAACCCTCGCCGGAACGAGTTTGAAAGCGCGTCCAGCGCAATTTTCATTTTTGCACGATTTGCCGTCTGCGCGCGGCACTTTGCCCGGGAACCCCTTCAAACGCAGCCGAGGCCTCGGGTGGATTTTTAATGAAGTCGTAACGCGGCGACATGCAGCGCTAAACTCCTCCAACCGTTCAGCTCGCTGATGAAGCCCTGGCGGCTGCACCGGGCGTCCGTCCGTCCGTCCGTCCGTCCGTCCGCTCTCCAAAAAACACTTCCTTGTTTTCGAACAAGTGAACTGTGACCCGTTAAGTCATTTCGTGGTCGGAGCCCCTCGGTTTGCAGCGGCCGGCTTAAACGGCGGTAATCTCCTCATCTGGCGCGCGTGAGACGGCCATAAATCACGCTCGCGCCCCCGTCGCAAAAAAAGGACGGAACTATTTTCAACTTGGCGTGTGTGAAATAATGCAGGTGAGTAACGGATGATCGGAACTGGTTCTGGTTCGAACCCTCGGGGAAGAGGGAAAATTGGACGGCTATACTCGCTGCGCTTATTTATTCATGCTAGAATCTGCACCCGGACCTCAGCCTCGCCGAGCCACGTCGCGCTTCAGCCTCCGTGCCGCTAAGAACCCCACGGCTAACCCTGAAAGCCGCTTCTTGGCCCGCTTCCTCCTGCCTCTTTATTGTGCTGGTGGCAGGCGAGACGTCCCGCTGCCAAGTAGGTCTGATCTTCCCTTAAAGCGGCAACAGTTTTTTTTTTTTTTTTTTTTTTCTGTGTGTGTGTTTGGGGCGGGGGATGGAGAAGCAGCCTCCCTACAATGCGATGAGGCTGGAGGGGAAGAAAAGAAGCGTTTTCCACCCACCTCCAGATCCTCTTCTCGTTTTTTAATCCTGGACTCCAGCGGAGCCGAACCGCACGGTTAACGACCCAGCAAACTTTATAGATCTTCAGAACGCAGGATTTTTAACCCTCTGTTTGCCTCTCTCGGTGCTGATTTACAGACGCCTTCATAGCGCAGCAGTGCAGCAGTCCAGGACGCTGCTGTGGAGTAGCCCTGGAGAGCTGCGAAGGTTAGGACCGAACCCTGTAACCTCTGATTTGAAAACATTGTGATTCCTTTTACTTTAATCCCTTCATATTCAAACCATTGCATTCATTGAAACCTACCGACTGTCATACTGTAGCAGGCTTGAGGGGAATTTCCATCTGAACACATACATACATAAAGCAGCAATTGCAGCTCTTTGCATCACACAATGTTGTTATCTGACAGTGTGACATCTGTGTCATGACATTCGCGTCAACAGCTTTGATGCAAGGCGATGCCGATGGTGTGTGTGTGTGTGTGTGAGAGAGAGAGAGAGAGAGAGAGAGCGAGAGACGTGCCAGAAGGACGCAGGCTCCGGTTCTGCATTGTCGTTGTTTGACACTTTGCCTCATTCGCTCTCGTGACCTCCGACCCCAGAAATGACAGCGAGCTACCCAGAGACAGCTACGCCGTGAACTCTATGCAAGCTTGGATGTTGCAACAGGGCTGGACCTTTGATTTTTTTTTTTTTTTTTTAATGCGGAAATGCTGACAGCGTGTCACGCTGGGATGCGGCCGTTGACGTTTTCCCTCTCGGGAGCGACGCGTTGAGGAAAGCTTTGATTTTCTCACCACGTCCCGTCGGAGGCCAAGCATGCAGGTCCCTGTGTCCCTATGCAAAAATAAGTAGGTGCTCTGGCAGTACTACCACTTGAACGTGAAAGTATGATGTCTAGTTTTCGGGTGCAAAGTGTGCCAGGATCTCCCGGAAGAGAATCTTGAAACTGTTCCTATGGGACGGCAGTGACAGCCTGCCGCTGGAGCCACCACAAGGCTAAAACCTCAAAAGTACGCACAGTCTGACAAAAGCTGCTTTATTCACTTCTTTTTCACTGCAGGTAAAAAATGTAGAGGGTTCAATTGCTTTCAGACGATCACGTGGCAGCAACTCGATGCGTTCAGGCACCCGTCTCGGTCCCCAAAAGGAGAAATTATCCAGTGAGTTGCAGTTGCGTGGTGGAAAATCCCCTAGTGAGGTCACAGTGGGCAGCCTCCAACTCCGAAGAGGTGCGTGTGTGTACGTACCAGCAAGCTGTGCCTAATAAAGTGGCCAGGCCGAGTGGATGATGTTGTTCTGCCTCTGCAGTAAAAAATAAATAAATAAATAAATAAATAAAATCTACCGTATTGATTTTCTCACCGCCACAGTTTCTTCTTTGCCAGCACTTACAAAGTGAGCGAAATGGGCCAGGTATAAAAAAAAAAAAATAACAGGATGTGGCCGAGGTCCAGGCGGGACGGAGGCTGAGTGCGGTCGCAAGGTCTCAGCCTCGACCCCTCCGAGGCTCCGAGTGCCGGCATATATCATAGGCATCCTAAGCACTGGGGACACATATAGATTAGCACTCAAGGGCATTCTTCCACCGAGTCCATCGGCGCTGACTGATTATAGATTCAGCTGAACAGCTCGGGCCGAGCGCCTAACACCGCAGTGGATTAGCCGCTCGACAAAGTGTCCCGGCGAAACTTGCCTGTTCTGTTTTGCTTTCGCTTTGCTTCCTCTCCTCCGGTTTATTAGCTTCTCAGCGGAGAGGTTCCGCTTCCCACTGCGGCTTGACGCCTTCACACCACTCCTCCTTGGGTATTAGCAAGCCGCACGAGTCGGGTTTTCCGAAAGCAGCATCTCAAACAATCGTCTCCCGGGCTGACACTGACTAGGCGTGTTGACGGGTCGGACTTGATTTCCAGTCGCCGGTTTCCTCTGCGGGGACTCCGGGCTCTCTCTGCTGTCCTCTCCGATTAGGGAGCGTTTTAGTGACCTTGGCTGACAATAATTACGGACCTGTCACCGTGGTTGCGTCCATATGGCGGCCACGCTGGAAGCGCTTTCGCGGCGGCAATCGTCAGCGCGACAAAACGGAACAGCTGGACGTTTAAAAGCCGAGCGCGCACGTTCGGAACGCCCCGACGTGCGCTCCGCGCGAGTCACCTTTGTGTGTTGGCCGCATATGGCTCGCACGTAAACAAACGTATCGCGCAGCTTCACCTCGCCCCGCTTCCAATTAAATGTTCCATCGGTGGCGGAGGGAGAGCAAAGATGATGGCGTTTGCCCCTTTTTGTTTTGTTGCTACAGAAACACAGGAAGTGGGTCTCCGTGGGAGTCGTGGCTTTGATGCGGTTGCTCCTTGTTCCAGAAAAAATCAATCAGAGTCAGAATCTGGTTCTTATTACCAGGTATGTGTACATAGACATACAGGGATTTGACCCCTGGGTTGGTCTTGGATGGTAGAGGAGAGTCAAGGGAAATAGGAAAATATAAAAAATATAAATACATGTATACATTGATATTGGAAAGTGAAATGTGCAATATATATATATATATACACACATACTGTATATACACATATATAAATATGACTTGTTGGTTAAGTTATTGGTTACGGGTTGGTGATGGGTTAGGGTAAGACAAAAAAACTGCTTTTACTTGTGTGAGGTGTCCAGTACAGTTGCTCCCAGAAGTGCTGGTAGAGTAGCTTGACAGTCAGTGATCTTTCACTCTTTTTTTCCAATGACGCGGATCATTCTCCAAATTTCGCGGCATCAGTCGGTCGGTGGAGACTTGCAGTTTGTGCCGCTTGCGTCCAACCCCGGGTGACTCAGACGACTCCAAAGACATATTGTCTCTGCCGAATGACTCATATCAGCTGGCAACGGTGAAAAGAACTGAGTTCACCTGTCAGAAGATCAGACACAGGATAGGTGCAGGGGAAAAACAGAAGCTCCAAAGCAAACAAGGCCGACAAAGACCGACAGCGATGATTGTCTGCATAGCTTTCAGAGCGACAAAAGCGCAGCCGCATTTGATGGATAAATGCTCCCCGCACTCGACGTCTGCAGTGCTACAGCCGTTTTTATTGTTTCTGAGTCTCCGGCAGTCCGAGTCCGACACTGCAGTCACCCTCCATTACCGTCAAGATGGTTGAAATATAAGTGGCACTATACTGCGGGGAAACCCTCCCTTTGCTCGCCCTCTCTGTCGATCGCGCTTGCTTTCTTTTTTCTCTTTTTTTTGGCCGTGACGCCTCTGGCTTGAAAGTATGCCATGCTGCAAGGGAATCTGTCGGCCCGCGTGGTTTCTCATTATTATGTTTGACCACTCAGGCTGATTACTTCTCCGGCAGATTCACGCTGCGCCACGCTTCCAGCCACACTTTTTTCTTTTTTTTTTCTCTCTTGGTACAGCTGACACGTTTTTATTCGCTTTATGTTGAAGAATTTTCAGGCCCGTCCCTGTGAGTGCAAAGCCAGATTTGTCATTTCGCTGCCAATCTCCACGTCAAGCCACTTCTCCGAGGAAAATTTGCTGACTGGCACATCCTGCCACAGTAAGGGTTGGCTAAATTTAGCAACGTTGTGTCGAAAAAAAAATCTTGGGAGGAGGATAAGAGGAAGGCGGACAATGACACAGTTCAGTCCCTCAACAAAGAGAACACTATATTGCTTTTAATGTTGAGCTTTGGACTGTATCGAGAGGGGAAATGGGAATCCATTCGAAACTCATCTAACCTACTTTTGCTCTCACGAAGAAGGGATTGCGCAAATGCAGGAAATGAGTCTGAAATGATGTAAGAGGAGGATCGGGAGTGGCCCTGACGCGTCCCCGTGCGGCTGCTGTCTCCAGCGGTTGGGCCAGTTGAAAGGAATCCAGACGACGCGGCGTGGCGGAGCTCAACCTGGGGCGAGCCCGCTCGGTGTTTTCGCCCCTGACTGTTTCTTCCCCCCTGAGGAGAGCGGAGAGCCCATCGAAACTTGCGGCTCGGTCCGTCAGGCTTCGGCTGCTCTCGCGCTTGATCTTCTCCCGTGACACCATCCCGCTGCGTCGGTGCCGTTTGGCGGCGGTTGCGAAGTCAGAAGGCCAGAGTCGAGGCGCGACGGGGGGGTGGCGAGCTACACCGCCAGGAGACGCGGAGCAGTGGCAGCTGTCTTCCGAGATAGGTGTCGAGGCCTGGAGGCCATCAGAGATGTTGCCGAGGGGAGAACACGGTTTTCTCTACCTTCTTCTCTAGAAATTGTATTTTTTTTTAAATATATCCTCCTTGTTGCCTCTTCAGAGATGTTCCTCTCGTGTCTGCCTCCCCCGATTGGCTCCCCATCACTTCCTGCTAATGACTTTTAGCCGTCCTTGTTGCTCACTCAGCTGCTGCGTCTCGCTCATTTCTCTCCGGGAACTGCTAAGCTGTTTGACGCGTCTCTCCAGGGACTGCTGTGGTCCAGGCTTGCGGAAAGCACACCGAATCCCTTCCTTTGATGGGTACACGTTGTGTTCAACACTGTGGAGGTAAGAGGTCTGAACCTCAACTCCCTCTCGTGCCTAATGCCTCCTTTGCTATCGTGGAGTAGCCTGAAATATGCTACGCGAGAAGGGGGAGGAACGGAAAACAGATGTGAAGTGCTTGTTTTTCCCCACGAAACAACGATTTGTGATGGTTTTGCTGCTTTGCTTTGTCCCCGCGTGATAAATTGTTGAGCATTTGTTATCTAAAGCTGCTGGCTGGCTCATCAATTAAGTGAGCAGTGTGAAGACAAAGTTATAAAGCAGCTGGTGAAGATAGCGGCACATTTGTCTGTTTAGCTGTGAGTTGATAAAGAGGAAAACGGTGCAGATAAAGGCGGAATGCCAGACGGAATGCTAAACTTATTCAAGGTACCCAGTGTCACATGACAGCCTTATTTGGGTTGGATTTAATGTGCTTTTCCAACTGAAAAAAATTCTTCCTCCAAGGTGGGGTGTGACAGATAAAGTTTGAGAACCAATGCCCTAATGCCATGCAAGTCTATGGGGTCAAAAGTCAACTTTGTCCTAGAGACATGGGACCACTTGCAGGTTCATCGGGATCCCTCAAGACACAGCCAAGTCAAATTTGGGGGGGGCATGAAAAAATATCTTCCTCCAAGGTGGGGCGTGACAGAGAAGGTTTGAGAATCACTGACCTAGCACATGAGATGGAGCACCTCCTAAAGCCTCTATGGTATATTTATTATATTTGGAAAAAGGCAAAGCTGTTTTATCACCTTGAAGTGAGGGGTGGGGGGGGGGAATCTGGATTGGCACTGTTAGCCTGGTATTAACCTTGCATCACTGCCCTGTGGCCAGCTGACGTATATGCCGGCGCCAACGTCGGTCTGGATTGATGTGGAAACATCCCCTGCACATCTAACAAATCTGCCACGACAGCAGCATTGGCGCTAATCTCTTTAGCGACGCCCGCTCTTCATGACTGGTTTCTCCTGGTCTTCTTTGTTGTGGTTCATCGCTTCTTGAGGCCATTGTTGGTGTTGTCTGCCACTGACAGATGGGTGGCGGTAGCTGGCCATTAACAGTTCGGAATTTTTTTTAGCGTCGTAGCAACGCACGGGGACAAAAGGGAGGAAAAAAAGCTTGAAAAGTGCAGCAAAACTTCCCAGCGGCAAATTCCACTGTGGACATGTGCATATATTTTCCGCTACACCGTGACTGCAAACCTTCTGCTGTCAGCCTTCTGTCAGGAACATATATCAGAGGGAGCTGCCGTCGAGACGGCGTGGCGTACAGATTAGGCTGTCGGGGGAAGCGTGAATTTCCAGAGGTGCATCCCTCACGCGGGCTGGGAAGTGGCGAACGTTAGCGCGGCGGTGAGTTTTATGGCCGGCGTCGCCTCCGGCCTCACGACCGCATCCCTCAAGAGCCGGCCATCGGGCCTCGCAGCTGCACCGCTGGTGTAATATTCTTAATGCAGCCGCAAATCCTATTACACCTCTTTTCAACAATTTGTCAATCACTTCCGGTAAACGGGAGTGCGCGGGACACCGCGGGCCAAAATCTCAATCTGCATCTCGCCCCCTCTCCTTCCCCTCCCTGCTCCTTAATCTCCCCTAATCTCCCTCTCAGCATCCGCCAGTGTCTCCGCCCCCTCCGCAACAACTGCAGATTTAAGTTCTTCCCCTTCATCGCTCCTCACGTGATTCAGTTCATCCCGGGGCTTGACGCCGAATTGCAATTCTCGGAGTGGGATCCCATTATTTCTAATCTCGGGGGGGGGGGGGTTCGTCGCCGCGGCTGTTTTTGGCCGCTAACGTGGCGAGCCATTTGTCCCGCACTCCCTTATATCCACCGGTGTCGGTGTTGCCTCGTGAAGCCTGCAGTTTATCACCCCACTGGGTCAAATTGCAGCCTTTTGCGTTGTCATAGTAAAAGCCATTGATCCCGCCCCTCCCCTCCCCTCCCATCCCGGGCCGCCTGATGCAGATGCGGAGTGGCAGTGGAAATTGAAACAGGATTTCGCTACCCCTCATAATTCCACAACGAGCAGACTCAAACGCTATCTGAAGAAAGCAATCAGACTCTCAAATTACCTTTCTCGGGAGGACATTGTTTGCAGATCAGCAGAACTCTCCCCTCTCTGTGCCTTTGTGTCGCGGCATCGCTCTCTCTCTCTCTCTCTCTCTCTCTCTCTCGCTCGCCCTCGCTCGCTCGCTTCCGCCGCCTCGCCGGGGGAAAAAAAAAACAAAAAAACACCCTGTGCACGCTAATGAGTGGCAGAGTGGCGATGCTGTGTTGATTTATCGCATGGCTGGCCAAATGGAACCTGGATGGAATGTGTCTGTCACTGGGGCATCGCTTATGCAGAAACACCTGCAGATGCCCTGGAGGTGGAGGGAGTAGGGGAGGGGGGCTAACTGCTCCAATAGGAGCAGGCTTCAGCCTCGGCCATCTCGTAAATGCACGCGCGTTCGGCAATTAGCCGAGACGCTCGAGCACACGCAGCAAAGTCCTTCAGCCTCAAAGCAGAAGCGGTCGCGCTGGGCGTGTTGCGGCGGTGTGCGCAAGTGGCAGTGGCAGGACAATGGAGGCTTAAAAAAATAAAAGCATTAAAATCAATGCAGCATGAACCTGGGGTATTGCTGCTTTGTCGCACACATCCCCCCCCCCTCGTGACTTGCTAGGCGCTGTAGTCGGTGCATTGTTCTGCTTGCTTGTTCGCACAAAAATGGCCGATTGGCCAATCGCGTGGCAGCAACCCGGCCGCGACGAGGACCAACGCTGACGTTTTAGTCAGCCCTGTTGCAGCGCTTTGGCTTCCCCTGCGTGTCTTTTTTTTTTTTTTTTTTTTTTTTTGAGATGGATGGTTTAGATCTGAACGGTTTAATGGGGGGAAAGTCGACTTTCAGCACAAAGACCGGCAGCACCGGCTTGGCTCGCGGCCTCCACCTTCCTTTCATCACAAAAGGAAGCTGATTGACTGTGGAATACTGAGGCTGATTGAAAAATGTTTTGATTGGAGCTTGAAAAAGGCGCTTGTTGCGAGACTTCAGGCGCGAAATCCCAGCAGCCCGGTGCTTTCTAATGCCATTGGCTTTTGTGGCGTCGGCCTTACTTTTGACCAGCAGAAGTCAGCCTAGAGACAATCATCCCTTTGATCAGACTCAATCTGTATAAGATGAAATAAGCTCGTGCATGTATTTACAGTGTACAATTACCCCGTGAGTGACTTTCACGCTCTAAATCCTGCGTGTTTTCATTGGGTTCGTGACTTCTTACAAGGTGCCGATTGACTGAGGCAGCGCTGCAGCGAGCAGCCAGTGATTATCCGCAGCCATTGTAATACAGTGCTGTAGCTTTGCTTAAGGAATAGCGTTGTGTCCTTGTCGCTTTCTCCCAGGGGTGTTCTGGGAGGATGGAAAGAGGAGAGCAGTTAACAGCCCGGCCAATGGGAGAAATGGAAACACACCCACACACACACACATACACAAACACAGCAGCAGCCATCCCTCAAATCCATCATTGTGAACAAAGCTGCGAAATGAAGCGAACCTCCATCCGAGGGAGGAAATTCCCCACTGTCCCCTCAAACCACAACGGTGGGGGGAGAAAGAACGGAAGAAAGAGGAAAAACCTGATGGACATTTTTATTTGATGTGACATATGATACAGTGTGAGTGCACAGGCAGCCGCTCCAGCGCAACTGCAACGGTAGAAAAGAGTAATAACATATAGTTATGAGGTATGGAGGCAGGCAGATGAACACGCAGACAAGCTCGCCACTCAGTAAGTGAAAACGCTAGGAGGTGCCGTGACATCTCAGCCAATGAAATCAGTGAAGTGTGTGAATCATCTTTCTCGCCCTCTCAGATGAAAAAGTATTGAAGATGCCGATTGACTTGAATGGAAACCGTTACCATGTGCACTTTATGTCGCGAAACAGCAGCAATAATTCTATTGGTGTTTGATAGTCACTTTCATGTCATGCCCGCAAATGCTGTGTGCAGTGTGAGAAGACGTGTTGAAACATCCCAATGAGCAAAAAAAAATAATAACTCAAATGAAAATACAAATAAACACAACGGACAAATTATTGGAAATAACTACAAATGTGCACATGATGCTTTCAGGTTAATGTAAGAATATAAGAAATAGTTTGAATTCGAAGCCCAAAGGCACCACGGATGGGAACAGTTTCGATATTCATGGTGTATCCATGTGGTGAAGATCCCATAGAAAGCACTCGTGACTTTTTGGATGAATCTTTCTCCACATACATTCAGAAAATGCCAAGAGCAACGGTGGTCAAGCTGCCACGCTGACCACCTCCTCTTCTTCATCTTCTTCCGTGGCTTTTTAAAAGCTCCTGATTCGTCGGCGGCCTTCGAACGGAGCTCGGCATTGATGGATGCGCAAGATTTCAGGATTGGGAATATCAGCGATGCTGCTTGCCCCGCCAGGAACGACGCGGCTTGGAATTGATGTCCGGCGTATTTCACGGCGAACGCGGCCGTGAATCAGCCGCAACACCGGCCGTTGACTGCCCCCCCCGCGCACGCACGTGGACGGAGATGAACACGATGACCCTGAGAGCGCGTCACACTCGGCTCGTCCTTGAGAGAAAACGTCACGCATTGAGACCCCTTAGCCTTCCCCCCCCCCCCCCCCCCCCCCCGCCTTTGCCGAGATCAATAATGTATGGCCATGAATCACCGGTTCACGCGCAAGGGCACACGGCTCTTGTAATCTACGTCTCAGAAATGTATTTAATTCGATATTTCTCAGAATTCGACGCAGCCGCTGGCACACGCATTATCCAGGTTAAGTGGCTCGCTCAAGGGCACTTGAACCGTGGAAGGTTGGATTACTCACTACTAGTTGTTTTGGGTTTTGGTTTTTTTTCCCACTGAGGTCCACTTCTACAGGTCTGTATTGCTGTGAATGTGAGGTTTTTCAGGAGAAGAGCTATTACCACTCTTCATCAGTGTTTTTAGTAACGGAGTAATGTAACGGGATTACTCTGGCAAAACTGGTAATTATATCATGATTACTTCATCACGTAACGATTCAATTACTTTTCTGAAATGTTTTGCGAGCTAAAAATACCTTACTGTCCACAAAATGGGAAAATGGAACCGGAGCTGCGCTGGGGTAGAGACCGGCGCTAATCACTGTTCAGGGCAAGGGCCCAGCTCACTGGCCATGACACCCAGGGTGTGGTGAATCCTATCAGACCCCGGCAGATCCTGTGACCCCCCCGCCCCACACACACACACACACACACACACACACACACACACACCTCCCCTCCTCTCTTTTTCCGCGGCCGCTGCCGTCCCTGTATCGCCAGGCCTCTCATCCGCGGGGTCAACAAAGCTCCGTCCACAGGGTGTTAGCTCTGCGGTTAATCCTCACAGCACAGTTTGATCAGAAAGAGGGGCCCCCTCTCCCCTTGTTTTTTGTTTTTTTTTCCAAGTCCTTTTGTTTGCTCTGGCATTCATTTTTTTTTTTAATGAATTCAGGATTCAGTGTTTATATTTATGTTGGAGGTGGAAAGCTAGGTGCGCTGCCAGACAAACTGCAGGCCAGCAGTCGACGGTGAGAGTGCGACATTACCGAGTGCTGCAGCTCAGGCTGAACACCATCAGTCTTAAAAACGGATTGCACTATTATTCAGGTTCCTCTATTTGGTTTTTACAAACGCTGCTGGCAAAGCTTTAAAAAGCCCAGACGAAGGCGCAGGTGATAAACAGGAAGTGGCTGTGAGCTGGCAGCTAAAGAGATTAGTGCAGGTCCGTTTTCTTTTTTTTTTTTTTCTCCATTTTTGAATCAAAGTGACAATAAAGCAGCACTTGAGACCTTTTATTTTCTCTTGACTCTCTTTTGAGTTTTGCTAGAGCCACTACTGTTGCCTCTCGCACCAGGAGGAAAAACCTTGAGGTTTTTTCTGCTCAGCTGCACCGGAAGTAAAAAAATCTCATCGGCCTGCTTGACAGGTGGGGTCTGTCCGATTGGGCCGTCGGTTTCAAAACTCTTTCTGTGGGCTCTTTCCCGGATGGAAGTGTGAGAAAAGGTCCTCTGGCCGGCGTGATTAATGCTGGCCATTTATTAGCTTGATCACTTTAACTTAACACTTGAACACTTTAGCGGAGATTATTAATCAGATGCTTGTTTAAATGTCAGCGGTGAGAAGCTGAGAGGAAACAAGGCCACTGGGAGGTTGAGTTTTTCGCGTTGGGGGGGTCTCCTATGTATGTGTGTGTGTGTGTGTGTGTGTGTGTGTGTGTGTGTGTGTGTGTGTGTGTGTGTGCGTGCACTCTTGACTGTGCCTCGCAAGTGTGTATTCAGGACTGTAACACTACCGCGGCGTTCGTCCATACATGCGCTGCCTTGCATATCTTGACGTCGGCGTCCTAAAACCGTAGCCGTCTGTTCATTTCCCAACGAGACTCATTGGCTCCCATTAATAAAACATGGTGCTTTGCCTTTATTACGAAGCGCAACGCTAAACTACTGAGATTATGCAATTAGGCTGCTCGAAACTTTCTGCTTGCTGGCAGCTCGGCAAACACCCATGCGTGTGCCTCAGTTATATGTATTGTATTGCAATATTAATATCTTTAATGCTAATTAATGTGCATTTTTTTTTTACGACAAATAGCCAGACGCCGGGATTCAATATTAATCCACATTTACATCTTTGTGTGTTCCCAGCAAATATTTATTTATTTCCCCCCCCCCCATCGCGCCTTCTTGAAATCGCAGTCAGGACGCAGTGCCGCCGCGCGAGCCCGATTTTGTGTATACAGCACTTGTGAGATATGTAGCTTGAACATTGCCGGCACGTATTCGCGAGCCGCGACGCTCTCTCCACCTCTCTCCCCCTCGCTTTGAAGACCTTTCCGGAGCTGCGGGGCGACTTCCAAGACTGTGTCCCGCGCTTTAAACTGATCACATTCTGTGTTGCAGAGGGTAAATACAGTAAGCCTCAGAAGATTACACACTTATTGGGCTTTGTGGGGGGGGGGGGGGGGAGGGGGGATTGCAGCCTTGTGCGGATGTGCTCTGAATTCGCCACGCCGGCGCAGAGGCATTTTTCTTTCTCCTTTTTTTTTCCCTTTTTACGCGTCGAAATGCAGAGAGGGGAGCCTCACAGTCGGCGACACGACGGAGGCGGATGCATCTCCCCTCGTGGGCTCCGCTGCGGCTGTCCAGGTGTTTCGTTATGTTTATCGCCCCGCGTGCTGCTTACCTTTTTTTTTTTTTTTTTTTTTTTTCCCCAACGGGATCCGCTGTAATCAAGTTTGATGGAGCAAACGCCACCAGGCTTGTAAATTACAAGAGGATGTGTGTGTGGGGAGGAGGGGGGGGGTCGAAACGTGCGCCTCGGCGCCAATTCACGCACTTTGCGTGGTCCATCAATCATTTTTTTCAATTCGCGTAATTGATTGGATCAGTTAATCAAGGGGCGGGGGTTTGGGGGGAGGGGCAGCGGAGGAGAGATGGTGATGGATTGCGGCTCGGGATGAGGCCCACCTGATTGAAATGCAGAGGCCAGAGTCTCCAAAGGTCAAGGGTCACGCGGGGAGGTATTTACAGGCGGAGCAGCCTTTCGCGGGACCTTTGTTGCTATGTTAAGAGTAGCCTTTATTAAACGTGCGTGTGCGTGCGTGCGTGCGCGCTGGCGCAGCGGGCGCGTCAGACATCTCCCTTCCCTCTGGAGGTTGCCCGGCCTTGTAATCGTTGAGGGTTAAGTGGTGCCAAAGTCCCAATAATAAATCTCTTGCGGAACCTGCACCGGTGACCCTGAAGGTCACTGTTTCATTAAGTGTCTTCCACTTTGATTTTCTCAGCCCTCGCCCCTGTCTGCTTCCACGCCGGGCCCGGGCCTGATTTATGCAAACACCTCGACGCCGCCGACGGATGGGCGTCGTAGATGCACATCGATAAATAAAGGAACGCGGGGCTCACGCGGAGAATAGGGAAAAGTTTTTTGACACTTTTTCATTTTCCCCGAGATTGGGAGAGCCGGATCGCGCTGGCCGGCTGCGCTACATAGAAAGCTAACGGCAAGGCGCTCAGCCCAGCGTGCCATTGGAAACGGGCTTGATTAGAACATCTGCTCGCCGGCTTACAAAGCAACTCATTATAATGTTTGCACGCTGCTTTTTAATGGGGCGGTGTAACAAGTCGGGGGGAGTTTTTTGCAGCTCGCAGGTGCTCCCTAACCTTGCACGGATGGCGCACATATAAACTCTTGCCAACCGCCGCGCTGTTACGATTTAATTTCCTTCTATAATCAGCCGGCTGCTTTTGCGAATGGGTATGCAGGAGAAAATTAGCTGCTAAAAAAAAAAAAAAAATCACACACAGAATAAAAACGGGGGTTCATTTTGGAAATATGATCACGTGACGTGTCCGTTTTGCTCTTGATCAAAGCGAAAAGGTTTTATCTCGAACACGCCGGCCGTCATCTGTGTAGATCAAGCATTTTGGGGGTCTGTTTTGTACTCCTCTTTTTTTTTAAGAAGAAAGAAGCTGCAGAAAGTGTCAACATCAATGCTGAGTATTTAACTTTTTTAATGATTTGATCTTGAAAGGCCTTGTTGGGAGTGGTTCGACTGCTGGGAGAAGCCTTGAGTGCAACCTAAGCCTCTTTTTTTGGAGTTTCTTTTTTTTTTTCTTCCTCAGTAAATGTTTGCTTTCAAAGAAGAGCGGCTCCTGCTGTGAATACCCAGCTCAAGACGCCCGCTTCTCCTCAATTAACACAATCCAAAACTGTTCCCCTTGTTTTTGTTGAAGACCTGGACCATCTTCCCAACTACATTGGTCCGGCCCCTTCTGTCCAGGCGCTCTGACACCTACCTACGCGTTGACTCATGTCTAGACGGAGGAATTAGGTCATGTAACAGGACCAAAGGAGGCCTTTTTTCAACAACAACAACAAAAAAAAACTGTGACATTTAAGCGAGGAGGCCCCGCTGCACAATCAGGCCTCCTCAGGCTTCTCTTTCACTGCCTGAGCCCAGTCGGCGGCCGCCAGGCCTCGACGTGGCCAGGAACAATCAGATTAAAACGTGGAGCCCCCTTTTGTGTTTCCTCGTTCCGCCGGCTCCGTCCGCGGGCGGGTGCAGCGACAGGCTAATGGCATATCGCAGCGGCGCAGCCACTCCGTCACCGGGCGGGAATGAAATGAAACTCAGCGGGAAATGCAGTCGGCGCTAATTTCCAACACAGCGTCGCGAAGGGAAAAAAAAAGAAAGGCGGCCCGCTGCGCTGTTGTAGTGGAATTCCTGCTCTGAAATTAGCCGGAGAAGATTGTTCCCAGGCGTCTGTTGCAATCGCCTGATTGCGTAACAACTTTTTTAAATGAGTGATGAGAACGACAGCATCAGCGTCTCTTACTGGTTTTTTGTGTTGGATCTAAGACGGAGTTTGGTTTTAGGAGCAGTGTGTAGTCACTGGGAGAGGAGTGGAGGGGTGTGATGGCTCACCATCGACTTGAGTTAAAGCACCTGAGCCCGCTGATGTAATGCATTTGCAAGGCGATGCAGAATGAAAGTGCCAAAAGCCCCTTTTGCCCCCTCGCTGACTTTCAGGCTCTTCTTCTTTTTCGTCCGAGGGCAAAAAAAAAACAGACAGCGCACACGCTTGGCACGCTTGTTTTCCTTTTGTTGTTTTTTTATCCTCGTGCGTTGAGGTCTGGACTAAGGATTAGACTCGCACTCTGCAGCAGTGCGGGAAATAAAATCTGAGCCGAATGTGTTGGCGCCTCTGTTTTTACACTCGTTCTTGCTCGTTTGTTCTGACGCGGCGAAAAGGAGCAGCGCGAGCGGGCGGGCGGGCGGGCGCCTCGGCCGCCTTTGTTGTGCCAAGAACATTATTTGACTTGCTGTATACATTTATCACAACGGTCAACGGAGTTTCCCCCCCGTACCCAGTAAATGTCGCTGTAAATTTGAAGGCGTGATATATGTCTGAGGAACGCGTCCGTTAAGCCCGGTTAAACTGGATCGCATTTCCTGCTAGTGGGGGGGGGGGCTTTTACTGTGGGGATGTTTGATTTTGATTTGCTCTCAGATTTGCCAGTTCCTTCTTTTTGTATTGTGACGCTCTAAATCGCCGCGGTGGGCCTGAAATCGCTGCGTGTTCTCGAGTTAACTGTCTGAGATTTGTCAAACATAACAAATTTTATTGGACAGCAGCGATGTGTTGTTGTGATGGGTGTAAATACCAGGACGTCTGCGCGCGTGGCCGTGCCGGCGCAACAATCGCACACTGAGAGCGTGAAGTGCAGCAGCGGGCCTTATGGGCAACGGAGAGAGAGGAGGGGGGGGGGAAAGGATAAATATTTAATCCGCTCTTCCTTTAGATCACTTAAAAGAGGAGCGAGTTGCGAGGCATTCAGGGGGATTGAAACACTTGAAGGATGTCAAGTCGGTCGTCAATTTGTTGTTTTTCTCAGCGGGAGCTTCCTCGGCGCATTGTTAACGGCTGCTTGTTTTGTTTTTTTTGGCCCGCGCGATGATCCTGTGTCTGTGATCATGCATTAAAAATGAATGCCTCCTTCCCCCGCTCCCCGCTTCTGTTCTTTTCAGATCCGGACTTTGCGGACCTGGGAGTGCCTCCACCTCTGCCCTGTAGGTACACTCCTTCCTCCATCTGCCCATGATTCTCCCACGCTTGTTTGTGTATCTTGTGGGGTGTTTTTTTTGCCTGTGTTGACAGTCTTGCGTCTCAGTTTAGCGACGCTCCTTTGTTATGTACCTCAAAGGTTCCCTTGTTGTGCAATGATCACTCTTTCTCTGGAGTCCACCCTGTACTTCTTTGGCTTGCTCCGTTTTCCACGAGGCGTGTGCTAGAGCACATCGCTCAGGGAATCGTCCCTTTGTGATGTCATAAAGGGCAGCAGTACCCAACACCTTGGTGTTCCAAACAGGTGGACGCTCTAACAGAGCAGGACGCTGAAGACAAACATTCTTTGCAGACGTTTTCTGAGGGATAATTCATCATGTTCTCCAGCTGTGATTATTGGATACCACATGGGACCTCTTTGATGTTCGATTTCTCAATTGTATAAGCTCACCCGCTGCGCCTGCCTTTCAGCCTGTCAGTATGACTTGGTTGGTCCAGAAGGTATCGTCGAGTCCCATCAGATCACCAGAGACGGGAAGGCCAGCGCCGCCGAGGCCGTCGACTGCAAGTGGTACATCCGCGCCCCGCCACGCTCCAAGGTGAGTCACATAAACATGCCGCCTCCCTCCAGTCAAGTTTAGTGACAAACCTTAAAACGCCACATAAAGCGAAATGGATTTGAAAATGTGCTCCCATCGACGGGGTGGTTGAGGCCAGCGAGCCTCATCACCTGGCGACAACTCAGCGCCGGGGCTCGGAGGAGTGACGGACCACGTCGAGTCTCTTTCGATTCTCCCAGCTCCGGGGCTCTATTCAGATATTCCCTCTCGTTAATTGGCCGTCTTCATTCGCTATTCCCTGACCCCTGCAACGAGGTCAGCGGTTGCATCGGAAGGCTTTGGTATTGCATGTGGGTTTTTTTTTTTTTTTTTTTTTGTCTGCAGCTGTCAGCAGAACTCCACCAGCGCCGGTGTTTGTGGCTGCGGGTGGACCGCTTCCCCTGCTTTGGGTCAGACTGATAGGCGGCGAGGCGAGGGGAGGGTTTACTCGGGGTTAGGCCAACATTTTTATTTTATTTTTTTTTTTAATCATCCGCCCATCGCCAAGAGGAATAGAGGAGGGGAATGAGACAGAGATGGAGGGAGGGCAGGGAATGAGGTTAGGCGGGACAGACGGAGAGACAGGGAGCATTACCGCTGATGAAATAGCGCTGCCACGCAGTCTGACCCGGAGGCCCTGGTGCTGCCTTCCTGCCTCTTTGTTTTCTTCCTCCTCTCGCTTCCACCGTCGCTGCCCCTGCGAGCATGCGGCCATGCGCGTCCACACCTGCACGGGGATAGGGACACACCAGCATCCCGGGCCAGTGTTGTTGGGATTACTCCATAAAAGTAAACTACTGATTACTCCTTTAAAAAGTAATCTGATTGCTTCTTTAACTACTTTGTTTCATAAGTAATCAATTACTAATTACTTCAGTTTAAAGAAGATGCATAACAGTTGAGAGTGTCTTGTTTCCTGCACATCGGACCGCAACATTCTTTCATTTAGACCAGATGAACTCAAAATGTTGTTTGTATTTCGGGCTATCAAACGCAATCACTGTTTTGTCTCCTTTGGTGCGTCGTCGCCACTGAAAAAGTAGTTTAATTACAGTCGTGGATTACTTAGTAAGAGATTACACGGCAACACTGGTCCCCGGCGCACGTCCGCAGTAAATCTGCTGAAATAGCGTCGGGGAAAAAAAGCACCGGGTCCAGTCAGAGGGTGTTAATTAAAAGAATTCCACCGCATATTTTTTTTTTTTTCACTTTATAGTTGGATCAGCTGATTTATGAGCCGACTCATGCGTGCGTGGCTGCTCCCTGTTGACAGCGACAGCGTTGCGCAATGGCACCTCCGTCCACCGCCACTTAATAATAATGAAGATATTTTATGCTGATGGCAATCGTGTGTTTTGCATTATAAACAATTAGGCGTGAGCTGTCGCCAGAAGACACAGCGGCCTTACAGAAACAAGTACAGCTCTTAATGATCGGGCGCAGAGTGATGAAATCGTGTGCAACAAAGTTACTCTAGTGTCCGTTGTGATGCGTTCACAAATATTAGCTTACGACTAAATCTTTGCCACGAATTAAACAAAGACGGGGAAAAAAAGATAGAATACGATCTTATGGTGGAGTGTGAAATAATTTGATTATGCCGACTGTTAGCATACACTGTGGAGATGATATGCACAGTGGCTCAAAGAAATTGGGCTGCATTAATTGGTTGCTTTGTTTTTGCGTGACTCAGACAGCTTCTTGTCTAATGCAAGGGGTGACATAAGGCCTCCACTGTTGTCGCAGATTTCCAAGAAAATGTTTGTTTTCCCCAGTATTTTTAATATTTCAAGGCCTGCGTTAGACCAGCGCTTGTCCTTTTCTTCTTGGATGAACATTGTAAGGTTTTTCCAGACTCAGCGTGCTCACTGGTTGGCTGATAATACGATAATAGCGTCGCCTCTGTGTTTCACGGCCACAGCGTTCGGATTCGTGATTGCATATTCCTCACTAATGCCCGCGTTTGAGGGAAGTCCTTCAGCTGGAGCGTCTCCAAGGCCCCAAGGCCACAGGAGCTGTAAGATTCACCCCCCCCCCTCCCCCCCGCCCATCAGTGCTGATGTGAGGCCACACAATAGGATGCCATTGAAACAGGTACAAATGGTCCATTTAGGGTGGGGGGGGGGGGGGTGGAGGTGGAAAACGAGAATGAATTCTGCAATCCTGCTAAGTGGAATTGCATAAGTCAGTCATGACGTTGTGGCCGCAGCAGCAGAGGACCATAAGTCAATTCTGCGCGCGCTGCACGTATGCCTCGGTGTGTGCGCGCCTCTGTGTGTGTGTGTGTGTGTGTGTGTGAGAGAGAGAGAGAAAGAGAGAGAGACAGAGGGAGAGTCTGCGTCGTGTGGACATGAAAAAGCGACGGAGTGAGCGATCCTGGCAGTGTGATATGTTTTACTCAGTCCAAGTCAGTGTCATATTTCGCCCTGACAAAGTGTCCCACGCGTCGAGTCGTGGGCAAGAGGCTGACAGCCGCCGCCGCCGCTTGATGGAGAAGGAGGCCAATAAAATTTTTAGCACAAATCTATCCTGAGTCGCATACGTTTGCTGCAGCGCGCTACGCACCACTGTTAAAAATAAATAGAGCGCCGCAGCCACGCTGTCCACCCCGCTTCCTCGCTCCTTCTAATAAAACCCCCACACGCATGCCACTGCAGCAGTGCCCCAGCCTGCCGCCCGCCGAGGTAGCATGCGGGGAAGTTTGCGCCGCATGCAGGGGCAGGGCTTCCCCTCTGCTGATACAGTGCTGCGCTGTGCCCAGAAACAGCAGAGAGATAATGACATCCTATACCGGAGGCTCTAATTAGACTGCGCCAGAGCACTCCAGAGAGACGAGAGGATAGGAGTGGGGCAGGAGGAGGAGGAGGAGGAGGAGGAAGAGGGGAGGGGGAGGAGAAGGAGGAGGAGGAGGAGGGTGAAAATGGGAAGAGGACAGGAGAGGGAGGGCAGAGATATGCTCAATAATACATCCCATCCAAGATCTAAATCTATACGGGTGAAGTTTGGGGTTGGGATGGATGATGGCGGTGACAGCGGGTGCGAAGTGGAAGGCAGGGAGGACGGGACAACGGCGAGCAGTAATGGCCATGTGCTGCTGGAAAACGGAAATACTCAAACTCTTGTATAGCAAAAAAAAAGAAATAGTGTATAGATGATAAAACTGAAACATTCTTAAAGAAATAATGAATCATTTAAATAATAGCCGCAACAGCTGCCAGGGGCCAGGCCTGCTTTCTGACAGCTGCTGGTTGTGGGGGGATTATATATATAAATATATACCTGCCTCATGTTGAATTTAAACACTCGCGCATCATCTGTGACCTGTTTGCCTCTGCATCTGCCTGCATTGCATTTCTCTTCTCTGCCTTTCTGCACCGTTTCTGAAAGATAATTGCTTAAAAAAGAAAAAAGAATCACTCAGACTTTAATGAACGCAGCAAACCTCAGTGAGAACATAACCCCTCCCCCTTCGCCCCCTTCCTCGTCGGTGATGGATTCTGCGTCATTATTGGGCACTGTAGAATCGATGAAGAGGCAACCCATTTTCCTGCCGCGGCCAATCTCTGGCCCCGCAAATTGGTGATTGTATCTGATCCGCTGGCGTCATTTGGCTTCGTGATGCCGTGTGCTCCCTGATTTTTCTTCATCATAGGTCAATTAGAGGGAAAGAAAGAAAAAGAAACGCTTAATTTGTGATGGAGCTGGTTGAAAGCTGTAAGCCTCTCTGACCAACGTACTTGTGAGTATAGGAATCCATGCATATAGTAGGAATGATGCCAAGATAACATTAAAGTTACACATTTTTTAAACGCTTTTAAACTATTGTTGGCCTCTTCTAGGCATAAGGGTGCGTAAATTCTACTTTGCAATGAGCTGCTCTTCTTTATTTATTGAAACGTCAGTATGTGCAACGGTAGATGTATCTCACTAACAGTTTCACCCTGGAAGATGGGTATTACAGGTTCAGTGAAGACAACAATCTTCATGTTGTCTGTGGGGCGCAGAGTCAAAACACCGGGCGGGAGGGGAGACGGGAAGCCCGGGGGAACTAATGTGTTCACGTGGGAACTTTTTCCACGGCGGAGCGATTAACAAAAAGTGTTCGGTAGGTTGTAGCTAAGAAAAACGCTGCTCAGGTACACAGGATGGACAAATATTAGACAGGGACGAAAAGAAGAATTCAGGAGTCCGGCGGTGGCCACTGTTCTTTGTTGTTGGCCACTTTTGGCTGTAGAATCGATCCGCGAGTAGCTGCGGAAATTGTCTTCCTCCAAGGTGGGGCGTGACAGAGAAAGTTTGACAACCACTGCCTTAAAGAGATTTTCTTTTCAGTTCCATTTCAACTCTGCTGTATTTATGGTGAGAAAACAATCAAGCTGGCAACCAGAGTAAATCGCCTTGATGTGTTCTGCCTGGCAACAGCTGCCAAAAGAGCCTTACTGTTAATATGGTCCTGTACGCCTTGCTTTGTCTCTGTGTTTACAGCACCTCTGTTTCATTCACTGACTCTTCTGCCCTTAAGGTCACTCGTCAGTATTGACAGCAGTCTGTCTTTGTTACTCCTTGCTGCGCCGACTTAAACCACAATTCATTTTATTGTGTTGTCATCACATTCCTGTCCTACGGTGACCGGCATGTATTAGTTAGAGAGAGAAGGGTGTAAGGAAATCCCTGCAAGGGTGTCTACATTGACACACTGTGAAATCACCAATTGCAAACGCGAAGCAACCCAAAGGAAATCAATTTGGTACAAATGCAAAATGGCAACGGTCTGGGAGCGGAGTGAGGACCCGGGCATAAGCCAGCCAAGTGCGATGACGAGAGACGAAGGCAGAGACAACAGCTTCAGCACCATGGACAGCGACACACGGTGATGTGTCAAAATGGACGGCAGCTTCAGCGCCATGGATAGAGACACACAAGTGACGTGTCAAAGTGGATAGTAACTGCGGAACCATGGACATAGACACACAGTGATTAAAGCTGGATGGCAGCTTCAGCACCATGGACAGAGATACACAGTGATTAAAGCTGGACGGCAGCTTCAGCACCATGGACAGAGATACACAGTGATTAAAGCTGGACGGCAGCTTCAGCACTATGAACAGAGACACACGGCAACATGCGGAAAGATGGACATCAGCTTCCGCACCATGGACAGAGACAAACAGTAACGTGAAGATGGAAGGCTGGTTCAGCACCATGGACAAAGACACACAGTGATGTAAAGCTAGACGGAAACTTTGGAACCATGGACAGAGCCAAACAGTGATGTAAACATGGACAGCGGCTTCAGCACCATGGACAGAAACATGCAGAGACTTGGATCCGGCAGATATTCATGATTGGATACATGACGTATTTGATCCATGCCAATAGATTATGGGATAACATTCCAGTTAGCACCAAAATCTGAGGGCTACTGATCCACAGATTCATGCACAACCCAACCTTATCATGCCTCAAATTGATAATTCATCCAACACACACAAACACTCTGTGACTCAATTCAGAACCTCTAATGACTGAACATGTATCACTCCAATTAGCCATCAGCGGCAGATTATGTCTTCTGGAGGAATGTTTTGTTTTGTTAATGACTTGCAAAAAAATGAAATGAGTTAGTGGTTTGTATCGCTGAGGGCTGAATATTGGCACTTGAGACATGTTTGACATGTCATAGGTGCTTAATGCTGTTGAGAAGTTTAAAGAAGAAGAAGACAGAGATAATACTGAAGTATAATACTAACCTTGAAAACGACTTCAACAATAACGAGCGGACTCCTGTTGGCGGCCTGCCGCTTGGAGTGGAGCCATCCTTAAACATGATCTACCTTTAAAAAAATATGCACTGCATTACTTGTTCTTAAGATATAAATCCTTGCAGCATTTTCCCCTCCCTGTGTCACTGACCTTATATCTTTTATATTTAAAAAAGATTTGCCAGCAGATTTTACCTCCACCGTCTCAAACGTCTTATTAACATTACAGGAAATATCCAAGAGAAGATGCTCTGTAAGCAAGGCCGGCTCAGAAATGGTCTGCCATTCTGCCATTCAGGCCCCTGCAGGGATCGATAAAAGTCCATTCAGTGTCTGAGACCAATTCATTTGTGGAAAGGCGAACGCTCCTACAGACACAATAGGGCATCTATTGTATGTGTTGTACATGCATTCCCTTTGAACATGTATTACCGGCAGGAGCACGCGTTTTCCAATGCTTTTCTTGTGACAAAGCCAACAAAAGCTAAACGTGACATTTTTCGAAGTGGACGTGGGAGTATTGACAGCAGGGTTAGAGCCGCAGAGAGTCGGCTCGTTCCTGCCCTCATTCCGCCTGTCATTCTGGTGAAGTTGAGATGACACGGTGACGTCCATCATCCTTCCGTCTTCGCCGATTTAAATCGCCGCGTCTCCTCCCTGTCACAGTTCGGGTGCGGTCCAAACCATTAACCGAAGCGCGGCGCCCACCCAACCAGAACCATAGCCAATCTACGCCTGATGACAAACCGCCGAACTATGATTCAGAGGCAATCAGGAAGTGTTAGTTTCACTCAGTGTCACTATTCTAAAGAGACAAGGTGGCTAGAGAGCGGTGTACGTCACTCAGTGAGGGCGTGTTTCTGAAGTGTAATGACACATCCCATAAACTGCATTCATCTGCTGAGTTGAAAAGACTGTGATATGTTTGTTTGCATTCGTTCTGTGTCTCACCTCATGCCTCATTCTTGTCTTTTGCCCTATGCAGATCTACCTGCGTTTTCTTGACTATGAGATGGCCAATTCCAACGAGTGCAAGCGCAACTTTGTAGCAGTGTACGACGGCGGCAGGTGATTCAGACGTTTTTCTTTAAACCTTTTCCCTCATTCTGTCCAATTTCAAAGACGTCCTCAGTGAGTTTTGTCTTTTCTCTGCTGAACACGATACGGTGAAAAGCAGGAAAATATGATCACTTTTAAAATTGCGGCTATTTTTTGTCCGATTTGAACAAAACAAATTGTCTTAATGGTTGTGTTTTTTCTGCATTTGTCTCATTTCAGTTCGGTGGAGGACCTGAAGAGCAAGTTCTGCTCCACGGTGGCCAACGACATCATGCTGGTCTCCACGCTGGGCGTCATCCGAATGTGGGCGGACGAGGCGAGCCGCAAAAGTCGCTTCCGCATCCTTTTCACGACCTACCAAGAGCGTAAGACGCGACCACTCGCACAGCTGTTGTTTATCATTATGAAGGATGATGGCTGCAAAATGACACAGCTTCCAGGTGGGGGATTAGCTTTGTCAATCAGAAAACAACACGGTCGCCAGCGCGGCCGTCGAAATAAAACAGCTCTGGCATCCTGTACGAGTGAGATGGAATTTCATAATGGCGAGGTTGCATTGCGAGGCATTCATAAGGCAGGTGCAGCCGGTGGCTCTCGCTCAGTTTCACGTCCATTAAGACGGCAGACAACAGGAAGCCAAGAGAGATGATTTCCATTATAGGAGGTATTGCCTTCGGGTGAATGTGAATTAGGCAGTGTTGTTGGATATTAGCTCAACAATGCAGCCCCACCAGCGCCCTTCTTAATAAATCGGCAGATCAAGGTTTATCAGGATGGGCTGTTTTGTATCAGTGTCCTTCTATTTTGTTTGAGGCGATACACTCACGTGCAGAGGCACATACACACACACACACACACACACACACTCGCTGCACACGAACAGGCTACCCCATTCTCATTCCTGCTTTTTACTGGCAGAGCTCTTGCTTTGTTAGGCGTCGCAGAGGGCTGACTTTGTGCTGGGAGAGTTGAATGAAGAGACTTGAGGCTCCAGAATTTACGGTTTGTCGATGTTACGGTGAACCCTTCAGATTCTTGTGATTTTGAAAAAGCATACTTTGGTGGGAAAGAAAAATTGAGTCATCGTGTGTGCTGGTAAAAGGTCTCGAAAAAGATTGTTGTTCAATTTGTTTAACCCGATACGCCAGATGGATTTTTTTTTGGCCTGAATCTTTTGAATTTACTTTACCGCCATCGCTGAAGGCTTGTTTTGCAGACAATCAAATATGCAGTCGTAAAAATGTGTAAAGCCCAATGCTGAATGGATAATGCACACAGTAAACTAGGGCAAAATACTGCAAAGACCCTGTTAAAATTGTTGCTGTTTGCTTTCTCAGGTTAATGAATTGCATTGTGAGACCCATCTTAAGCTGTAATATGCAGGAAGTGCACCTGCCATAGCATGGCAAAAAAAAAAAAGAGGTACAAAAATCAAGTTTACAGAAATGAGCACCCACGAAAAATCAAATATGTTTCTAACTGCGAGCCACCCCAGGGCCAGGGGCTTTCTGCATGAGCTCGCGCTTGTGGCTTCCTCCCAACTCCAAAGACACAGAGTTTAGGTTGGCAGATGACTCTGAACCGTCTGTGCAGTTTGTGCTGTTTGTGCAACTGTGATAAAAGTGGTGGTTTGTCCATGCCCCGTGGCTCCAGTCTCTCGCAGTCCTGAGGGACGGATAAGCAGTGTTGGAAAAATTACACAGCTTGCTGGATGGCTCAGTGGTAGCCACAGTGCCACCTGCTGGCAAGAGGGAGGGACATCACGTCTTGGGTAAAATGTGCTTGACCAGATCAACTCTCAAAAGCCAGAAACATTCTTGGAGGGCCTGGATGATGACATCATAATTTAGTTGTTGAAGTTTAGTCAAGTAGGCCTGAAATAGTGATTTGTGGAGTCTTGTGCTGACAATCCAGTGTGTATTTGTCGTGAAAGAAGCTTCTTACTAAGACATATTCTTCCTGAATTATACCAACTGATTTGGTTCACGTACTTTTTTAAGTTGCTACCTTAACTCACATACTCATCATCATTGAAATACTGTGACCAGCAAAAAAAAAACAAAAAACTGAGGAGACCAGAGAGATACATTTCTAAAAACTTTAATAAGACATTTTGACAAAAATATACATTTCCTACCAAATACACACGAAAGAGGTGCACCATACAATACACTAATACAATCATAAAACCTTTTTTAAAAGTACACAATTTGCAGCATTATGAGTTAAATGAGGAAAAACTATTTACAAAGAAAATTTACAAAGATATGTAGTGTGATCTGTTCTCTGCCTGTGCGCCATGAGCAGTGGGAATAACAGAAGTGGCCTCCTCAGCCAGCAATTCTTCTACAGTGAGCAAAGCTGCACTGCAAAGCAGACACAATTTTAAAAGACATTTTGACAAAATGACCCAATACACTGCACAAAAGTACATTTCCTCCTCAACGACCAGACACACCAAAAGGTGCACCATACAATGCACTCATACAATCATCAAACACAATTCACATCAATTATTCTTGTCACAACGAATCGTAAAATACACAAAATATATTCGGTATTTGTACATACTTTGAACGAAATAAGGCAACAAAAAAAAAAGTATTTAAAAGAAATATTCAGTGTGATCTGTTCTCTGTCTGTGCACCATTAGCAGTGGGAACGTCAGAAGTGGTCGGAACGTCTGGTTGCGCCTCCTCAGCTAGCAGTTCTTCTAAAGTGAGCGGGGCTTCACTGCAGTCGCCAGCGACTGCTGCAAGTTCTTCATTGGCGATAAAGAATGTGCTACCTGGACCTCTGTCCGATCAAAGGCTGCTGTACAATTTCCAATTCCAAATGGGATGTGACGGCTTGTTGGAAATTCTTCTGGTCGGTGGTCGGACCCTCTGACCGTGTCGGCACAAGTCCATGATTCTCTGACTCTCCTCCAAGCTGAAACAAAACGCTGTGTCATTTCATAGAGCTTTCAGCCGACGGCTTCAGAAAGATCAGGCTTGCAACTTACTAGGGTTGGCACGATAGTTTTTCTAGGTGGTCCATCGTGACGAAGCAATGCTTCAGAGCGCCAGGGGCAGAGATCCTGAGGTCCACATCGAAGTCCAGCAGCCGTCTTAACAGGTGAACAAACATCAGTCCATCCATCTTTATGGCAAACCCGTCATATGGGTTCATCTGGATTGAGCAAGGAAAAAAAGATTCAGGTTGCGTAATCTGACACGTTGCCGCAGCCTTGAGGAAATGAACAACACAGAGAACCAACTCACAGTGGCGACGTTCTCCAGAGTGTTGCACATCTTGTAGGAGGCCATCGTTTCCATTGTCCCAAAGTTGATGGCATGGTACTCTTCAGAGGTCTGCAGACACAAAATAGGCTTGAGACATTACAAAGGAGTCGGATTAACAAAAACAAAGAAAATCAACCAACAAGAAGGAAGAATGGGACTAACCATTAGCTCCCAGGTGAGGCCCTGTTGTCTGGAAACCACTTTAAAGAAGTGGTGGCCGTACAGTGCACGATCCAGAAGCTCGTCATCTGGCTGTCCCAAAACCTGAACCATACAACCCATCTGCAATTAAAAAAAAAAGGACATAGTTACTCCAAGTGTTGTTGGTATTATTCCATAAAAATAATTCAACTACCGATTACTGATTAATTACTCCTTTAAAAAATGAAATCTAAGAGTAATCCTGTTAGATTACTGTGTTACTAAAAAGTAGTTTAATTACAGTAGTGGATTACTTGGTAATAAATTACTTGCCAACACTGGTTACGCTTGAAGGCGTGTGTTATCTGAGGTTTTCCGACGTACCATTTGGAACATGGACGAGGTCGAAAACAAGTGTTCACCCAGGAAGAGGTAGCCCAGGGTGCAGCCCAGTCCCCACAAGTCAATGGCCGGAGTGATGGGGAGGCCCAGCGATACTTCCGGAGCTCTGAGAAGACGGAGAACCAACCAGTGACAAGTCTGCCAACGACGAGAATATTTGAACGATTTGCGGGCCGAACGTGATGAAAGATACCTGAATCCAGTCGGCTGCAGCTTCATGCCGAGGCTGGTGCAGTTTGTTGGGATGGCGAGGCCAAAGTCAATCAGCTTGACCCTCAGCGGCTGGTCCCACCTGTTGACCAGCATGATGTTGTTCGGCTTGATGTCGGTGTGCAGGATGCCAAGGTTGCCGAGCATGCCCAGAGCCACAAACATCTGCGGGAGTGCAACGGTTGACAAAATAAAGTCCACGAGTTCCGATTGAGAAGAATTCAAGTTGCGTTCAGATTGAATCATCCGTACCTGCTGCGCAATTGGCCGAATTTCCGCAGGCGACAGGGGAATGCCGTGTCGCTCCCGCATCAGATCGTAGAGGTCGCAGTCCAGCATTTCAAACACCAGACACGTGAAACCTCCATACTCAAACTGGTCGAAAAACTTGACAAAGTTGTAGCGATCCGTGTCGAACTTGTTGATGTAATCCAACATGCAGACCTGTGAAAAAGGTGAGAGACAGGACAACATTGAAGTGAAGCGAAGCGTGGCGGCCATAACCCTGACCTCTGGCAGATGATGCACAATGCTGAGAGCATCAGACTAGAGTCTAAAATGCCAACCTCGTCCTGGGTGTTATCCACCATGGCCAGATCCACTATCTTGATCGCCACGTCCTCCTTGGTTTGGAGGTTTTGGCACATGAGAACTGTGCCAAAACTTCCCTCCCCAAGATAATTCAGCAAAGCGTAGTGTCCGTCGTCGCTGGAAATGATTGGCACTCCTGCCAGAGAGAGTTGAGAATGTTAGGGTTACAAACACGGAGAGACTGAGGAGTCTGATTCACAAAGATATTTCGGCCAAAATGCGCATATGCACACACGGACTACTGTCGTTAAGTTTGTCAAGTGGCTTTGAATCAGATAGCTCTTGTGCATGTTTGTGAATTTGTGACGAATCTGTTTGACGGCGGAGCAACACATCTGCAGCTGTTCGGTGAGGAAACCAGTTGGGACACAACACCGGTGCCCAGTCAGCAACAGTTGTTCCGTTTGTGGTCAGAGCTTCGCGCGAAGTTCATACATTTTGTTTTGTTTGTTTTTTTAAAGTTGTACATAACCGCTAAATAGTGGCCGCAAAAATAATCTCTTCGAACGCTCTACTTTTTTGTGTTCCGTCTCTCTACATTCAAGACGGAGGAAGAGGGAGAGTGCCTCCGTTGATACCGCACGGTACAGGAAAAAGAAAAACATTATTACATTCTGGAGGGGTTATTTTGCCAGTGATTAGCAATAAGCTTTTGATTAGCCACAAGCTAGTTATTAGCGATACAAGCTAATCGCACGAGGTCTGCCGTTGACCGGCATACGTCACATGAGGTAGCAGCCAATCACAGTTCATAAATTATAAACTAACAACGATGACGATGGCACGCCTTCCAATAAGGAAGGCGTGAGCTAATGACGTAGGCGATCGATTGCCGCGAACATTCTACATTTCTAACTGCCGTTTTAACGAGTAAGTGGCGAACATTCCTGACATTTCTAACGGTCGTTTTAACGAATAAGTGGACATTTTAGTAAATTGTTCCACTTTGAGAACGTTTTAAAAGTGTAAAATGACAAAGAAGTGAAGGCATTAAAATAAACAAGTCTTTAGAAGCTGCACAACTCGTCCATATCATTCGTTCGTTCGTCCGCTTCGTCCCGAGTGGCAGTTAAATGTGACCGATTATCATATTTAGCCTCTTAGATTATAAAACTAATTGAAAGATGAACTTGCTTCGTCACCAAGAGCATTTCATAGTTGATTTAAGGGGTTTTTACCTGACGGCATGGGCCAGTTTCCTCCGGAATTCATCTTTTCAGGCTGGTCTTCTCACTGCAGTTCGTGAAAAGTTGAGCGTTCTCACACTTCTTTACAGTGCACGACAACGTTTGAAATTTAAAAACAATTATTTTTCCCCTCCCCCTCGGTTTCTGTCAAGTGATCAAGATGCCCCCTGCAGAGTCAGTACTGAACGGCAACGAGTCCCTCTAACTGACCTGCATACATCAAAGCCAATCAAAAGCCTAACTGATGCGGCAGCCAATCAGAGTCCCACCCTGATAACCCCTCCCTCCTCCCCCCGCTCCTCTGGGGGCACCTGAGGTACAAAGTGTACCTATTTAGGTACCAAGTGTAGCTTTTTAGGTACCAAGTGTACCTAAACTTTAAACAATAATTCCATCCACTGAAAACTGAAGAACACATACAAATGCGGCAGATTGTTGTTGTTTGTTTTTTCTTCAACACAGTTAAATGACTTATTTATTTAAGGGGGGAAAAAAGTATTTTCTGTTGTATAAGTAAATTCCTGCAATTACAAAACTTTGAATACTTTTTCCAGCTAGTTCAGCTTAGTTTAAAAAAAATAAAAAATAGTGGGCAACTGCTGGCTTCCAATGGGCCTAGTGGCTGTTGGTGACTGCAGTGAGAATAACGGAAGTGATGATCCCCCACGCCACACCTTGTGATGCCATCAATCCCGCTCCGCTCTCCGACCCACACACAGCCAGGACCATTATCAGTTTAATGCCAGTAAAGCGTCTGCGAGGACAAATGTGCTCATGCGACACTTCAGATGGCAGCCTTGTTACGCCTCATCAGCGAATACTCATCTTCTGGCTCGCAGATGGAAATTTTCTCCGTCTTCGCTACGCACAGTCCATCTTTTTTTTTTTTTTTTTTTTTTTTTTCCAAAGCAGAGCCTCTGTACTGTATCCATGACTTTATGTGGATTACATCCAGATCACAGATCACATTCTGCTTACATCTGCTAAGGAAAGTGTTGGGTTGCGATGGAGGGAGGGATGAAGGGATGCTGCGTGCTGTAATTGAAATCAAAGGAAGCATATTTGTATTTGTAAAAAGTAGTCAAGAATAAATAATTTCCAAGTGTGACCTCATACTATAGAGACAGTACACAATGCACAGATTGATTATAGTTATTTGATTTAGAAATTCTAATTCAGGCCTCTGGTGTCCGCTTGCTCATTAGCCTCCTTGCCCCTTGCTGCTCTGCAGAGACGCAGACCGTTTTCATCAGTGCCTCGTTTAGGAGTTCATTCAGGTTTACGCAGATGTTTATGTGTGAGCAAAAGGTTCTGCAGAAGGTCTTAAAATTGCTGATTTCTAGCTCAGGTCTTGCACTGCGGAGAGGGGAGGCGCAAACAGAAGCAGAGTGCTCCCTCTGCCGACTGCTCCTCATCGAAAAGTGTGGAAGGAAAGGGCCACTCGGAAGAGAGAGAGAGACGAGCAGGAGGGCGTGGCCTGTGCGAGTCAGGGAAATACTGGCAAAGGCCCCGGCAGCAGGGACTACAGAGGCAGACGGAAATAAGTCAACAATAATTTGGTGCGTTATGATTCACAGGGGGACGAGTGTTGGTGTGAAAACAGCTGTTCATCACGGCGGTAACACTGTCAGCTCAGTCCCCCTGTTCTGCCTTCCAGCAGACAAGATGCTGGAGTTCTCAGTGCCGGGCTTTTGTGTTTGAGAGGGAAACAGAGTGTGACGTGTGCCATTGTCGTCCTGGAATAATAGACCTGTGCGTTTCATGCTGCTGTCATTCTAGACGTCGCCTGCTTTAGAACTTGCTCTTATATTTAAACAGGTTTTTTTTTTTTTTTGTGAATTGTTGTCTTGATTTATCATCATGGCGTGAATGAGCTTTGTTTCGTTTGCTTTTTTTTCCAGCTCCGTGTGATGCCGACGCCTTCTTCTGCCACAGCAACATGTGCATAAACAACACACTGGTGTGCAACGGCATGCAGAACTGCGTCTACCCCTGGGACGAGAACCAGTGCAAAGGTGAGTTGTGGCCAAATTGCATTTCAATGAGTTTTACGTGTTACTGTACATGCAGTAGTGTCACTGGGTTTGCTTGACATCCTGGCGAACTTAACGGACTCCGATCTTTTCCTCCTTGAGGCAAATTAGGCAATCTGCATCCTCTGATGCCTCGATACGGTTTGCATATGTTTTTTTTTTTTGTTTGTTTTGTTTTTCTGTAGCTTGATCCATCACTCCACTCAGAATCTAAAAGATATTCAATATACACATTGATTTGCAGCTTCTTCCTTCTGGCACTTTTGCTCCTCCTGTGATGGAATCTCGATAATTATGCGAGCGTGAAGTGCATGAGGCGTCAGTTGTTGTTTTTTTTCTTCTCCGCTTCACACTGCCAAGTGGCACACATCTGCTCCTAGGCCTTGCATCACTCATGCTTGTTTTGTCATTTAAGCCTCGGAACATTTCTCTCCAGAGTCCGGAGGCTCACAGTATATTTATTTTATCCCTCCTGTCATTTTATTTATTTTTTAATCATATAGCATGCTATAGCAACGCACTTCCCTGTTTGTAGATGAACAGACAGTTCCTCTGACCGTCTAACTCTTACGTTTGAGCCGGTGACAAATTTCTTCTTTGGTTTATTTTTGTTTTTATTAAGTTTATTTTTCCCTCTATTATCCCCTTTGACTTTGCATTGTCAGTGAACTGTGTACAATCATGAAAGCGCAGCATCACGTTGACGTGGACGCCGTCGTTGCGATGAGCCGCAGCATCTTACAGGTGACCTTTGTTACTCTTTGGCGCAGAAAAAAGGAAAGCCAACATCCTGGACAACCTCAACAACACCAACGGGACCATCATCGGCGTGACCTGCTGCATCGTCCTCATCCTCCTCATCGTCTCCGTCATAGTGCAGATCAAGCAGCCGCGCAAGAAGTACATCCTGCGGCGCGAGGACTTCGACCCCACCATGTTCCAGGAGGTCTTCGAGCCGCCGCACTACGAGCTGTGCACCCTGCGGAGCGCCAACGCCGCCGCCGCCGCCGCCTCGGCCGACCTGGTGGACCTGGCGGAGGACTTCGACAACTACCACGCCCTCCGCCGGGCCTCGTCGCGCTGCATCCACGACCACCACTGTGGCTCCTCGCCCAACCCCGGCTCCGCCCACATGTCCCAGCTGTCGCTCAGCGGGCGGGGCAGCCGGGGCAACCTGAGCGCCCGGGACGCCGCCGCCCTGCTCACGGACCTGCCTCAGCCGCCCATGGCGGTGCGCCCCCTGCTGCCCACCGCCGGGAACAGGAGGAGCATCTTGGTCATGAAGCACAGCTACTCGCAGGAGGCGGCGGACAGCTGCGACCTGGACGACGACCTGGAGGAAGTTCCCACCACCAGCCACCGGCTCTCGCGCCACGAAAAGGCAGTGCAGCGGTCAGTATCCATAGATTTCTGATAAGGGAGCTCGGAGTTTCTGATGGGGGCAGCTTGGAATGCGTGTCGAGTGATAGCTTTGTTTTCGGATTTGTCCGTCCTGTCATTTCATTCTTTGTTTTATCTTTTGCATCGATCCTCGTTTATCTTTCTCCCCTTTTTGCACTTTTTTTTCCATGAAGGGCTACATCATGACACGCAGTTAGCCCCTCCCCCCTTCCTGCATGCTCACCCTAACCCAAGCCTCCTGTTTCCACCAAGTGGTAACGTACTGCATCATTCAAACAAGGTCTTGTCTTCTCTGTGATTATGTAAGTGCTCCTTAGGCAAGTACTGACCTTGTTTATATTAGTATATTGATTCTGTAATCAGTCCAACTTTCACACGTGGGCCTGTATCTGGTCCTCAGATAGATTTTGTATCAAGAACTATACCTAGATGAGAAAGAGGCAAAGTCAGTCTGTCAGTAGATACGCAGGCCCCGGTTGCTTGAACGTTAAATGATTGGGAATGTGTGTGTATAAAGGTGTCACGTGACACTTCTGGAGAACTTGACCTGACTGAGCCCTTTTGGTTCCTTCTAAAGGCATTTGTAGTTTCCGACGGTTCCCGACGGTTTGGTTTTTATTTTATTTTTTTCTCATTTATGTTCCTCATTTTTTTTTGCATGCCAGACTCGCCCCCGGTGGACGAAGCGCCGTGAAATTCAATGCTGTCGCGTAGCTCTCGTTTGACGTATGCTTACCTTCCTATGCAAGAGGACTTATGATATTAAACGAAAGAGCCGTGACCTTTCAGGTTCTGCCTCATTGGCTCTTTGAGCAAACATGAATCAGAGTACAACACAACTAGGGTCTAAGAGACAATCTCAAGGTAAGCACCTTTATCCAGCTATCGCCATTTTTATATGTTGTGCAGTCATTGTTTGCCCACTTAGAGATACTTTTTTTTTATGTTTTGTATGTCCCCGTTTTTTTGTGGTTTTAGTGCAAGTTTATATATTTTTCTTTATCTGTCGGCTTGTTTTCACCAAGATGGTTTTCTTGCTTGCGGCCATCTTGCCTTCTGGGTGAGTTGTGTGTCTTTCTTTTCTTTTCTTTTCTTTTCTTTTCTTTTCTTTTCTTTTCTCTTCAACAAGTCTTCCTGAAGCTGTATGTCCTCATGGTCATACAATGTGTTGCTCGGTGGGCATTCATTAGCATGGACACCTTTTCCACTTAACCTTAGTTGAAACTGTTGTTAAAAAAAAAATAATAATAATAAAAAAAAAAGTAATTGTCACTGAATTAATCCATGAACTTTTCTCCCAGTAGGCCAACAAGAATCTGAAAGAAACAGTGTTCAGATAGTTATGGCAAAAGAAAAAAAATACTTACTGATATTTTGCACACAGTGGAACAATTGTTTTTGCTCTTGGATTTAGATCTATAGATTTACAGTGCACACAAAAACACTCTCCTCAGAGTTGCATGTTTGATGTGAGTTGTACTGATTGGTTTTTCAGTTTGATTTTCTGTGAAGCCTTGCATACACACGTGCAATGGTTCGTGTTAAACGCTCCGCGAACGTGCTCGCGTTACGCAACGTGACGGCCGTAAGAACGAGAGAAACTGCAATTGGGTTTTATTTCAATTGGGCTCCCAGTGAATCGACCGATGCACGTTGCTTTCACGCCAAGCACGTCGTGGAGCAGTCACACAAACCGCCGCCCATTGTTCTCTCTATTGGAGTGTGGAAACGCTGTGCCGCCCCTGTCCTGTGTCTGTTGTCCATTTATGTTGTCCGTTGTGTCGCATTGTCTCCACCATGTAGACTTCTTGAGAATAGTGCAATCCTGGATCAGTACGAACGGGCGTCACTGACATGCGAAAGGGCGGAGCGGAGGTTTACACCAGCGTGACGCTGATGAAGGGACACTTTGAGCCGAGGAAATTCCATATGAGCCCTGCGAATGATGAGGAACACAATGGACTAGACGAAAGCAATTTGAGCAGAAGCATTTTTTTTTTTTTTTTTTTTTTTTTTTTTTTCCTCAAAGCCAGTCAGCTGCCCAGCATTGGATAGAAAGTATCTTTAGAATGAAAGTGACCACTTATTCATACGTCAATTTCAAATTTGGAATGTTAGTTAGAAGCATATGAAGCACCGTCATCAATATTATCCAAAAGTAACGACAGCAGTGCGATGACACATTTCGATCAAACTGATTTTAGAGATTGTCATTTGTTTGTTTTTAGTCTTTATCCATATTCTTTTTTTGCAAACAGTTCAACAAACTTTAGCTAAACCCTGAACTAGTTGAATTAAATCCTCCAGAATAAACTCTCTGTCCAGAATAAGCTGCAATGGTTTCATTTTGAGACTTTCAAAGTCAAGTCGTAAGGCATGCGCATGCATCTCCTCTGGCCATCTTCTAACATAGCACCATGGATAAGGAGGAGCTACCACCTACTAATAGAAGTTCATAAAATGTAGCCGAATAAAAAGCCATCTTCAAAGTAAACTGCACCGCATGCTGTTGCCTGGTTAGATGATTGTTAAAGAGACTTAGGCAGATTAATTGACCCCCCCCCCCCCCCCCCCCCCCCCTTTGAACAGATACTTGTCCTCTCTTTGTTTTCTAACTCTCCTGTAGAAGCCTGAGATCTTTGTATGGAAACATTTTTTACAGAGGCAAAACAAAAGAATGACAGTTTTGGTGTTGTTCTAATTATCTTTCAGGGCTGATTTAACTGATGCATTGTAAATAATAATAAATAAAAAAAAAAGAACATTTAAGTGTCAATTTTCTACTTCATTAAGTTGGTTTGCAGACAGACCTTCATTTTTCACCCTCTAACGTGTCTCCAAACTGTCTGTGTCTCTTAATATTTTGTAGCTCAAACAAAAATCCACCACAACGTTTTCCCCCCATTCCCAAGGCAAGGCAGTTCAAGGGCTTTTAATCTATAATCTGCCAGACTGAGAGACTTGGTCTTAATGCAAGTAAGTTAGATCCAAATGTATAAAGACGGATATGCCCATAAAAAAAATAGCTGAAGGTAACATTTTTTTAAAAAAAATATCTCGTCTGGAGAGCACAAAGACATCACACACAGACACACATACGATCCACAAGAGTGATTCTATTGTCCAGGTGGACGCATCGCAGTCACGACAGTATTGACGGTGTCTACAGTTAGTGTCATTTCTATATCCAGGATTGTATAGGTCATTTGTGTCTGTTTTCATTTTCTGTCACTTCCATATGATTAAACAGAGACAGATTTCTGCAGATGCTTAATAAAATTGTTCTTTTCTACGTGTACGTTCTGCTGATGTCTGTATGTTTCCTGAGTTTTAATTCTGCAAACGTAAAAATAAAAAAACAGGCCCATATTTCTGTTTTTTTTTTCTCATCTAATTCTTCTTCTTCTTCTTCTTCTTCTTCTTCTTCTTCTTCTTCTTCTTCTTCTTCTTCTTCTTCTTCTTCTTCTTCTTCTTCTTCTTCTTCTTCTTCTTCTTCTTCTTCTTCTTCTTCTTCTTCTTCTTCTTCTTCTTCTTCTTCTTCTTCTTCTTCTTCTTCTTCTTCTTCTTCTTCTTCTTCTTCTTCTTCTTCTTCTTCTTCTTCTTCTTCTTCTCCTCTCTAAATCTGCTAACATGAAGTGTCCAAACACACTTTCCCGAATACAAATACAGACAGACGCTTCATTGATTAATTAGGTCTAATTCCAGACCAGGGGGTGGGGGGGGAGAAAATAAAGCTTCAAGTAATAGTCTTTTTATTTCTCTGCAGATACATCAGACAGATGCACCATTCGTCTGCATCTTGCCAGGTTTGACAGCATTCGGAACTAAGGTTTCTCCCCCTTGCATCTCGAATGAACTCTCACCCTAGTCAGTGTAGAGTGTGGTGGTGATGAACAAAAAAAAAAAAGTCTGATTAAAGGTTTGTGGTGTGTGCATTCAGTTTCTCCTTCTTTGCTCCGGGCCAGAGTGGAGCGTTTGTCCCTGACCTGCGCTCCACCACTGGCTGGGATTTGACGAGCCATGGAATTACTGATCATTTCAGAAATGGGACTGAAACTTTTGAAAAATCGAGTACCTTTAATGTAAAGTTGTGAATGGTGGGGGTGGGGGGGAGGGGGAGGGGAATGGATCAGATTCAGGGTTTTTTTTGTTAGTTTATTTTTAAAAGTCATTTTCATGTCATCATCGACCATATAACCAAATAGAAATCTGCATTATTCAGCTGCTGATTTCCCATGGAATCTGTTTAATTTTTTGCACCCTTTGACTTTAGATGACCAGGCTCTTTTTATATCTCTACTTTTAAGCCTTGTTGCAAAAACAAAAATAACTGAATGAAACGAAATGATGCTCAAGTTCACAAATAGGTGCAAAAACATGATCGAGTCAAATGATTTTGTCAACCTTCACTGATGTCTGAGCATTTTTTTTCTCTCTCTCTTTCTCTATAACAATTTCCATTGCATTGTGATGTTTCTCGGATTGTTCATAAATTTATTTGATTAAAAACACTAAGATGATGCTGGAAAGATGTTTTGTTTAAATAAACTAATGTTTACTGATTTCACTCTGATATCTTTTTTTTTTTAGGCACAATTTCTTATTTGGTTGCATTTAGGTTTGTGCTCTAGACAGGGGGGGAAAGAAATTATACTCAGAAAATAAAACAACGATTGCGCTGCTAGTGCGACGTCGAGAACTCCATTTCCCAGCGAGCGAACCCACAAACCCTGTTTGACGTCATAATTGTGCGCCGCGGCAGTCTAGCAGCAGTGTTTGCTGTCAATGAAACATGGCCACAACAACCTTTCGGCTTCTCGAAAGTTAAATTCTTTGCAAAACAGTCTTCGCTCAGTATGTTTGCGGCACTGGCCAGATATTAATACACGCACAAAATCCGCGTAAATGTTATTCGAAGCGAATGAATAGAATTTGCGGTGTTTTGCAGCGACAGGTTGTAAAAGGCAACCCTTGACCGTGCTATAGAGCTCGGCTTGCTAGCTCGCTAGCTAGGCGCTGACGTCCTGATCTACACCGCCATGGCTTTCACGCAGCTCTCCAAAGCTCTGCATGTGAATCTCTGCAAGATGATCAGCCAGACGTCTTTGCAGAGATGTCTGCTCATCCAGGCAAACAGGACGGTGTCAACGACGCCACGGCTGAGCTACGGAAAAACAGAGGCGCCTCTGTGTGTTGTTCCCGTGATGGGCCGCCTGATGCACATGCAGACGGACCGACGTCGGTGCATCTCTTTCACAGCCGCTGCCAGGAATAAAAGCAGCCCCGACGACAGAGACAAGTCCGTATCCAGGTTTCAGGGTAGCAGCCCGAAGCCTTCAACTGCACAGAAGGGTAGGCAACACGAAAGTCACGCTTGTTGCTGATCAAGCTCCTACTTGACTCAAGCAAGCACTGTTGTTCTTCTGCATCAATGAAGACCTTCTAGGGTAGCTTGTCTGGTTTAGCATTGTAATGAACACTGAGGTGAACCGTTTATATGAAGGCTTTTCTAATGTTGCTGATAATCTGTTGACATTTTGCAGTTAAAGAAGCTGGCAGAGACTTCACCTATCTGATTGTTGTTCTCGTCGGCCTTGGTGTCACAGGTAACCCCCATTTTTTTTTTTTTTCAGATTCTTAAAGTCCCACATTCACACCCATGGGTTAATCGACAGGTGAACTCTGCTTCAATCCGCACTGTCCTGTGTTTGTGGCTGTGTCTTTCCTCCAGGTGGTCTGCTTTATGTGGTGTTTCAGGAGTTGTTTTCCTCGTCAAGTCCAAATAAAATCTATGGGAAAGCCTTCCACAAAGTCAAGTTAGACCCAGAGGTAAGAATGAGATTACAGTTGAACAAAGTCAAACACTTTCTGTTTTTGTTATCAATGGATATCACCAGTGTGCTCTCTGCGTGAATGCTCACTCTGAAAAATTATACAATTAAATGAGTGTTATTTGATGTTAAATTGCAGGTGATTGGTGCTTTTGGGGAGCCAATTAAGTGCTATGGAGAGACCACCCGTCGGGGAAGAAGACAGCAAGTGAGGTGGGAGTTCTGGTTATTAGCACCCAAGCAAAATTAGCATTCAGTATCTCTTTTAAAGAAAATAAAAAGTCAACTGGACAATTTGAATGCTGTTATAACCAAATAATTTAGTTGTTTGTTTAATTTCAAAATAGGCACATGGAGTACATCAAGAATGGACTGAAGCATATGCAGCTCAAGTTTTATATCGAAGGCTCCGAGCCAGGCCTCAAAGGGATTGTGCATTCAGAGTCAAAAGAGGTTCGTGTAGACAGGACCTACTAAAGCAGATTCATTTATGTGTCATTCCAAAACAAATGTACACAAATACCAAAGTCTTTAAGTACTTTCACGCGTTTGAAATCTTTCTGTCATGAAGCAAAGTTTAAAAACTTTTTTTCCCCCTGGTTCCTTGCAGAATCCTGAAAGCGGAAAGTATGAGTTCCGTTATATATTTGTGGAGGTTGACACCTACCCAAGAAGAACTATCATCATCGAAGACAACCGATGAAAAAGCAAATGTATTTCTTTATTTTTTTTTTTTACAACGGAGCATTGTTTTTCTCCAGAGGAGACACAATTGACAATAGGCTGTAAATTTAATTTAAATTTGATATATTTTTTTAGAAAAGTATACTCAGTCTCAACCATTATAAACTGTCACACCAATGTCTGCAAAATAAAATAAATGTACTCATTGTCATTGTTTAATAACAATGGTAAAGATCTGATAATCTGCCTTTTCTGCCTCTTTTCATTTTCCAACTTTTGCTTTGGTTTATTTCATGTAAATTTGTAATGAATTTTGATTTGACCTTTTAAACTAACGTTAAAAAAAAAAGATGTGCACAAAACGATTCTATTACAATAGTTGGTGTTCTTTAATGTAAGTAGTGCTTTGCAACAAATGTTTCCAATTTAAACCAAGAGGTACATTTCTTGGCTTTTAACCGTTGTAGTACTAAAGAATGAACACCAGATGGAGACAACATCGGCAAAGACGAGTTTATTATTTGACCTTCCGTATTTTCGACTCAAAACGTAGGCGGAAACGGACATTCATAAGAACTACTAGTAGTAGCTATAAAGTTGTTGTTGTTTTTTTTTAACAAGGACTGTACGTTCAAACAGAAACATGTATTTTTTTTTTCTTTTTGTAATCTTGTGTGTTTTTATTTTAACCCGACAACTTGTGCCCCCTTCTCAGACACTCAGACAATGATAGACCATCGGGGAATCAACTAGAAAGAAATGTTAGCGTTGTGCCGAAACTGGTCATGGTATGCATAGCAAACGTTTCCTGCGACGGAAATCACTACCATTCCCTTTTCTATTTAATAAGTCAGTCCAAAATGATTTCCAGATGGGAAGTTCTGCTTTTAAGAACATGAAACGTGTATTTACACCGTGTACTGTTATGGCGGTTCAGGGGAAATTCGTGTTTCCGGGAAGCCTTGAACGCAACAGAGCACCGCCCACTGGAAAAAAAAAACCAAGGCGGAACGGACGGAGCCTCGCTCGCTCGAGGCTAGCTGAGCTGTTAGCACTTAGCGCTAGCTGCGAGGCTCTGCCTGTTTTCCTGCTGCTTCGGTGAGGAGAAGCGGCCGAGAAATGGGCGTCTGACTTTTTGAATTTCACCAGAAAAATATGTATATACGGTGAAGGGTTAATGCTGAGGGACGCTTTGTTTTCAGCGCGGTCAAAACTAGTCAGGGGGGCTGTTGCTCTTGTGGCCTTGCTGCTAAGATTCCTCGTAGCCGAGGCTGTTTCCTGGAGCTCTTGTCTCCTCACATCCTCAGACGTCAAGGACTATGCTGCGTCTCTCCGGCTAACCCAGGCGCTCCAGCTGTCGCTTTAAAGTGAGTAAAACCTCTGTATTTGTGTATAATATACAGCAACCAAGTCAGGGGGGCGGGTCGTATAGCAAGCTGTTTGTTGCTATTTCCGTCTGTGTAAATAAAGTCCGAATCCTCTGATGAAACTCCTCATTGATTTTTATTTATTTATTTTTTCCTTCAGGCAAATTGGAGCTTTTGGTCCAGGATCAGCAAGTTGTTCACCAGCTATGAGAGCCGGGGCTCGGTGACTCAAAAATCCATGGAAATGGAGCTGTATTGGTACATGTGAGTCTCTCCTCTTGAATTTAACTGCTGCGTCTGGTTTAGGGATGTTAACAATTAATCGACAATCGATTAATTGTTGATTTAGAATTGAATCCATTAAATTCAATTAGTCGTAATTAATGGAACTTTTTTTCTTTTTTTTTTAACACGGGTAGTTAATATCATTTTAACAGTGTAGTGGCAGGAAAGAGCAGTTCACCTGCAGATACTGTGATGTCATAATATACCTAGAACAAGTGACTTTTAAACAACTTAAAAAAAATAAAATAAAATAAAAACTCGTTATTGAGGGTTAAATAACGTGTTGTTGTTCGTCTTTTCCTCGTCAGAGTTGTCATAATCTTCATCATCATCAAGATATTCTTCTACGTGTGCTGGTACCGGTCGAGACAAAGGCAGCTGGCAGCGTACCTGAGCAATCCGCGCAATGCCCAGATAGTCATCGTCGGAGGGAGGGCCTACCTCCATCAGATGTGCGAGAGGCAGAGTGTAAGTGTCAAGACGCGCCAACACAACGCAGCTCTGTCCAAACCCGTGTGAACCCTCTTCCCAACGGATTCCCGTCCAAGCAGGCGATCCCGGAATGAGTCATGTTCATTGGTGAACGACCCGGCCCTGCGATGGCCCTGTTGTGTGTTGTTTCACAGGTGCCGTTTAGACGATAAAGTGGCCTTTGTTCGCCGCGCGCCGCTTCCTTTATCCGGCTCGACAATGAGGAGAGACGGTGTTTAGTGCTGTGATCAGGAGGGACGCGCTTGCCACACTTTCCCCACAGAGCTGTTGGCCTTATTTGACAGGGAACCACAAACGAGGCGCTGGCTAGTCGAGCATACTCTGTGCGGCGTAGTTGATGATTTCCATCAAAGGGCTGTGGGAGGGAGTCGAGGTGCTTTCCACTCTGTCGACAGTTTGGGTTTTTTTTTCTCTCTCCTCGAGTTTCACGTCAGTTTCACGCCTTGACAACCGCCGCAGGGTCCTCGTGTGTTTCCTCTTGCACTCACCTCAGCGTCGGAGGTGTCGCAGGGCCAGACAGCACATCCGACTGCGACTGTTTTCTCACTTCTCAGCTTTTCAGGGGAACTCGGATCACTTTGTAAAATTCCAACCGTGCATGTGAAATTTTTTTTTTCCTTTCTTTCTTCCTTTCTTTCTTTCTAGTGCAAACATGATGTGGCCGCAGAAGCCGAGGGAGTGTTCTCACTGACACATATTCCTGCGTGCTTCACTTTCACACGTATATTTCTTCTTTTTAAAAAGCCGCCAGTGCTAAAAATCACAAGGTGCTTAAGAGAATGATGGCCTTCTCTGACATGTTGCTCACTTGACATTACAATTAGCTCAGGTGGTTTGTCTGGCTTGCCTCCCCTTAAAGAGCGTTTTCACTTTTTGGTTGTTGCTCTCTGACGTTCTCACTCGTTTCTTTTTGCGTCAAATTCCAAAGAACTGGCTCCCGATCGCAGGCTTTTTTTCCTTTTGCAGAAATGATATCACCGGCGTGTTAAGATTAGCCGCATTTGGCTAACATTGGCATGTGTTTGTACAGAGCCTCGTCTGTGGTCCATAAACACATGTTGAGACGCTATTAACGATTGCGATTCCCCTCTGGGGCCGTCTTGGGTTTTTTTATTGCTTCTCTCGAAGCGCCTTGAAGCAGTTTGCGTTTTTCAAAATGCCCCCGAGTTATATCGTGTTCTGGCTTCCTTCATCCTCATTTCAATAATGTTGTGAGTCATGCAAAAGGTTGCCGCTCAGATACCAGAAGTTCACATTCTTGTCTTCTTCTTCTTCTTCTTTTTTTCCCTCTTCAACGAAAAGAGGAATTTGTCCAGAAACGGTGACTGGTTGATCTCGATGCTTCCTCTGCGTTTGAGTTATTTCTCCCGCGGCTGCTGCAGTTCCCTGGAAGACGCGCCGACTGATTCTCTAATTTTAGCCGTGTTTGGAATATCTGTGTGACAGGAAATGCCCACACGCACCCACGCAAAGTTTATGCTGTTGATCTTGGAAATATTTCTGAGGCCAAAGTTCACTGGAAGTGCTGTTTGGCTTTTTATTAAGACGTCCGGACCGAAAGCGGTGCCGTCTTCGTCAGTTTGTCCATCTCCTCTTCCGCCGCTGCCCTCCGTGGTTCTTCGCCCCCGTCGTGTTTGTTTGCATTTGAAATGGAACGCGCTGCTTGAAGCGGGCAATTTCATTGTGCAGCGTATCGTCGTTCAGTTGGATTACGTGCGTCTGTAAATTCCTCGTTCTTCCATTCGGCTGTTCGTTTCTTTTGATGAGCAAATCGCGCCATTGCTTCTCTACTGGAGCAGCGGGGTGAGAGAAACACAGTTTTGGAAACTGGGTTCTGACGAGGCACCGTTGAGAAAGTCGTGTTCTTGTCGTGCGACGGCGGCGCCTGTCTTTGTTTTGCACGCCGCAGGCGTCGCACTCCGGCGTCGCACTCCGGCGTCGCACTCCGGCGTAAATATTTCCCTTGAGGCGCGCACGGTTCATCAGGTTCGGGGTGAAAAAGACGATGCATGCTGGCCAGCCTGTTGTTAGACACAGCAAACGTGTGTTTTTTTTCCTGCACATATCAGTGACCCCCCCCCTCCCACCCTCACCTTGTGTGTTTCTTCTCTCTGCAGCAGACGTCAGTGTGGCCCAGCTTGTACGGCGTTCAGGACGACCTGTCGATAGAAGAGCCCTCGGCCGCCCTGCCGCCAGCCGCGTCCCTCTCCAACCTGGACATGCCGCCGCCGTACGAGGCAGTGTCTGGAGGTAGCACACGCAGCCCAACGCAGCTCGCTCGCAAGCTCAGAGAGAGAAAAAAATGCGCCTTTGGAGTTTGATTTTTGATTCAAAACGTGTTTTTATTCTGTCTCGTACAGAGTTTTATTTTGAAGTGCGAGTCAGGTCATTTTTATTTACACAGCACAGTTACAACCGGCAGAGCCGCACGCATGGACACATTGACCTATATATATATAAAAAATAATACAATAGCAACAACAATAGTAAATTAGTAAGTTAAGAGACCGCTGAGGAGAGCGACTCCAAAGCCTGCGAAAAGAGACAAGTCTTTAAAAGGGATTTGAAGACTTTCAGTTCCTCTTTGCAACGTGCTTCCTCACTCAGTGCAGGGTGCTGGGTCTGCTCACAGAGAGTGAAGCGCTTGCATTTCAGCCCCTGCACTAGCCGACATTGTAGCTGCACATTTTCTCCCTGCGCCTTTAAAAAAAAAAAAAAAAAGAAAAATTATTGCATTTTCGACCTGCTTGTTCAAACAGAAGGCGCTTGTTCACAGTGTTTCTCGAGAGGAAAATGCGTTGACAAAAGAAAAGTCACTTGCTCTTCCAGTCCACAGGGTGGCGCTGTGTTCCCCTCCTTCAGCACAGGAGGTGAAACTAACCTCTCTTCGCCGCTGTCGTCTCCTCCTTCTTCTTCTCTTCTAGGCGACGAGCTGAAGCCCCCCCCCTACAGCGAGTGCGCTCACCACAGCGCCGGCCCCGCCGCCCCCCGGCCGCCCCATCACAGCCAGGTCATTTCTCAGGGAGCGGACTCGGTGAGCGGGAACGAGGCCCCGCCCCCTTACTCGCCAGCACCGATCGCGCCCGTGAGCCAACAGCCCTGATCCCTCCTCGACGCCAGTTTTGCCTTTCCCCCCCCCCCCGATGCACTGCCTTCTGACATTCAACCTGAGTGATCATTACCAGCCTAACTCTCATCCTGTGAGAGCAGATGTTTATCTTGATGCAAGTGAGTAAGCGTGTGAGTTTGTGTTTAGTTTTTTTTTGGGGGGGGCGGGGCTGTGGGGGGTCATATTTAGAGCAAAGTGATAGGTTGTTGTTGTTGTTGTTTATTTTTCCTCGTCTTCACTTGATTGTGGCGTTTGTCTCGTTATACCCGCAAGCAGCAGACCCTGCCTACTGTGTCTACTGACACAAACCACAATCAGCCCGTTTGGCCGTTTGTTTTTTCCCCCGTCGGTTTGAGAAACGTCCCGCTTGCCTGTGGCAGCAGGCGTTGGCTCCCGGGACGTCGGCGCTCGCGATCGTCTATGATCTGCCACAGGTAGTGAGCGAGCGGCGGTGAGGCGACGGAACGAAAGACGCGAGCGTCTGCTCGCTCGCCTCCGTCCCGACGGAGAAGAGCCAAGACGATCCCAGCGTATCTCGTATTTTAGTGGCAGTGGACCCAAAGGTCCAGAACTAGGAAGGGACCCCGAGTCCAGCTGTGAGATAATCAGATTTGTTGTGAAGAATTGTGATGTAATACACGATTAAATGAAAAATATATCTGAGAAGCCAATGAAAATACACACGTGAAGCTGAGACAAGGGTCGTGTTTTTCTGTGCTTTCCGCAAATGGATGGACTGAACGATTAATGAACCTTTTTTTTTTTTTTTTTTTTTTTTGCGGTCATCTGTACCATGTAACCGTTATGTTAATGTGCCCACAGGCTCAAAGAGGTCCATGAACTGGATTTCCTCTTTTACTGATTCTCGTATAGCTTTAGGAAGGGATATTATGTGCTTATTTAAAATATACATATATATATATATATATATATATTTTCTTATTCCTGATGATTGTAAGAGGATGCTCCAAAATCATTCCCTTCCCATGTTTGTTTTTTTAGCAGCGATAGATAATCTGTGCACAGCTTCTACGGACATGAAAAACAGCACATGTGAAAGCAGTGTAAATGCAGCTTGAAATTCTCGGGAAAGTACATCAAAGAAAATTATCTCCATTAAGGATCGTCGTCGTTGTTTGTGATTTTTTTTTTGAATGTGTTGTCATGATTATCCTCTGCTTTGTTGTGACTCTTGATGTAAAGTCGGATTCAGCAATTCACGCATGCTGCCGCTCTGCTGCATTCAAGTACATTTTATTAACCCCAGTGCACACAGCGATGGCATTATTAAACCAGGGACACACAAAATCCATCTGAATTCATTGGGCACAAACACAAGTGTTTATATAATGTGGAATTGGTTGTTACAAATTACGCTTTCTCGGTAAAGTTTTTCATGCCGTGCTCAAAAATGCCCATCAAGAGGCCAAACGCTAACCCACCATTTGCTTTTTGTCCACTAGATGGCAGCACATCGCACACTTTTAGTGGGAGACTTTACATCCACTGTGGTCGCAACATTGCCTCTTCTGAAAGTGTTTATTTTGAACGATTCATTTGAATAAATTGTGTCTGAAACATTTTTGAACGAGTTTTTCAATTTTTTCAAAGTCGGAGAATAGCTCAGTGCCACTGTTGGTGCAAGTAATGCAAAATCGTGAAACATTTCATGATGTCTGAATGTCTCAGTGCCAAACATATGTGATAAATCTGAGCAAATGTGTTTGGAAACAACGACAGAGGACTGTGGGTTAAGCAGAACAAGTGCTTTAATTGGTTTGAGTGAAAGCTTATGGAATGAGTGTATTATTATCATCGTCATCATTAAATGTGAAGAACAATATACATACAACATTTTGGCCTCTCCATCACTGAAAGGTTTACTCTCACCAACCACTGTCAGACAGCAATTAAACAGACACACCTTGCATAAAAACACACTGTAATACTTGAAACGATGCTGGCGTCCCAAACTGTAGACACACTGCAGCAGAGTCACAGGAAGAATGGGGTGGGGTGGGGGGGGGGGGGGGTGTGCAAATTCAATAGAATCAAATACTGTTTTCATTTATTATTATTGAACTTCTCTGTTTAAATTTGATTGATTTCAAAATCTGAGAACATTTTTCTTTCCCTCTGCTCTGTCCCTCTGCACTGGCCTACATTCAGCTGCATTTTTTTCAGATCAAGTTGTCTCCTGAAAGGCCCCACTTCCCATATGTGCAGGTGTGTGTATTTAAGTGCTGAAAAGTCAGCTCCTTCTCTGAATACAGCAAACAGGAACATTTCAAAACGCAAACAAAGGGACACTCACAATGTTCTTTGAGCTCGTATATCAAGGGGGCGGGGTGGGGGGGGTGGAATTTCGGACTGCGGAGAGATGCTTTTGGCAGGTGACCGGGAGAAGCACGTTAACGGGCCACCGCGCAGCTCGTTCGTGGAGCGAGTCACAAAGGCGAAGCTTTTTCGCTGTGGAGCTGCAGGGTGCGCACTCGTGTTCAATTTGCTTCTGTTCAAATCTGGCCTCCTCAACGCAAGATACCCAAAACTGAAAAAAAAAAAAAAAAAAAAAAAAAAAAAAAGGGGGGGGGGGGGAGTGAAGAAAAAAAATGTCACTCTCTGCCTTCCTGCAGGTATTGCTCTGTGTTGTACTCGTCATGCCTGGGGAGGCACCTGGGCTGAAAAGAGCAAAGCAGGAAAACCACACACACACACACACACACACACACACACACACACACACACACACACACACACACACACACACACACACACACACACACACAGACCCCCACCCCTCAAAAAAAGAAAAACACAACTGTGTTCCCTCATTCCCCGTTTTCCTTTTGACATAAACCTGTACAGTTTGAACCATGTGTCAATGGAAGCAAGACGGCAGGGCAATATAGAAAATAAAACCGTAACATCACCGACTCAGGATGAACTACCAGCTGATAAGCTCCCTGATAAAAAACATTTGATATGGGTCACGCACAAAATAGACAAGAGGTAAAGAACGCAAGAGAACACAAACTTGCTTCAGAAATGAAGGAATGGAAAGAGAAGAGAAGAGAAGAGAAGAGCGACACTCACAAACAAACAGATTTTTTTTCCTGAAACGTGGCTGCGTGGCGGCGTCGTCGAGCGCGATGCGAGAGGCTGACGAGCTCCTGAGGTGGGGAGTCGAGCAAAGTTTGGGTTGTGGCCGGGGAGGAGGGGGCGGCGGGGGGGGGCACGATGGGGAAAAAAAACCACGACCACAGCACATGCACGTTCCACAATGCACTTCCACACACGCGACGGTCTTCATTATAAAAAAAAAAAGGCAGGACCCGATTAAAAAAAACAAAAAAACAAAAAGATATCAGTAACACCAGCAGACACCACCTCACATGGACAAAGGGGCAAAGGGTGAGGAGCGGGGTCATGGGGGTCACCCGTTACAAACTGACTTCACCGTGAGTTTGCATTTATACAATTTTAAACCGATGCACCAAATTCAAAAACGGAGACATTGATCCACATTTTATATTCATACATACATACATACATACATACATACATACATCTATATATTTGATTTTTTTTTTTTTTTTTTGTCCGGTTAAACACAATCATTAGCATGGTTTTGTTTACCTGACCAAATAATGTTATAAAGCTAAATACAAAGGCGGGAGGGCGGCGGGGGGGAGAAAATGAGGGCGGAGCGAAACGTTCGTCGGCGTGAGCGCCGCGCCCTGTTACCAAAATAACATTTCCCCCTTTGCTTTTTTATTTTTTATTTTTAAAAAAAGATTACAAAATATAAAATTAAATAATTTCGGAGTATAAAGGCACACATCTTGCACAGTGTATACAACGAAGACAGTTATTTTAAAGCGTGGTGGTGGGGGGGAGGGGCTACTGAACGTCAAAAAACAAGCTCACAGACCTGGTTAACGTGGGAGGATATGACGAGAAACCCGAACAGCCAACAACACACTCAAGAGGAGGGGGGAGGGGGGGGGACAAAGTCCTGCGTCATGCAATTTTTTTCATTTTTTTTTTTTTTTTTTTTCATTTTCAGTACACCTATAGCAGGGGCTTGAATGGGTTCAAGCCGTGTCATTCTTCATTTTCCATAGCACCGTCACTCCTCGGGGGTGGCTCCATGTTCTATTCGTCGTTAAGTTTCAACACAACTATGCTCTATGACTAAAATCCAATGTAAAAATAGAAGTGTGAATATAATCTATGACATCCAAACAAAATGGATTACGATGGAAGCTTTTTCGCGAGAGGGGGGGTGGGGGGGGGGGGGGGCGTTGGAATGGTGGAGGAGGACGACTCGGTGAAGCGTCTGGGTGGCGCCGCGGCGGCCTTCTCTCGCGCTCTCCCGTATTGCAATTCCCTTGTCGAGACCGCGTCGACGGAAACGGCTTCGTAACATTTGGTTCCATTCCTCCTTGTGCAAAATGTACAAAAAAAAAAAAAAAGAAAAAAAGACGACGACGACAAAAGAAACGAGAGAAAAGAGAAAGGGCGACAAACGGCAAGAGAACGCAGATAAAACCGCCGCTAAAGGAAAAATAACACTCGCAGCTCTTCGAGCGATCGACCTGCAGCCTCTCGGACCCCTTTTTTTTTTTTTCTAGACATTGTAGCACCGACGCGCAAACGCAAGCCGACAAGTCTGCCCGTGCGCCTATTTTGGTGTGTTGGTGCGACGCCCGGAGGTAAAGCCGTCTCTTGTCCGCGGCGGACGGACGAAGCACGTGGACTCGCTGCGTCGCCTGGTTCCGACCGAGGCTCAATCCCATTCGCCAACGCTTTTACCGCCACCACGTTGGGCATCGATTTACAAAAGAGCGAAGGTCGGAAGTCCGAAAGAAAGAACGAGTTCATCTCTCCATCTGTTCCGACACGTGAAGTTGGAAAAGATCATTAAAATGTGTGAAAACACGAGACATGTTATGCGCTAGGGGATCCTGCACGTCAACCCTGGACGGGTTGCCAGTTTGCCACAAGCAAAGCTGACGCATACAATTTCTGGATTTTTTTTTTTTTTTTTTTTTTTCCCCCCCGTGGAGAAGAGGGTCGTGATGTATAGACGTGACATTTAACTCCAGTCATGAAGTTTAAAAATGTTTTTCCGTTGTTGCAGCGACAGCTTCGGAAGCCATTCGGGAAAATGTTCGTAGCCCTTTTTTTTTGTTGAAGAGTGTCCCTTCAGATTCTCCGTAGGGCCGTAGGGGGCGCTAAGTGTTAGGAGTAAGAGGTCGAATGGGATTGAGCCTAAAAAAAAAAAAAAAAACCCGGCGACACCGGCACAAAAAGAACAACAAAAAATACAATCAAACAAATAATAATAATTAAAAAAAAGCATCAGACAGGTTCTTTACCAAAAGCCGTGAGAGCACTTTCCCTTGCTAATATTGCAGTCGCGTTTTCCCAACCGATCCCTGCAGGAGGAGGCGTCCGAAGGTGAGACAGCGGCCTCCAAAGATTCACTTATTGCCCTTTGTTGCAGCACATGTAACAGAACAGGCGTTACCGACGTGTCATATAAAATAAAAGTGCAATTTTTTTTTTTTTTTGTTGATTTTACTCGTAAGGTGCATATGGCAACAGAAAAAAAAAAATTAATAATAATAATAATGCGGGGCCGCTGATGTTTTTCACTGCGCTTCAACGAGTCGCTCGTCACCCGGCGGCCACACGTGACCTCTGGCTGACCTCTGGCTCTACGGCCGACATACTGAGAGGCGAACGCGAGCGAACGCCGGCTAGGATCCCTCCTCTTCCTGTTTCAGCGCACCCGTCCTTTCCCTTGATCATTCTGGAGTGGCAAAGCGGCGGAGGGGACGGAGGGGACGGAGCGCGGGCGTTATGCGATGGGCGTTATTGATGCGACTGAGTCAGAGAAAAAAAAAGAGAGAGAGAGAGAGAGAGAGAGGAGAGAACCCACAGTCTGTTCGTCTGGAGGAAGGGAGGATGATGGGAAGACCTGTTCAGCGTGTGGGCCGACTGGAAGACAGCTTCCCCCTGCAGCAAAAGTCAAGTTACTGCAACGGGCTCGGCACGCTTTTTTTTCTTCTCTCCGCAACGAACGACAGGGGCCTCAAACTCTGCCGGGCTCCGCCCCTCCCCTTCGCCCCCCCGCCACCCCCGCCGCCCCCTACCTACGTCGCGTCAAAGCCTCGGAAAGGGGGGGGGGAAACAAGCGCGTGGAAGAAGTGAATGGTCGTGGATGTCAGATAAGAGAGCGAGAGAAGCGAGAAGCCCACAGTAACAACCGTACGGACAGAGGAACAAACACCCTTATCATCCAAAAAAAAAAAAAGAACACGTTAGCAAATAAACAAAAACAGAGGAAGGGTTAAATGTAAACGGATGATGTAATTTCTTTTCTTTTTCATCTTTAGCTGCAGAGCGTGGCACCCCGCCGACAAAGAGAGAGAGAGGGGCTTGGTGGATGAGTGAGGAGGGAGGACGAAGGAGGGAGGCCGACACCAAGAAGCCAGTCCAGGCGCTTCCACGGCTGTGAAGCGTCTGGACGCAGCTTTCTTTCTTTTCTTTCTTTTTTTTCCCGGCCGCGCTCCTTCACCTCTCCACCTCTACGACTCCCTCGCCGCCGCCGCCCCGTCCCCCCCCCCCCCTCCCTTCCCCCCACTTCTTCTTCTTTCAACCGTGCCTCCGTGCCGCCGTCCCTCCCGGGGACTACGACAGGATAGTGGTGATGAAATCGTAAAACCTCTTGGAGTACTGCTCCGGGTTCACCGTGGAGATCTCCGCTCCGGCCTGGAAAAAAAACAAAAAAAAACAAAACAAAACACACACACACACAAAAAAAAAAAACAAAACAACGGGACACGGCGGCGGGTCAGTGGCGGAAATCACACACGCGCTGCGATCGCGATCGTCGGCGTTCAAGTACCCCGTGTTTGACCGTCTTGGCGGCGTGGGCGGCTTTCTTCTTGGCGTCGTAATGCTGGAGGATGTCTATGATGGCCATGAAGTACACCTCCTTCCTGGGAGCAGCTGTGGGGCGAAACAAACACCCCGGATGAGAATCCTTGCAAGACAGCCGATCGATGAAACAACATTTCTTTGGGGGATTGCTACACCCAAAGTGACCACTAGGGGGAGTCGTATGTGCTGTACTCCCCAGTGGGGTCTCTAAAGCTGCATTCAGACTGCCAGCCTAAATCCGAATTTTAGCCCCATCCAGATTGAAACCGGACAGTCACAAGTCACATGAAATCTGATTTTTGGCAAAACAGATTGAAGACAGAAAAAGTATTGAACAACAGTCCCTGGACAGAGGAGGAAACTCATTGCCTCATTGTGGCCCAGTCTGAACAGAGCCAGATCCCATTTGGACACTTGCTAAAAACAGTGTGGATGGTCAGCCCTTAAGAAAAAAAAAAAAAAAATCGGAATTGAGAAGGAATCTGATCTGAATCGGATTCGCCCGCAGTGTGAACGCAGCCTAAATACGTGCAATAAGAGCTGAACATGCCCCGCGTGCCAACTCACTCTCGTTGCTTTTGATGGCGTACACGTCGATGGTGGGGTCAAACTCCCCGGGCGACAGCGGCTTGGTGCTGTCCAAGGTGTTGCTGGGACTGTCGGGCGGCGTTCCGATGCCGCCGCCGTCGCTCTCGCCCTCCTCCTCGGCCTCGTTGTCCTCGCTCTCCACATCCTCCTGCTCGGCCCGCTCCACGTCGTGGATGCCCACCAGCAGGCTGTAGTCCATGAGCTTCAGCTGGGCCAGGAACTGGTACGGGGGCGAGACGGACGGATGTAGAAGAGGGCAAAAAGAAGTGCGGAACGCTAAAGTTTGAAATACGCACCTCCACGTCTTTCCGCAGCTTCTCCAGCAACATCTTCTTGTTCTCCTCGTCGATGTAGATCTTCTGGCCGTCGTTGATGAAGTCGTTGTCCTTGTAGGTGGGCAGCTCCTTGGCCTGCCCGGCAGTAGCAGAGAGCAGAAAGAGTCAAAGAGTCAACAACCGACAGGCGAGACTGTCTGCACCAGACTGGTGCGGCCCACGGCAGACCTGGACAAAGAATACGACAGAATTCTGGTGCTTGTTTTTTGGTTTTCGCCTGCCAAAAAGTGCCTGGCGGATGATTTTTTTTTTGTTTTGTTTTTGTTTTTGTTTTGATCTTCAACGAATTGTCAAAAGTCATAATAAGAAGAGCCTTTTTAGACGTGACGTGTCAAATGAAGTAACACCAGCATCAGTATTCATCGTCCTTTTCTCCAGAACGATCAGGGAACACCGTTCCAATATCTGGACAGCGCTCGGCTGTGTGTGAAAGGTGCCTTTCAAGGTGCGTGACAAAGAGCAGTCCAGGTGAGCCAAGTCAGGCCGAGGCAGCACGGTTTGGACGCGGCGCTCGACACGACAGTCCAAACCCCCCCCCACCACCACCACCACCCTCCTCCCTCTTGGCACCGCCGAGGTTTTAAGCCTGTGGTTTGGCAGTCGGAGTCTGGCTGGCTCCACCAAACCACGACCGGCCTCTCCATACGTGCTTCTCGACGCGAACCAGGAGACATGCAGGCATGCTCAGAAGGAGGCGGAGATCCATCCGATGCATCCGGGGATAAAAAAAAAAAAAAAAAAAAAAAACGAATTGAAAAGGGGAACCGCGTTGGATGCAAAACTGCTATTTTGATTTTGTGGTATTTTGCTAAGTGTTTCAGTGGACAATTTCATTTTATTTATTTATTTTTGCAAAGCAAAGTGGATGAAGTGGGGGACCGTAGTGCTCCACTCTCATCTAGAGATGTGGCAGCACAACAAATGCAGATGACGTTGTACTATTATTACATCTACAGAAATGTGTTCCCTTGTACTGCCCCCCCCAAAGTATTTGTCTTTCATTTAGAACACAGAAATAAACGCTGCTAGACACTACCACACTGTGAGCTTTTACATCCTATTATTCTTCTCTTTTTACAGGCAACACAATTTCTCATCTTCCTCGCAGCGACGCGACAGGGTTTTTTATTTTTATTTTTTTTTATTCCGCCCCCGATTTGCACGTACGTGCGGCGCTTAATCCGACCGCTGCAGGGCTGCCAGCAGCCTGCAGGGGGAGGGAGGCGATGCCTGAGGATGAACTGAGGCCAAGTTCTGAGTCACGGAAGGGAAGAGAACGAGAACAGGAAGTGTGGCAACGGGGCAGCAGCCGCAGAGTTTCGACGGCGGGGGGAGGGGGGGGGGCGACGAAACACATACACATACATACACACACACACACACACACACACACACACACACACACACACACACACACACACATACGCGCAGATCAGACGGGGGACACACACATATCACCCAAGAGGACGTTAGAGCAGATATATACATATACACAGACATAGACCTCCAATTTGCGATAAACATGGGATGGACAGACCAGGAGCTCCACATATAGAAACGCCACATTAAAAATAAATAAATAAATAAATAAATAAATGAAGATGCAACAAAAGGCTCGACGGCGAGGGGACTGGAAATGACCGAAGAGCATTCCCGCGGCTCTCGCCGTCCGACCCAGCTGACGGCTCAACCCCTCATGTTCATCCATCCCACCGCAGTTTGATTCCATCCCATTCTCACAGCGTCTGCCGCCTCACCGCTCCGCTCTGCGACTGAGGTCCTGTACGGACGTGGACGGTATCACAGAATCCAAAAACATAAAGAGGAGACCCAGAGTGTCTTGCTGTCTGTGGAAAAATGAATCCAAATTTGGAAGCTAGACGTCGTCAGCCGACCTCAGGAAAACGCTCGCGGCCAATTTAAAAGGAGACCGTGGCAGGGGATCAAGAAGCGCTCTGAGACGCTTAAGACGAAGCTTCACCGTGGCCTGGCCGCCTCGTCGCGCACTCTGCGGCATCGGCGGCGAGAGCAAATGAGGAGCGAGAGGCAGCGAGTCCAGGTTCGAGCCGGCAAAAGACGAACGGCTCCCTTGTTTTCGGACGCTTGCCCAATTGACCCGGATGGGGAATCAAAGGAAACAGCTTCTTTTTTTTTTTTCAAGTGTCTCTGTTTCCACGCTGCCATCCAAATTTTTTTTTTTTTTTTTTGGGGGGGGGGAGGTCATGGGGGGTGGGCCCTTCTTGCTATCCGATGTTTCAAACATGCGATGCCACTCAAGTGAAGGGTGCGGAGGTGGGGGTGGGGGTTGGGTGGTGGGGGGACTCCCCACGGTCAGGCAGAAAAAAAAAAAAAAGGCAAGGCCAGCTGGCAACTTGTGCAAAAAGTGACTGTAAATGGATGAAATGTGCAAGGTTAGAGCCTCTGCTGCCTCAAGCTCGGCGAAAATGAGGAAGTGAAAAATGCCCGGCCATTCAAAAAGAAAAAAAAAAAGAAAACGGAAAGAAAAACAGAACGAACAAAAAAAAACAAAACATAAGATTGGTAGAATAGATCATGCCTGGTATATAAGCCCTGGTTTCCTTACATCTCTTACGTGTTTCATGGCGCAATAAAAGCGCGTGGCAATCCGCAGTGTTTGCAGCCTTTGCTGAACATTACCAGATTTGGGCCGCGGGGGCACATCCTCTGGTTGGGGCGGCTGCTAGAGAGGGGTGAGGAGGAGGAGGAGGAGGAGGGAGGGGGCACGGTAGGGGTTGAGGAGAGGAAAGAGGAAGAGGGGAGGAAGGAAGTTGGAAGTAAAGGCAGAGTGTTTAAAGTGTAAACACAACAGTTCCGTTTTAGCTGGTTATCAGGCTGGAAAAAAAAAAAAAAAAAAGAGAAGAAGAGGAAAAAAATGCCAAAGACAGGTAACAGTCGAGCGCCACACACACAGGAACCCGCTCGGCTCGTACAGGTGTTGCCATTTCTTTTTCTTCCCGTTTCTACAGGCTTATTGATTTTTGCCAACGACAACTGAAACATCACCGGGAGGGGTCCAACTCATCCAAGCCTTCACCATGATACAAGACCTAAGAAGCAGAGATGTTACGGAAACAAATGTTTTCTACTGAGAGCAACTAGTTTCGTTTTTGTGTTTTGTTTTTTTTAAAGATATTTTCCAGGAAGTGTAGCAAAATTCTGCAGCTGGAGGCCCAATAAACGCAACGCCAGCACTTTTCTGAAACTCATCACAAACGTAGCCTATTTGACCTGCTACAGCTGCCGAATGGTTAGGATCACTGAATGCCAAGGCCACTGATAAACCGCTATGGCTGCACATAGAACGCGTCAGAGCCCAACGCTGCTGCTGCTGCTGCTGCTTGCTGCTGCTGCTGCTGCTGATGGTGGTGGCGGTGAAAACTCAGACGGCAGCTTTGAGGAGAGCAACCAAACAGAGAAAAAAAAATAATATATATATATATATATATATATATATATATATATATATATATATATATATATATATATATATGCCTGTAAACAAAATGAGACATGTCATATGCGGGCCGAACAAAACATCTCCACCCTGCATGGGAGAATGTTTCCAAAACCCGGACTTGGAGAAGAAAAAAAAAGAACCAAAAAGATGCGGGTCAACATTCCGTGCAGACGCATGCATGGAGAGGAGATGGTCATGCAGTCAGGAAGAGAAGAGAAGAGAGAGAGAGAGGGAGAGAGAGAGAGAGAGAGAGAGAGAGAGAGAGAGAGAGAGAGAGAGAGAGAGAGAGAGAGAGGGGACGGGAACCTTGCCGTGCTTGTTGTCGGTGTGTGCGACCTTCGCAGTAATCACATGACTGCACCGACTGAAATGAAGAAAAACGTGGGGAGGACGAGGGGCTCGCAGCTGGACGGTGACGATGTCACACGTCTGCAGGTGTGTGAAGGTGCTCCGGTGACTTTTCATTCGGGAAGGAGCCAGCAGTCAAAGAGGCTGGGATCACACAGTAAGTACAAAGAAAACTGGGCTGCTTTGGTTTTCCACTCTTTCAGCCCCTCGCTTTAGGCCCGCTAGCGCCTTTGTTTCCTTTTCCAGCACAGACGGCTATATTTAGTTTAGGGATTCCTTGAAGTCTTCTGCGCCTCACTGAATGGTGCCCTGTGGTCATGACCCTGGAAAAAAAACCTGCTGGAAACTTCGAAACCCTTTCTGGGTCGACTGCTGTGGCATTCGGGCGTTTAAAAAAAAAAAAAAAAAAAAATCAGGGAACTCTTTTTTTTTTTTTTACACGCAGGATGACGGAATACAGCTATTGCAAAAACAAAAAAAACAAAAAAAACAACTGATGCTGAAAGGTCAAAGGCCAAAGTCAGGGTTGAATGATCCGGTTCGGGGGCTTCAATCGCTCAAAAGCCTTTAAAAAACCAAAACGGAGGAGAGAATTTCAACCACCGCTCGTCTTTAAACAAACGTTGAAAAAGTCAATATGGCCATTCTCAAACTGCCAGCGACATCCACATTCCTGCCGGTCGGTTACACAGAAATCTCTTGCTCATTTATCGACGACACACACACACACACACACACACACACACACACACACACACACACACACACACACACACACACACACACACACACACACACACACACACACACACACGCACGCACAAACAGAAATCCCTCTGGGAGACGGGACGACCGAAAACACAACAAAACACGCGAGCGAACACGACGACACACAAAGCGGAACGCACAGACGGCAAGCCGGGGGGGGAGGAGCCACTGTAGCAGCGGAAGCAAGGTCGGGGGTGGTGGTGGTGGTGGTGGTGGTGGGGGGAGATAAAGTCAATGAAACAAAAAAACCAGGGGGCGGGGCACCGGTAGCGTGCAGAGGGGGACCAGAAAGGGGAATGATGAAAACAAAAAAACAAACAAAAAAAAAAAGGCACCAACTGAAAGAAGATGAGTCACGGTGTGCGACGGCGGCCGCGTGCACCCAAAGGGGCCGGTGTTTGAAATCCATCGGGCCGTTTGGGCGACGGCCGACGCACGCATGTGTTTGATTGACACCGCTGGAACCTGAGGCTAATTTGTATGGCAAGTCAAAAAGTCCAAAAAAAAAAAATTAAAAAAAAAAAACGCAAGTGATGTCTGAACACGTCGGCCGTCTCCGCGTGTTCAGTGCGGCGGCGCCGGCGTGTGCGGGGCGGGGCAACTCTACCTTTTCCTTGTCGCTGGCCTCTCTCGCCACAGTCGAACCCTGGAAACAGGAGAGAGAGAGGGAGAGAGAGAGAGGGACAGAGAGAGAGAGAGAGAGAGAGAGAGAGGAGATTGTCTCTTCATCAACCTAATTACAACGCCTTTTTAAAATAGTTTGACCCAATTAGCGGCGCAGGGCGAGACGCCTCGAGACGCCTCGAGACGACGTGGAATCCCCCCAAAGGCTGGTGACTCTACAATGGAAGATTATTCATATCAAAGTGCAATCGATCCGCGGCTGACGGACGTCTCCGATGTTTTTAGGTGAAATATTTCAAGGTGGCGTGAGCCCGGGGAGACGCAGGTAAGCTAGCTGACACACTGGAGCTATTTTCAGATCTTTATCCTGGACTCAGCGGAGCAAATCCAAAAAAGAATTTCTAAGAAGAAGGTCAATTCCACGCGATGTGGGACCTTCAAAAAAAAAACATTTCTTTTTTTTTTTTTTCTTTCCCCCAAGCGCCTCCTACCTTGAGATCGTACTTCTTGTAGACGGAGAGGCGGTGCGAGAAGACGTTGCGCGTCACGATCATGTAGGTCTCGTCGCCGTCCACCGTGAGCCGGTACATCCCCAGGAACTGGGGCAGCAGCGTGTTTCCGTGGCACTCCACGATGAACTGGACGCAACGGGAGAGGTTCCGTCAATCCATAAACCCGATAATAAAAAAAAAGCATGGTCACGCCACCAGGGCGGCGACGGCACAGACCTGGTGGTACTTCTTGAGGATGTTGTGCATCTCGGCCACGTCCTCGCTGCTGATGGTCTTGATGACGTAGCGCTTGTCGTACGACGTGTGGAAGCGGGCGCCGCTCCGGCCCTGCGCCTCGCTGTTCAGGGGGGCGCTGCGCGTCAGGGAGTTCTGGAGGGGGGGGGGGGGTGACACACACACACACATACGGAGCGAGTGAGGCGCGTGCGTCGTCTGCACTTCGTACCTCGGTTGTGCGACTTGAACCGAACAGGCTCTCTGATCAGACGGAATGTTTTTGCGTTTGACTGTGACTCAGAGGCCCCTGTTCAAAGCAGACTGGCGGAGACACTGAAGACTCGCGGCTCGTCGCACGGTCTGGGGAGCTGCTCATGCGCTGAATTTTAAAGAGGGAGCTTTGTTCCACGTCTACCTCCTTGCTGTCAGGCCGCCTCCTCGTCACTCTAAACGTGTGTGTGTGTGTGTGTGTGTGTGTGTGTTGGGGGGGGGCTTTTCTGACCTCCATTCCTGCTGCCTGTCCTAACCTACACTCTCTCTCTCTCTCTCACACACACACACACACACACACACACAAACAGCTGCTGCCCAGACTTAAGAGCTAAAAAGTAATCTGATCCAACACCCCTGGCTTCATGCCTCATTCTGGAAGAATTCCTCTTGTCCTCTGCCCCCAGTGCAGTTCCCTCTCCAGTGTTGAGGTCATAGCATCCCAGGCTCACGTCGAAGGATAAACTGACATCCTTATTTTTAAAAAAAAAACAAGAGACGTTTTTCTGAAGATTTTCTTTCTGCAAAGATGTTCTTCGCGTTCATAAATGTTCTCACCGGCCGGCGTATTTAAAACTTTCTAACACACTAAACCAGGAATCAAAAGGAAGTCTTGCTTTTGCTCACTCCACTTTCTTTTGAAAGTGCGTGCGAAAGGCACATTGTTCAGCCTTCTGGGATATCACAGGCACCTCATCGACACCTTCGCTGGTCATGCCATGCAAGTCCATGGGGTCAAAAGTCAACTGTGTCCTAGAGACATGGGGCCACTTGCAGGTTGATCGGGATCCCTCAAGACACAGCCACGTCACATTTGAGGCTTCTAGCCCCAAATTTGGGGGTGGGGGGGGGGGGGGGCATGAAAACTTTCTTCCTCCAAGGTGGGGCGTGACAGAGAACGTTTGAGAACCACTGGGTTAGAGACACGACCCTCTAGTCATAGTTCACACTTTTTTTTTTTTTCCCAGCCTCTAAACAGCGGGCTAAACGTCCTGCTCCGAACACCGGTAACACAGGTAACCGCTGTGTGAAGATGCTCAACCGCAAAGGAAAGCGGGTGTGACGCAGCTTTGGCGACCCAGCCGAGCTAAGACTTCATCGCAAGAGGAGGAGGAGGAGGCCGCAGTAGCAGCTCGTAAAAACCCATTAGGTGTAATGAGCAATATTATAAATAGAGTGTCTAAGATAATCCCATCGAGGCTGCTTTTATGGCTGCGGCATAAGGAGATATAAAAACACACAAGAGGCTTTATGGCTACAGTGTGACTAATGCTCATAAAAGAGTGAAGACTTCAATGCCGGGGACCTTATGGCATTCCTTTGGACCGGCTGCTGTATTAACCCGCCCGCCAACCGACTGCCCACTCAATGCAGCCGGCCGAGCCATAATGTAAACATATGAGACGGACAGCTGCACCCAGCTAAGACACAATGACCTCCAGATACTGCCAACTCATAGCCTCCCAGCAGTGGGAAGCGGGGATTTACCGCCGGAGGGAAAAAAGGAGAGAATAACAGGGCCTGCCGTGGAAAGAGAAAGAAAAAAAAGAAAAAAAAGAAAAAGAAAAAAAAAAGGGGTGGAGGGAAAGTGCCTTGTGTGATTGTGATTGTGCTTGTGCTTGTGGCAACAAACAGAGGCTGGATGTGAAGGTTTCCGTACCAAGAAGTCCTGGTCGTCGATGCCAAAGCGCTCCCTGAGGTTTCGGAACACCAGGGGGCAGTACTCCTTGAACTTGAAATGACTCGGCATGTTCTCCCTGTGCAGCAGAGACAGGAAAGAAAAGACAGTTGGTGAGACACTGCAAAAGATTAGCGGCAACAGAATTAGCAGCTCGCCCGCTGTCCGTACTCGAAGTGCGGTTTGAAGGCAACTCACTTGTTGAAGAGGTGGTTGTCCACTTTGATCTTGGAGTAGGCCTTGAAGTCATCGGGCATGAGCATGATGGGGATCTGAACGTGACTTAGCTCGTTTATCTGGGCAGAGAGACACAAGGGGGAGAGGCGGAAGACGTCGCCGTTAAAACACGATTTCACAGAGGGACGAGAGCGCCGAGGCACCGGCGGGGAACGGGGGGGGTGAGCCTCCCGCTGCCGCGGCGTGCAAAATTTACGGCGGCGCAGATTTTATCTCACGCATCGCAGATTGCTGAAGAAGAGCGAACCTGAACAAAATGCTCTTAATAATGAAATCCGCTCGGAAGCAACAAAGGAGAAACAACTTTCCTTCATCGTCTTCATAAAAAGGACCAACAATAACAGCGAGCGGTGCAAGCCATCAAATCACTTAAACGTCTTGGAAGAGGAGAGCCGATGATGGGACAGATTACGCAGCAGTATTCCCAGGCCAGCATAGCCAGCAGGCCTGAAGGACGGCTGTAGGGCTGCCAACGCTGCAGCTCAGTGTTCTGAATGTCCGGAAAGAGGGAGACGGACACCAAGCTCTCTTCTCTCTTCGTTGTGAGAAAAAAAACCCAACAAAACAATAGATTGAATGAAATGACCCGAACAAAGGCGTCTACGATGCTGCAAAGTGGGGCAGAGGCTTCGGAAAGCTTCCACCCTGAACCAGCAGCAGCGGCAGTCTGAGGGCATAAGGTGCGTCGCAGGGGTTTCCACTCGGAGCTCTGCGCTCGTCACGAGGCCGCGACACAGAGAGCCGACGTTGGTTGTGTGACTCAGGCACAGCTCGAGCGCGTGCGTGTGTGCGCGTGCGCGTGTGTGTTCTCAGTTAGCATATGGCACATTGTAATCGCGCTCAGAAAGTTCCGAACGGCGGACCTGGCAGCATAATTTAACGGTAAAAAAAAACAAAACAAAACAAAAAAAAAACGTACGCAGCCGAACGCGGCTTTTGCGAAAGTTGAGGCGCGAGCACTTCCCACGTTGGAAATACCGCTTTGTCGGCTATAAAAAGCCGCGGCGGCGCTGGCTCAATATGTGAAGAAACGACAACAGAGACAGAAACGGTGAGCGCGCCGGCAGCGGGGAGTCAGAGTGTTGGGCCAAGGTGGCCTGCAGATCTTCTGGTCCATCTTCACAGGATCCAAAAATAAACCAGACTAACCTTCTGCGATAGCGCAGCATTACTTGTCCCCCCTCCTCCCCCTCCCCCTCCCACGACAAGGACGAATCGATAGAGAATCAGCTTACGCGCACAACAAAACGCCTGTTCAGTAGGAGTTGTTTGTGCACGCGGCCTCGAACAAAGCGGCCAAAGACGCGCAGACGATGTCGGGCGGGCTTGAAAGGAGGCCGCCGTTTAGGAAGAGCCAACAAAATTACAACAAAAAATGTAACCGATAGATTTAGGAATCTTTCTACTCTTACAAGGGATAATTCAAAGCAAAAAAAACACCACAACTACTACAAACATAAGTTGAAGGAAAATCAAGCACACTGCTTCACAACGACATTTTGAAGAAGCCGTCTGGGCGCTGTGGGGTGGCAGGCGGCGACGTCGCAGTGACGGGCGAGCGCAGGCGCCGCCTCGGAAGTGAGCGGGGAGATGTGGCCGCACGAGGGGCGGGGTCCCGTGCCCGCCCCTGCAGAGGTGCGAGCGTGCGTGCAACGCCGCAAGAACAGGGGTCAGGAGGGTCGCTTAACGGCGTCTCAATTCACAATTGCATCCGCGCTGATGTGAGCTGAAAGGGCGACGATGCAGAAACTGAACTGAGCAGTTGCTCGTTCCAAAATAAACGACCCTCTGCCGCTCTGTACTTCCCCGCTCGTACCCACGCTGAGCGTGACTGAGCCGGCGCGTCCCGTGTGTCTCTAAGACCTGCTGCAAAGTGCAACGCGCTCTCTCTATTTTACGCCCCCTCAGCCCTCCGCAAACTCCGTCCATGCCCGGCTCGATGGCAACGCCTCCAGCGTCGCCGCTTATCTCGCCGCCGCTATCGAGCTTCGCAGAAAAAATTTCACACCACCACTTCCTGTTTCGTCGCCAAGGCGACGAGAACTGGGTTTTCCGGCCCCGGAGTGAGGCAAGAAAACTCTGCTGCTGCTGCCGCCGCCGCTGCTGCTGCTGCCGCTGCCGCTGCCGCTGCTGCTGCTGGGACGGGAAGTTTGGCAGGGGCGTGCGTGCTATGTCAGCAGCGTGGCACGGCCTTATCTCCCTCAAACAATGGCGACATCCCGCCCAAAAAATTGTCGACGGCGCAAATCCGACACGACAGCGGCGTTCGGGGTAGACGACGCTCAGTGTGGTTCCGCGGAGGGAGACCTTTCGACGATCGAAGGCTTTCAAAATAAAACCTCCTCATTGGAAACTATTCAAAAATACTGCCCCTCTTCTTCAGTCAGTCGGCCTCGGGCCACGGTTTGGTTCGAGAAGAGGAAAAAATCTACACAAGGCCGGGCGACCGCAAGCACTACCGAACCAGTGACAAATCAGCACATGAAGAAACAGCGGCGATTTCCACCTCATCAGCAGAAATGGGCCGAGAAAAAAAAAGAAAAAAGCCAGGATGTAGCGAAAAATTCTGCGTGACTCATCCGTTTGTCCCGCCGACATTTTTTAGGGTCTGGAGGAAGAAAAAAAAAAAAAAAGCGACAGGAGCGTTGGAATAAAAGAAACTGCCACAATAAAACATTTATCAACGGAGGAGGAGGAGGAGAAGAAGACGAAGACGAAGACGGAGACGGAGAAGACACTTGGCAGCGTGCCACCCTGGCGCGCACTGCACTCATCCCCATTACGCTGCTCAGCAGTCGGAGCTCCTCCAACTAGTGTGTAAATAAGACAGACTTAATACGCAATTAATCAATCTGCCCGCGTGTAATAGAAATAGAGCTGGGAGTCGATCACAGATCACAAGACTCGAGCAGAAAGCCGAGGAGTCCACATTTAGCTTTAATGGTCTTTTGAAACTGTGAGCGACATGATTGTCATTAATACACACATATACATATGTGTGTATTACGTAAAAAGCTGCGGTCGAACACGTTCCCCCAACGTTAGCATGAATCCAACTATTATCAGGATTGTTTTCTATGAAAACACGGCCATCAGCGGCTAAATGGAGCTCTGCCCTTCCCAGTCAGCCGGCCCGTGTGAAAAGGTCGCGTCGGGCCGATTGTTTGGAGCGCGGACGCGATCTCACGCCGCCCAATTCTATAAGGCCGGCCCGTGTGACATAATCCCCCGACCTTCTCCAGACTGCGTGGATTACGACACGAGGAGACCTGCCCGTAAAAAAATTGTTACATCAGGTCTCCGTCCTATTTCTAGTCACCATTGCACCTTTTTTTAATCCCCCCGCGCCCCCACCCCCACATGCTCACAAGCACACGGAAGCGAGGTTAGCAATAATAAGGTTACACAGAGCGTAAAAGTAGAGCAGTGGTTCAAAAATACATTGAAACAGAGGACTATGTCTGCAGGTGCAAATGGAGGTAAAAAGCGTCTAGAAAAGTGACCGCAGACACACGAGCCGCTAATTACCACAGACCTCCGCTCTGTGAGGGTTTACGGTGAAAGCTGCAACACTGCAGACATGGTGAAAGCCTAGTTTGTCACACAGAAACGCACGCTGATGTACACAAATTAGCATCCAGGTCCGGCGCAGCCCAATATTAGACATTAGGTGCAGCATCCGCTACTTTCCACTCAGCTTAGGCAACAAACACGCTAATTCCGTCTGGCCCGTCCTGTTGCTTGAATCAGGCCGCTCAGCAACTTGTCACTTTGCATTAGGGGCTCCGGCGGAGAAAGCTGTGTAGCGCAGGATAAAAAAAAAAACACACACACACGCGCACCAAGTGCATGAGGTTTTTTTCTGTGCCTGCAAGCGTTCTGGCGAGCGCGAACGACTACGAAAAGGAAAAAAAAAAAAAAAAAAAGGTTTTCAGTCGAGCTTTGTAGAGACATGAGCGTCGGTCGACCTGGGTTTTTTTTTTTTCAGGTTGAGTTTGTGCATCTGATAATGCCTCAGGGTGCCGGGATATTAGGTTGCTGTTCATTTACTCACTTTGCATTGCTACATACTCGTACTAATCACATCCTGCCGATTAGATATTTGCAGATATCACAGGCAAACCAATCATAATTTACACTAAAGACTACAAAACAAAATGTTTTTTGTCGTTGTATTATTTGTCGGGTTTCCCCCATAGGGACCTTAAGGTAAAGCTGCCTCGTGAGACGCCACAGCCTATGGAAAAAAAGCACAGGTTGGACCGGGTTGGTCTAGAAGAATGCATGCGGAGCGTGTGATTGCATGTCGCCTCTGTAACCCGGCTGCATTCTCAGCTACGAGCGGCTCATTCCGTCGCAGTGTCCAGCTTTTCTTATGACTCTGCTCTTCACAGCTTTCAAAGCCGCCTCACCGCAACGCTTTCAAAGCGCGTCGTCCGACCCGTCTGGGACGGAACCGGCGGTCGGACAAGGCGGCCGCACTGGCCCCCCCGGGAAATGTCTTTTTCCTGTTGCCAGCAATGTGAGAAATAATTGTGATCCACCAGGTAGCAGGGAGGAAGTGAGTGAGACAGCCTAGGGCACAAGGGAGAAATGCACCGCTGGAGTTTGAACATGTAGAGACCCAACTCACAAAAAAAAAAAAAAGAAAAAGAAAAGTCAGGGGGAGCTGCGTTGGAAGTAGACGTATACTTTGACAGACACATGAAACTGCTGGAAATCATTTTTTTTTTTTTTTGTCAGTTGAAGACATTCTACACTGTTCCACAACTCACATCCTCTATTTAAATTTCAACGGAAAAGCGTAAGTGGCGACACGACGGCAATCAGTCTGACGCCCGATGAGGAACTGAGTAAAACAAAAAAAATAGAGTGACTCTTTTTTTTTGTTTGTTTTGGTTTATCTTCCCTGTGATGTGGCAGGTGATCTCATCACCTCCAACCAAGCAGCTCCCAAACTCTGGAACGCTCAGCCAGCACAAATTTAGGTCAGGCACATTAGCATGCATGCGTCCGATTACATTAGCTATTTCCGTGGGTACGTAAAAAAACATTTTTTTATTTTTTTATTTTTTTTTCAAATAAGTCTCGGTGGTTCGCAATTATGCTAAAGTAGGCTGGGAAATATCTTTTGTGTGGCCGTCTGGCTGGCAGCTGGCATTCACTGCTGGCCTACTTGAGCTAACCTCCGCCATCCAGCCCGCCTAACAAAATTCACAGACTTAACACAACTGGGGCTGCGGGCGCGCGGCGCAAAGCAAAGCGTTTAACCCTGTGTAGGTCGGGGAGACGCGAGGCTCGATCCGCCGGCTCCGATGCTTGCCGACGACAGCCAACATTTTCTCAGTGCTGCTGACTGTTGCGATGAGCGGGTGAGCGTTCACGTGACTCGCTGAACTGGAAATCTGGCTGCTGTAAAACAGTTTTACGACACCCAACAGCCAATCCCGGGCGTCCTCTCGTTCTCTCTCTTTGTTTTCGCACGACGCGAAAGGTCAGGCGAAAAAAAAACGATCGTCCTCAACGATCCGGCCCACGAGGCTAATACATGCAATTCAGACATCTGATCATCTTTATACTTGATATACAAAGCAATATTAGCCAAACAACCAAAGCAATATATTTTAGAATTTATTTTTTGTAGCTCAGACACAGACAAAAAAATAAATGCTAAACGAGCTGCGTTTCCATTGCCCCTAGAATAGCGCAAAACCTAAATATCGCAATAAAAAACTGATAATGGACTTCAAAAAAAACCTTGTGGGACGAGATTTGACGAGAACTACGTCCCGCGAGATGAGATTTTACGGGAATTGCGGCTTACGCGCTTCACACCATTCAATGGAAACATCTGCAAATCGCAATTGTACTTTGTCGAAATTTTAGAAATACCGCTTTTATTTTTTGCGAGAAAGCTGTAATGGAAATGGCAGCTACAGTTGAGTGGATACAGTGAGGTGGTCTCAGATCAAGTCCATCGAAAAATCTGGATTGGCAAAAGCTCAGGAAAGCCCTGCGAGGACGTTGGAGGAGGATGCTTCAGCCCACTTTGCAATAACGCACCGTCCAAAGCAAATATGCTAATTTATTCCAAACAAATCATCTGCACTGGGACTGGGAAGAATAAACGGCCCAGGTGTGAACGCGCACCGCACAGTCCAACCTTATCTACAAGACAACAGAGGCAAGAGGGAGCTGCGTCGTGTATATTCAAATTGATCTTCTTCTCTTTTTTTTTACGCTCCCTCTTAAGACCTAACGCGGTAATTACAGCAGACGCAGTCATTCTCACTCTGCTTACACACCATTTGGGAATCAGAAAGGGGATTTTAGTTTTCCAAAAGGGCTGAGAAATCCTAACGACTCTATTAGGCCATTAGTTAAAAGTGCTATGGGATTTTTAATTATCCACGCTATTTTGGTTTACACCAACTCTGGTCCAATTTCCAAATTGGTGCAGTTTGCTTTTGGAGCTCCGACAGCTGACAGGACCAAATTATTGGACCGAGACCGTTCACAAGCAGGGAGGTACTGGCCTGTTTCAAATTAAAACCGCTGCGAAAGCTGACAGACTTGCATGTTATGACAGCAAATGAGATTTTTCACACACAATTTCCAAAAAAATGAAACATGGACAGATCCTCCACTCGTCGTGAACTTCATCAGATCTTCACAGCTTTTGGCTCAGTACCATCCGAGGGGCTCCTGCTTGATTTTCTCGCGTTCGCCATGTCTCTCTGCCTCCCGCTATTCAGAGCCCAAATAGCATTTAGTTGTCATCATGATGAGAAGGATTACAGTGCATAATGACATTCGGTCGGTGATCAAGTTTAATTTCCCCGTGCGGTTCCCGATGATGTGCTGACGATCGGGAGGCGATGCTCCATCAGAACCATCGAAACAATAGCGCCTCTGTCCCGCAGCACGGAAAAACACCTTTGGCACTATATCAAAAATAATATTTGCAAGACAAAGTGCATTTAACACCTCTTAAGCACTCAAACTACTCATGCGGGATGAGGTGGAATTAGACCAAAGCTCAGGCTCACCTTCTTCACCTGCGGCAAGAGAAAAAGCCGAGTTCAACTCAAGTTTTTTTTGACGAAGGTCAACGACCTTTGCACCTTGACCAGACGACCTCGCTGAAAGGTCGTAAACATTCCGTACATGTTGCTGAGGTTGAACCAATGCGAGAAATGCAATACACGCCGCATTCAATTCTAACTAACAGGCAGTATAGTTCAAGCCGTTATTTTCCCGTTGTTCTTCGCTGGTAGAGAAGAAAATGAATGATAAAAATTGAGTCACATATTTGCGTATGGAGATATCTGGCTCACGGCAGCATCATCCAGGCCAGATTAAGGAGCACCGACTTGCTTATATAACAGGTATTAATCACAAATTAGTACAAGTAAAACTGGAATTGTGCCATCCACCACGAATGACAATTTAATTCCATATTTGAAACAGAAAAAAAAAAAAAAAAAATGGTTTGTATCAAAAGAGGCTGACTGGTGCCAGATGTCACCTGACTTCATCATTGTGATCAGTGATGCAGGCCTCAAAATGATTGATACATTCATTCCCTCTGGATCTGTCTTATTCTTGTCTAGCGGTCGAGGCTGAAGTGACGTAATAAAAGGAATGGAGTCCATTTGTTGGCTTCATTCGTAAAACTCACGCACTGGACCTTTCAAATCAAAATGAGAATAAGAGATAAAGGAGATCACAGACAAAACAAAAGAAGAAGAAAAGACTCCAAGGAAGGACACAAAAATGATTTATCGCGATACTTTTATTGTTATCCTCTGGATTTAGTGGCATTAACATGCTATCAAGATAGAGCGATGTGCCCAGTGCAAACATGCAGCAGAGGAAGAGAAGGAGGCTATGGAGCAGAGATAAGCTGTCTTGCATGGGAAGATCTCTCATGACACCGGGGGCCGAGGAGCTTATCCTACATGTGCACAACAGGAAGCCAATGTAGGGTCGGCCGAGCGCGCGCACGCACGCACGATTGTGCTTCTTACATAAAAAAAAAAAAAATGAAAAAAAAAAAGGAATGGGGGGGAAAAAACGGTGATCGCACAGCATCCAGGACGCAAGGGCGCGGATTGGCGGTGGCATTATAAATGAACGATCGGGATTGAGGTGGCCCGGGACGGCTTTGCAGGAAGTCAACATCCACCACTGACAGCTGCGTCGCCGACCGCTGGACAACTGTCACCTCGCATCCCTCAGTCAACTCCGGTCACGCAGAGGTTGACGGCAAAATGAAAAACCGCATCATGTTGCAAATCTAATTGTAGACGGGGATGGATTTGGTGTGTGCGCGCATGTGTGTGTGCGTGTGTGTGCGTGTGTGTGCGGATGGGACGGGACACTCACCGAATGGTTGACTCCCCACATGACCACGCTGAGCAGGGGGTCGCTGGCGCGGAACAGCTTCACTTTCTGGGCGACGAAGTGCTTCTTCTTGGTCTTCGTCTTGCTCGCAATAGACGCGGCGATGCTGGCTGCCGAAGCCATGTTCAAGGCGAGGTGGCCGGGTCGCTGCGGTCGGCGGCGTGGAAATCGAAGCGGTTGTCTTCCACCTCCTCTCCCCCCCCCCACACACACACACACACCCCTTCTCCTTGAGGCTGGCTCGGCCGCCAACGACTCACGACTCGGCTATAGCGAGACTATTCATCCAGCCAGCACGCAGAAAAAGAAAAAAAAAAAAAAATCAAGGGTCCCAAATCCTCCTCCCCATCCACCGTCCGTCCGGCGCGAGCTGGGCGAACGCTACGCTAAATCGGGCAGCGTGACAGAAGTGATTTTGGTTCAAACTAATGCTGCTGCTGCTGCTGCTGCTGCTGCTCCCCTTCGCCTGACAACCCACCGCTTCCCTCAGCCCACATCATAAGTCACCCCTCTTCCTTCCTTAAGTAACGCTGGTCCGGAGCTCTCACTGAGCTCGCGTTAGCATAGCCAATGCGCCTTGCTCGCTCACAAACGCCAACAATAAATTCCCGTCAAAGGCTAAAAAGCGTGAAGCGTGGACACGCGAAAACACGCTAAACTTACTTGGGAGAAACAAAAAGGCGTGAAGGAAACGACACGTTGAGCCAAACGGCTTAGCTCGCGCAGCATCAGCTAGCGCTAGTCCACCCCCCGCAGTAACCTTGCGCGAGGCTGCGTTCAGCTGCTAGCCTCGCTAGCACTAGCCTCGGAGCTAACTGTGAGAATTGAGCAGGCTCCGTCCGTCCTCCTCCTCCTCCTCCTCCTACGTGCGTTCCGGGCGCAGTCCGCAGAGAGGTGACGGGGCTGTCATGCCATGCCCGCGCCTCGCTCGGGTCGGAACGGAGCTGCTCGGGCGCGAAGTCAGCGGGTGGGCAACTCCGTCTGCAGCGCCGCGGTTCATGTGTGCCACTGTCATCTGACAGCTCCACGGAGGCGAGGAGGAGTGGGGAGGGGGGAGGGGGGGTTGAGTGGGAGGAGGGGAGATGACAGGCTGCGCTTTGCAGTGCCTGCTGCTGCTGTTGCTGCTGCTGCTGCAGCCTCCTCCCTCTGCACAGCACAGTCTGCTGGGTCTGTGCCACTTTTCAGTGCCGCTCAGGAGCACTGCGCCTTAACAAAGGACAGTGTTTGCACTTATTACGCAATCATTATGTTGCATTAGCAATAATAAATAAATAAATAAATGAAAACCTTGTACATCATCATCGCCAACCACCGCCCACTCCCATCCTATCCCATCCCACCCCTGTGATTTGCATCAGAATTAATCCCATTTCAGGCCGCAGCAGCGTCTCACCACCACGCCAGAGGTGATGTGATGTCTTTGGAGGTCATTTGACGTTCCAGCGCGCACACTGCTGTGTCAGTGTTCCTCCTTGGAGGCATCACTGCGTGGTTGCTGCCGCTGCCGCTGCCGCTGCTGCCCATTTGTTTTGTGAGTCACCGCTCGCAGAGGCGCATTTGTGGACTTACAACACAAGCACGCACACGCATACGGTTAAAATATGTAATATGTAATTTGCATTGGCTACTTCAGAGGGGAGACAAGTAAATTGGATAGCTGTTCGCATTTGCAGGTGGTGCGGTGATATGGAAGAATCCCTTTTAACCGAAATAACCCGACTTCATACCAATAAAGTTACAATTCTAAGATAAAAGAAAAAAAAGGGAACCCGGCGGAAAATGGCGGATTCTATTCGCACTGTTGTAGTAATAACCACTTGATCAAACACGTTCATTTTCCACGTTATGCAATTCATGCAATCGCTACCACAAAAACAAAAAAAAAACAAAAACGGAAGTTTATCCGCCTCCTTCAGCGTTTAGTAATGCGTTCCTAAGCAACGCGGCGTCAACATGCTTTTACCGAGACCCAAAACCCAAAACGACCAACTGGCCGAATCTCGCAATTTAACGTAACATCTCCAACCATTTCCCCCCTGCAGAGTTTGGATTAATGAAATAACAAGTAAGTCAGTTGAGTAAATTAGGTTTTGATCTATTTTTGACCCATACGACTGCTCTGCTGTTTAGAAGCCAGCAAACATTAAGATGTCGAGGTAGCCTCGTGCTTTGCTTCATGGGCTTCAGCTCATGACTGCAGGTCACACACACTGGTCGACTGTGGAGATAACAGTAAGTTCCTCCTTTCAGGATGGTTAAGAAAGGGAAGAAAGAGGCCGAGGCTCCATGCAAGGACACGGTGAGATACAAACGATATGAATCTCTTCTGATTAAACCATCGGAGCCGCTGTGTCATGCCCAGCGTGAAACACGGCCGACAAACAGCGTGAAGGGTCGTCTCCTTGTCCTCACACTCAACAGTTTGAGCCGCTGGCTGTGGAGGGCAAAACCCCGGCGACGGCCGTGCTGCTGCTGAGCTCCCCGGAGGAGGACATCCTGGTCAAAGCCTGCGAGGCCATCCACACTTTTGCAGATAAAGGTGAAGCTGACCTCTGATTGATAAACCCTTATCACTTGGACACATTTAAAAAAAAAAAAATAAAAAAGGTTTTGGTCCAAACAAACCCCCACTATGATTTGATTACATAAAACGCCAACTTTGTTGAGCCTACGCTTGCGTTTTTTTAATCCGCACACCTTTTTGTTTCGTACCATCTTCGATCGCGTTCCAAGTTCTGCGTCGCTGCCGTACTCAATTTTCCAGTTCGCTGACTCCCTCTGTTGTCAGGAGACGAGAACAAGGTTGCCCTGCTGGGCCTTGGGGCTCTGGATCCTCTCTGTATACTCATTGCACACAACAACAAGCTGGTTAGACGCAATGCCTTCATGGCCCTGGGCATCATGGCCACTAATGGTGAGTAAGCGACACACAAAATCATTGCATTGAATTTTTCTGGCAGCCGTGTTTGTTTTCTTCCGAGGTGATTGAGTGACTTAAAAGATTACAGATGGCTTACAGATGTGGACATGTACTGCCCTTAACATTTCACATGTTTTATTTTAAAAGCGGAAGTGAAGAACGCACTCAAGAAAATTGACGTCATCCCATCGCTCATTGACAAACTTTCCATTGAAGGTGAGTTGTGTTGCCAGCAAGCTACAGTGGCTGCTGAGCAGTGAGAGAGTGACTCGCTGTACGGATCAGACTTTCTTCTTCTCTCCCCCGTTTCAAGACGTCGTCGTCCATGAGTTCGCAACGCTCTGCCTGGCCCTCCTGTCGGTGGATTACGTCTGCAAGGTCAAGATCTTCGAGAGCAACGGCCTGCCGCCGCTCATCCAGCTCCTGACCAGCCCAGACCCCGATGTGAAGAAGAACTCCCTGGAGATCATCTTCAACACGGCTCAGGTAACCTCCTGAGAATTTCCTTCCGGTCACAACAAAAACATGTACGTGGATCCGTTGAACAGCATTGCCCGTCTGTGTCCCGTGCGTGACTTGTAGGACTACCAAAGTCGCCAGGCAGTGCACGAGTCTGGCGGCATCTCCCTGATCCTGAACCTGGTGATGTCAGACTTCCCCGTCATTCAGCATCTGGCGTTGAAAACGCTGCACATCCTCACCACAGACAAAGAAAACTGCATCACTTTCAGGGAAGCGCAGGGCTTTGAGAAGCTCATGGATATTCTCAACAATGCGGTAGGTGTTGCTGGCAATGTTGCTGTGACTCTTCCTATAGGCATTATATGGTATGATGGCAACAGAACTGGGGTAAAATGCCCATGTGTGCAACATTTACAGGGATTTTCTTGGCATGAAATGGACTATGCATGAAGCTTATGCACTTATGTGAGGTTATACACTTGCTGGCCACTTCATTAGGTGAAATGCTCAAGTGCTCACAAAGCGATAATCATCAAGCAACTCTGCATTTACATTTAGAATTCATGAGTAGTCTGCTTCCTGCAGTATGAGTCAGCGTACCAGTCTGATTGTGATACATTTTTTGAATAGCTAGATTAATGTAGCTGATTAAATACTCATACCACAACTTAAGAATCTCAACCGGCCCCCGTAAGTTCCCACAGAAGATTAAACTTTCATTGCAAAAACACAAAGAAGATAAAAAATAATTCACACTTACATTTAGTTCTGATTAAACTTTTTGCATTGAGAGCCAAAGCAGTTGTGCACATTGTACATGCTCAAATTAATTTTTTTCTTTTTGGATGAGCATGCTTTTTTTCAACAAAGTTGCACCACCTAAACGCCGCTGTAGTCCATGTTCTTCTGGAAAATCTGCAATTTTACCATTTTCTTTTTGTAATTTTCTCCCAAAGGAATTCATCGACCTCCACGTCGACACCCTGCGGGTGGTCGCCAACTGTCTGAGCGACAGTGAGACGTCGCAGATGATCCACGAGAGCGGAGGACTGGCGAGGCTGATGGAGTTTGTGCTCATCACCGAGGTCCCCGACATACGAAACAATGCAGTTACCTGCCTTGCCAAAGCTGCCCTGAACCGTAAGCAGAGGAGAAGACAGTGGGCGGACACGTTCCAATTTGAGCCCTGATCCCTTCACTTGATAAGTGCTGTTACAAATGTATGTTTTCTCCTGTGTGCAGCCGACAATCGGAAACATCTCCACCAGCACAACGTGGAGAAGGTCCTCGTGGACCTGCTGGCACCCGAAGGAGAAGACGTGTGCGTGAAAACAGCCACCTGCAAGGCCGTGCACGCGATGAGCTTCCACGAAAGCAGCAGAGACACCCTGGGCGAACTGGGTACGCGACATCAGATTGCGATGCCGCATTGTTCAGTTGGAAAGCGTCTTCTGCGATTCAGCACTCATGCGTCTGGCTTTTCACATTTTCAGGTGTCATCCCTGAGATTGTGCAGTGCCTGCGAAGTAAAAATCTCAACCTGAAAGAAGCGGCGACGGAGGCCCTCCTCGGACTCACTTTCGACAATCACTTCAACTCATTGTGAGTTACTGGTCACCTCGCTCACTTGTGTTTGTGCTCTTTCCTCACTCCATTGCACAATGTGGGAGTCCTCAAAACGCTGTCTCTTTGCACTGCTACCATGCCATACACCGCCATTCTGACGCTGCATGAGTCATCTCATTTTTCGTCTTTTTTTTCCAAGAAAAGTCTTTAAAGCAGGAGGCCAAAAGATCCTCGTCCAGCATCTAAAAGTAGTCTGTCCCAAGCTTCTGTCCAACTCTGCCGCCACCCTTACGAACATGGCAGAAATGGAGGTCATCCGCAGCGGCATCCTGTCGCAAGGGGCCGTCACAGCCCTGGTGGAGCACTTGACTCTCACGGATGCACACATCCTGGTCAGCATCCTGCAGTGCCTGACGATGCTGGTGGGCGATGCCGAGGCGAGAGCAGAGGTTGGTGTCGATGATGACTGTAGAAAAAGCTCATTATGTTGATCAATTGGAGAGATATTGAGCCAAATCATATCCCCCCCCATGTGATATTTCAAACAATACCCTTTGTTTTCTCTCACTTGCGTTCAGCTCCATGCTGCTAAAGGCCTCCAACCACTGGTGGATTTACTGTGCTATTATGACAAGGAGGTGCTGCACCATGCATGCCTGGTCATCAACGTTTGTGCCACTGATGAGCCGAGCGCCATTGAGATGCACAGATTAGGGTAAAACACGCCATATAAACGACAACACGCCATCGGGGTTATCACCAAAACAGTCACTAGATGGCAGCATCTGGCAGTTTTACGAGTGAGGCAGTCTAGGGTCATTCCGTGTAAAAAAAAAAGAAAAAAAAATCTCGGGGTGAGCGTGCGAACGTGTGCTTGTTTGTTTCAGAGCGTTGGAAAAACTTCAGGCAATCAACCAGTCTCAGAACCGCAAGAGCTGTTACAGCAACTTGGCCATGATCACCCTGGTTAATGCCAACATGTCCATTAAATACAGTCTGACTGGACACTTGAGCGCCACGGACATCATAACTGACGGGTTCTATGATGTTGGCAAGGTGTTTGCACGTGAATTAATAATCGTGGATGTGGAAAAGCTTTAGAAAGTGCAATTCTTTTCTCACACTGCCGGTGTTTTTCCTCAGGCCCACGCAGATGAGAGGATTCTGACGTTGGAGGAACTGGCCCGGCAGCCTGTCAATCAGCACAAGCCCATCATTGTTATCAACACGTCAACGGGGTTCGTTTTCTCAAATCATCGAGTGCACTCACCCATCCATTTTCGATCGCAACTTCTCCTGCACTCAGGAAGGGGGCGTTGCAGGCTATCCTGACAGCAGTATCACAGTTTCGTGGGCAGAGAACCAGCGCAACCACATGTGGCTCGTGGGTCTCCGTGGGTTTCCATCATTAGCATCCATAACGTCTTGTTTGTGGGGCCACTTTGTTTTGGTTGTTGCTCACGAGCCTACTCCCCCTTGTCTCCACCAATCCTCTCTCTCTCTCTCTTTCCCACCGTCCTTCCCCCTCGCCTTCAGTATGCCCCACTAGTGTGGCCTCACAGGATGAACGATCCATTACAAAAAGGGGCTTAGTCTAATTGACACAAGTGTGAAGTGAATACATTCATGCCATTAAGCATTGAGCTGAGGTGCTTTGTACTATATAAACCTATGAGTTCAACATACTATCTGGACATAAGCCAGGACTCTAACACACAATATGACGTTATAGTGTTTTGATTAATTACCACAGCCAAAGAAAGCAGTTCCCCTTAAGGCAGTGTTTCTCAAAGTGGGCGCAGAGTCACGTCTGGGGGGGTGCCGGGAGGGAGACGGGGGCGCCCGGGGGAACTAATGTGTTCACGTCGGAACTTTTTCCATGGCGGAACAATTAACAAAAAGTGTTCAGTAGGTTGTAGCTAAGAAGAACGCTGCTCAGGTACACAGGGTGGACAAATATTAGACAGGGACGAAAAGAAGAATTCAGGAGTCCGGCGGTGGCCACTGTTCTTTGTCGTTGGCCACTTTTGGCAGTAGAATCGTTCACACCAGACTTGTTTTGAGAACCACTGCCTTAAGGGTACCTCACGTCCAGCCCTATTGTGTGTGAGTATGTGTTTGTGCACACATGCACATGCACACACAGTGTCCGAGGCATTTTTAAGTAGTGTGTTATGTAATCCGTCGGCCTTTTGCAGTTCTATATCCTATGGAGCAAATTGCCTATCACTAGAAATAATTCAGCTAAGCAGTTTGGGAAAATGACCCACTGGAAAAGGGTCTAATGTGGGTGGTGAAGGTTTCGCCCATGTTGAACACTGCATTTCCACACATGGGATGGGAAACTGTTGAATGGGGACATTGTACTGGATGACTTCCTGGGCCTTTAAATGTTGCATTTAATATGCTGCGCTGTTAATGGCAATGGCTACTTCATAATATCCCAACAGAATGAACGTTAACTGAAAGTTCTTGCACAAACTTCTTTGAAAATCTGTACAATGCATCTAAATGATAAAACATTCGGCAAATAAGAAGTTCATCCCCACAGTGAAACCGAACGACTCGGCTGTGTTTTTTAATTCACTGTCCTCCCATGCAGGGAAACAAAAGACAATGACAGACCGGCAGAAGACAAATCTTGGCAGATGATGAACGACACCCCATTGCAAAACCTAGTTAAAGAGGCCAAAGAATACTTCCTCTCTCTGAGTGATGAACGAGGCCAGTACGCTGCCTTGGCCAGGTGACTTTTAATGCCCGTCGGCACGTAAGCAGCACGCAAGGAAGATAATCACACGCGGGCAGTCTTTGCCTCTGAATCTTTACAATGATGGCAGCTCATAAATCTCCCAAGTAACACAAAACAGTATTATGCAGATGCAGAGCTAATACATAGTGGAAAGCCACTGCTGTGACAGGGCTAATTCAAAGCGAACATGCCTCATAATACCTGTGGAGGTTTGTTAGGTGTGACAATTTACTGTTTTTGCTTGCATTTTTCACAGGCTGGTCAGTGACGCCATGGGCGGAGCAGTGAAAAGGGATAATTTGCACGGATTTCTCTGGGTGCTTCACCTCTGCGAGCTCAAGATGGAGCTCAAGTCTAATGTTGTCCCAATTGGGTTCATTAAAAGGGGAATCTACTGCCACAGGGCCCTTCTGTTCAAGGTATCTCTGAACTAACCGCCACACAACCTCGAGAACTAATTCCGCCAAGGCCCTTTCTTTTCACTTTGTTAATTGCTCCAGTAAATCTCCATGTAAAGGTTAATTTATGGTTGCATGTAGGTCGCAGAGCCATACGTCGCATCCTACGGATGTAGCCCTCGCTATTGCTAGCAGTGGAATACTTGCTGTATGAGGGTGAATTTGCCACGATTCCTCTGCCTTTGTGAGACATGGAGAGGGAGCATTTCAAATATTTCCAGATGTTGTTGTAGACAAAAAACAAAACAACAACAGAGGGACACTTGTTTGCCAATCTTCTACTTAAAATCCCATGTACTCTCGACAGCTGTCACTGTCTATTTGGGAGTACTATCAATGCTAATCCATTCATCTTTGTCCAAATACTAACCTGTCTTCTCTATGTTTCAGTGTCTGGCTGATTGCATTGGATTGAGCTGCACACTGGTCCGTGGCGAGTACAGCCGAGCTTGGAATGAGGTTCTCCTCTTGAATCCTTCCAGTGACGAGTCCTTTGCGATGCCTAGCCGCTACATCGTGGACCTCATGCACGATCCTGGAAGCCTGCTGCCAGTTGACGCAACAGCTGCGACACAATACCAGATCATATAATAAAAAAAATAATAATAATCCTGCACTAGATTTTGCTGAAATTTATTGCAGTCTTTTTATTTCAATGTTTCTTTGTTGGTTTGTTTTTCATTGGTTCATTTCCACCAGAGTCCACTACCCAACTGCTATAACTGACAGTCATCAAATGTACACAAAGATATTGTCAGTGATTAAATTTTTACATAAAACAAACTACGCGAATCCCTCTCCGTTTTAGTTTACCTGCTACAATATGTGTATGTCTTGGCAGTGTTTTCCCCCAAACAGACACAGAAGAAGCAGGCAATGATTTGCATGACAGAAAGGCAACTTGCAATTCTGCTTAATAATATTTGCTGATAATAAATTCGGAGAGCAGAGAGAGCAGTGTTTAGGCTACCTGAGCAATGTTAGTGCAGTCCACTTTCACGGTTCCTCCTGACCTCTCGTCAAACTCTCAGTCCAAACAATGACACGAGGGGGAGGCGTGGCTCCTGCGCAAACGACGTAAGGCTCGATAGCCATACGCAACTTGCGTAGTGCGCTACGACGGTTGCTCTGGGTTGTTTTTTCATGCCATACACAGTTGCTGCACTGAGGAAACAGTTTATTAAAACACTGTAAAACTGAACGTAACATAACATTCAATGTATCTCAAAAAAATGTAACACGGTTTTCAAAAACGCTCGCTCACGACATTTTACGGCAGGCACACAGCGCACGAACTGCCCATGGCTCCACTGGGATTTGTAGTTTTTCTAAAGAAATGACACGCAGTTCCTCTGTGCCTGCTATATAACCCCAATTCTACTGTCATTTGCTTTAATAAAGCCCCCACACAGTGCTGAAGGTGCTATTGGCTCACTGCTTGCCAACAACAGGTCAGAAAACCCAGTCCGCCGCGACCCGCTAGCATGTGATGTAATTTGTGAGTAGGTCAGCCGGCGGAAGAGCAGGGTAAACCCGCCTTGAACCGCATTATCTTGGCCGGGCGCACTTAACTCCCTGATAAAGTGCACCCGATTCTAGACAAGAGCTGAGAAGGCAGCCGGAAACATGTCTCGAGTGGTCGTTGCTCGTCTTTACGCTGCCGTCTCTCGGCACGCCGCGGCCAGATCGGCGGTGCAGCCCAGGAGGATCCCTGTATTCATCCGCGCCCTAGCTACAACTCAAGGTACCGGTTCTGTTTGTTCACTGTCTCTCTTAATTATCTGGACGTGTTTGTCTCGTGTCGCAGGCAGCAAACAGCTCCACTAAGTGCGCACAATGCGCCTCCACGGTGCGCCACTTACAACAGTCAAGTAGCAACGCAGTAAACAGGCTATTACATAATGTTGGAAATGTTGATAAAGACAAGCATGCAGTTTTGTCTCTATGACGCAAGTAAATTGAAATATGTCAAAGCTATTGAGTGGTCTTCATGCAATTATGTAACAGTATAAATAAAATCATTCAGTGACCCAATACTCGAAAGTGTTGAAATATTAAGTATCCGTTGTCTATTAGTTCATCATGAATCTTGTCATCAGCACACTGTATGGACAAACCACAAAGTTTTTTTTTTTTTTTTTTTTTACTGATCTTATCTCAAGCAACTGCTATGGAATATTGCTTCAACAAGTTCGCAAAGACACTGGGGCAAAGTTTACACTTCATCTGACCGAGATCCAAAGAGCCGCTCGTTGCAAGACAGACAGACAGGTCTAAAGTCCATATGTATTTATGATTTACACGAGAGGCTAAGACCATCCAAACATCTCAACGTGTAATCAAGCTTTAATTTAAGTCTTGCCATTTTGACTGTTCATGTTCTGAACAGTACGTGGGCGGCCCTAATTAATTGTTACCTCTGACGTCCGCAGGCTTGCAGTCTCTCACCCGCTATGATGAAACCACAGACTGGCAGAAGAAGCTGACGCCAGAGCAATATGTAGTCACCCGAGAGAAAGGGACGGAGCTGGTGAGACTTCTGTTGCAAAAACACAGACACCCCTGTCTAGTTAACGAACCAGAATTTTGTTAACCTACCAGACTGATGGAGATATGAACTCAGAAACCTGATGATACATGTTTATTATGACTTTCAATGTACCCCCCCGGCCCCCTCCTGACATTGTGGGTTTTTTCAGCCCTTCAGTGGGATCTACCTTCACCATTCGGAAGTGGGGATGTACCACTGTGTCTGCTGTGAAGCTCCACTTTTCAGGTATCAGTGGGGAAAAAGTCAATAATTCTCAACTCCGTCCTGAATGCAAGACTTGACGTGTAAGGGATGTGTGTCTGCTCTTAGTTCAGAGTCAAAGTACGACTCCGGGACAGGCTGGCCGTCATTCAAAGAGGCTCATGGGACATGGGAGCAGAATGAAAGCCACACCTCCATTATTCGTCGCCCTGACAACAGCCTTGGTTGTGCGGGGACAGAGGTCCTCTGTAAAAATGTAGGTCCTGCCGAGCTTGAACCGTCAGACAAAGTTCATGTTTGCTTTGCTCGCGTTGAAGTGTCTCCATGATAAAACCACTAGTGGTAACTTTTTCAATTGTCTTTGCCATATTGTTCCCAACTTTTTTTTTTCTTCAGTGTATGTTATTTTGGTGTAATGATTTTTCTTGTATGTGTCTTGACAGTGTGACGCCCACCTGGGTCACGTGTTTGATGATGGACCAGAGCCAACGGGCCAGCGGTTCTGTATCAACAGTGTGGCCCTCACATTTAAAGGCAGAGAAAAGTACAAGCCTGACAACCAGGAGGAATATTAATCACTTTTTACACACTCTTTTTCTGTATGCTATGAAATTGACATTTGAAAAAAATAAATAAATAAATCTGAGTTTTCAAATCCAGCTTTTGAAGTTGATCAGTTGCAGTAAATGTAAAGTTTGAATAAAACAATTTTCCTTAAATTTCACAGTGTTTGATTCACTATTTTGTCAGTGTGCTATATGCTGAAAATGGTTTAAAAAAAAAAAAAAACTCAACTCAAACTGTCTGATATCATAATGTAAAGTTCGGTGATTGTGTACATAAATGCACCATGTGTTCCACTGTATTCTTCTCCTGATGACAATTGAGTCTATAACAAGCCAGGCTGCCCTCTGTGGTTCAGATGTGCACACTGCACTGCTGCACCTCATTCTGCCAGTAAACCCAGTTAATATTAAACATCACCAGCCAACCTATGTCTCAACTGTTTGTCTCATGGATTCTGTCTTTTTGTGCAATTCCTGCAGTCCATATTGGAGATTGAGTAAAGCAGACAGGACCAGCTGAGAGCAGACAGACGGGGGGGGAAAAAAGGCTGATACAGCAGTGTAGACATAGTGAGGTGGAAAAGAGGTTAGACACGAGAACATTTCAATTCCATTTGAACCAGTCTCTCAATATCCAAAGGATGGCTGCAGCGTGGTGCCGTATACTGGTCGTAGTGGTTTTGTTGATGTCTCTGTTGGGTTCCACTGCGGCAGTAGGGGGGGCCGTCAGCCGGCCGCGACCCCAAAGACGACCGCCCAAGAAGCCAAAAGTCGAGCCCATCGACGTGACCCCACCAGCACCGGACATAGACATCCAGCAGGTAAGAAACTGGAGACGTAGGCAGAAAAGTTCAACTCCATGCGCTTTATCTTGATTTAAGTTTTCTTTTCCCACAATGTGAGTCGTCACTTTCTATCAAGCCACAGAGTCAGATAATTTGATTGAAATGTGCTCAGTATTCTGGTGAATAGACTGAAAAGTTCAAGTTCACCAAAATAAACAGAACGTTTACTTTTGCTGAACGATGGAAGCCCTCCATGATGAGGACAGGACAACAAACAAATCACGGTGACCTTATGTGTTACTTTGTGTTGCTCAATTAAAAAAATCTGCATTTGATGATGACAATGACGCAGAAGCTTTTTTTTTAACAATCTATGAAAATATAATTGTCTCTCATCAGAACCTGAAGTATCTCCTCCATTAAAGATTTTTGTTTATTAAGGTTTTAAAAGTGCATTGATTTTTTTGTTATTTGTTTGCTGATGAGTCAATATGTTGACTCCACACTGGATGCATCTGGTACTGTACGTATTAATCTGTAAAACACTTGGTTGAAAAGAGAGCAACTCAGGTGCATGTTTCTGTTTTTTATTGTTTAATATCTAATTAAGTTACATTTAACTGTGCCTCAATCTGGAACTTGACAGAAGAGGCCTTTAATTTGAATCCTGTATGTGTTTCAGATGATGGGGACGTGGTACCTGTTGATCACTGCCTCCAAATGCCCTTACTTGATAAAACATGGAACCAAAGTGGAACCAACAGTCATGACCCTGACAGCTTCCTCCACCTCTGATTCAACTATTTCTGTTAGCACGAAAACACGACAGTAAGTGCCGCCGACCTCACTGGAGTCTGCAGTACCTTCATTCATCAGCAGAGGGAGCACTTTTTTCCTTCCCAAAACCGACTTGATGGCCTTTGACCCTATTTGATTTGCTAGACCTATTTGCTATGCCTTGACACTCTGATACAAAAATAAGCAAAGTTCTCACTCTTTCAGAGTTCACTGACACGGCAAACATATTGATAAAAAAAAAAAAAAAGAAGAGGGAAAGAGACTTTTGCATTGTATGGCACTGAAGATACACATGGCCTGGTGTCCTGAGTTTTCACCGGTTTATAAAACTGAGTATGGCCAGATTTGGCTAAATATTCTAGTGCACTATGACAAAAAAAATGTACATTGGTCCTCAGTAACCACCAGTGTTGGGAGATACAACAGGTCTACACCATGTCAGAGACTCCTGGAAGGATGACACTGAAAGGTCAGTGGTGTATTATGTTGAACATCCAATGTGCATTTCCCCGTCTGTTTGTCCACTCACCCTGCCTGCCGCGTAGGAGCTCGTCCTGAGCAGAACACCGAGATTGTGATCGGGGAGACTGACTACACGTCATATGCGGTCCTCTACTACCAGAAGAGGGGGAAAATGACCATAAAGCTCTATGGTGGGCTACTCGTGCATGCAGCACACATTTTCAATTGATTGTGAACGGACTGTGGTGAACACACTGTATCACCAAAACAGTATTTATTTATTTTTTTTTCTATTTGGTTCTATGTTCTGTGTGCAGTCCGGTCTGTCGGCGAGCTGTCAGAACCTGTGCTGAGCAAGTTTGAGCAGCTATCCGAGAGACAAAATGTGGGCCTGGCCTACCTCTTCTCCTTCCCCACCTACAGTATGTCCAAGTCCACCCAAAATACTTAAACGAGATAGGCAATGATTCCCATCACACCACATCTTTTATTCTTGCAGGCCACTGCGGTGACGTGGACAGAAATCATGTGATCAGTAAGTAACCCGAGCTGTCTCTCGCTTGAAAGAAAGGAAAACTAAGACCGGCGATGAATTAGTAAATCTTCCACATTTATGCAGGTGACATTTCCCTTTATAATATATAATCTTATTATTAGAGAGACACTGCTTTTCCCAACAACCTAACATTGTCTAATAGTTATCTCTCTGTATGTTAATCTGACATTATTTGTATCATCTTTGTTTTTCAGACTGTGTGCCCACTTGCTGAGTTGGGAGGAAGCCATGGAGTCGGTGACGGCGGCCCAGACAGTGTCAATGTTCAGATCTGTGTTTCAAACTGCGCTTGCAGCTAAACGTGAATAAAAAGAACAAAAACCAGATAAATGTCACAGGTTACTCGTTAAAAACTTCTTGACATGACAACTCGGTGCCTCTCCTGCACCAAACATGAAGTGACGTTTTCATTTTCATTAAATGCACTCGTAACTTACTGACCAATATATGCTTTTCACCGGAGGCTGATGCTGTTTAGAATCCTATTGTTTGCATAGAAGCTTTTTTTCCCTTGAAAAGAGTGGAATGGGGGGATTGTTTCAGACCGCTCCGCTGTAAACAACGGGTTACCCTGCTGTTCTTCAGTGCTGCGTGGTAGATTGTTTCCCTTGAGGGGTAGAGGGAAAGGGCTTGGGGGGTTGTTTTTAAGCTGCTCCGCTGTAAACAGAGGGTTAATTAACCCGCTGTTCTTTAGTGCAGCTTTTGTTTCCAATTGAGGAGTAGACGGAGGACTTGGGGAGGGGGACGGGTTGTTTCAGAAGGCTTCTCCAGCTGCTTTTGAGATTAGGGCCCACATTTGGAAGCGCTGTGATTCCTGTCGAAATGACTTCAACATTAGCACTTGAAAAGAATTAGTGCTCGGGCTCTTTCTTGAAGTGCCTCTGACTCCCGCGGTGATCACATTTGACTCTGAATAAAGACCCAAGCGGCGAGGCGGACCCGGCTGCACCCTCTCAACCCCACTTTTTTTAATTACATAACACAAATGCATAACAAATGTTATGAAAGCTCACATCTGTTACCAAAGAGAGTGAGATTCCAAAAACCCTCCGAGTCGCCTGGCCTGTTGGAACGTGCAGGGGACGTGTTGCCAGTTTAGGCCCAGAAGGGTGAGAAGGTTTAAGTTACCAAATGTGCAAACTTGTGTTTTCAAGTCTGCGTTGCACGTGTGAGCGTTTCATAACTCACCTAATGAAAGTCGGGGCCCTGCCGTCTCTCTCTCTCTCTCTCTCTCTCTCTCTCTCTCTCTCAGGGAAGTGTCAAACGGTCAGCCAATCGGTGCATTGCTCAATGCCTGGTGATTGTGAAATAGGTGCAGAATTTGTGAAGTAGTACATTTTCGTTGATCAAAAGTACCTTGACACCAATGTCCCTGATGCATGCGGAGACTGATGTGCCTTCACATCGGTCAAACTGGTTTATCATAATTGCTGTCTCTAAACACAGTGTTTACCAGGCTCGATTTTTGTTTTTTTCCGGGCCAGTCAATTTAATGTCACATGCGTACGGATCGAAGCCAATGCGTGTTTTCATTCTGGCTGAGGTGAGAGTTTGAACGGGGAGGAGGGCGGAAAGTTACACAAGAAGGAGGAGGCGCAGGAGGGAGGAAAGACAAGGATGGGGGGGCAGGGGGGGGGGGCAGAGTGGGATAAAAAGCGCTCTCCCTCTGCCTTCCACCCCTCACTCCTTCTTCTTCCAACGCCGCGAGGAACACACCGATGAAGATGCTGGCCGCCCTGTTGCTCTCGCTGGCCCTCTGCGCCTCCGCCGTGCCCATCCAGGATTTTGACGTGGAGAAGGTACGAGACGAGCTTCCTGATGTTTGACTGAACGACAGACTAGGCTGCAAAGCTTGAACACTGACCAAAGGCCGCAGCAAGTTCACACGACGGCACCGTCCCTCTGGTTTATTTCAGATGGCAGGCAAGTGGTACCTGGTCGGCTTCGCCAGCGACGCCGCATGGTTCGTGGGCAAAAAGTCCGAGATGAAGATGGGCACGGTCATCATGACCCCGACCGCCGAGGGCAACCTGAACTTCTCCCTCGCCTCGGCGACGTGAGTGGCAAACGGAGGTAAACGCAACTCGACCCCAATTCTCACTGTTGGCAATAATGTGTGACGTTTCACCCAACCTGCAGGACGACAGGATGCTGGTCCGCGTCGCACGCTGCCAAGAAAACTGAGACCCCCGGGCGCTTCGTGTACACCAGTCAGGGTGAGTAAAGCCACGCACGTGCGCCACATCTGACGGCTTGTTGCGACGCATCGATTGATTTTCCTTCCGCGCTTCCGACAGTGTGGCAGGACGAAAACGACATGTCGATCGTCGAAGCCGTGTTCGACAGCTTCGCTCTCGTGCACACCGTCAAGACCAAGCCCACCGGCATCCAGACCGTCAACAACCTGTACAGTAAGTGCACCTTGAGAGACCCGTCACGGGATTGTATGTCGATTGTCTGTCGCTCGCTCGCTCGCTCGCCCGCCCGCCTCACGCACGCGCCTCCGCTCTGCTCCGCCCGCAGCGCGCAGCCCCGAGCACAACGCCGAGCTGCAGGCCAAGTTCAGGCAGTACTCCTTGAGCACCGGCGTGGATCCGGCAAACATCGTCTTCTTGGAGATGGCGGACAGTAAGTCATTGTCAAATGGGAATTAATGCATTTTTCCCCGCCCCCCTGACGTTTGCTCACGTGCCTCCTCTCCTGCTGTGTCCCGACAGTGGAGTGTTCCCACGAGTGAAGAGTCTCCGGTGATGATGATGCTGATGATGATGGTGGAAGTGGTGGGGAGGTCGGTCCTTATCGTCCCTTCTCACGGTGAAGAGAAGAAAGCAAATCGCACCAAAAGCCTCTGCGGCAAGAGGACTGTCCCATGTTGTTATTGCAGTTTGCTCCCCGCGACGACAGCGCCGCCTGCGGCGTCACCCGGCGTCAGGTTACGCGATCGCGAATGCTGCTTTTACTTTTCATACTGCCGACTGCCTTTAAACGTATCTTGTCTCTTGTTGTTGAAATGATGAATGACAATAAAAAAAAATAAAAAAAAAATAACATGACACAAGAAGTGCGCGTTTCAGTGTTATTTTTCATGATCAACACGGCGAGAGAAGCTGAATTGCTGACAGCGAAATAAAACACTTTTCCACTGACTTTTCTAAAATGCGAAAACAAAGTAATCACCCGCACCATCACCTTCATTTGAATCGTTATTGTATTCGTATTGTGTTCTAAAGTGATTAAAACATTTTTTTTAGTGTTTAGTCTTTTTGTACTTTTTGCAAAGATGTTAGATTTGGCATGGCATCATTCTTATCCTAATTCACATATTTATATAACAACAAATATGTGTCAGTAGGACATTTAACAATGCATGTGAGGTGAATTGGAATCTCAATTTTGTCCATAAGTGTGTGTGTGTGTGTGTGTGTGAGAGTGCAAATGGTTGTTGTCTCTGTGTGGCCCTGTGATGAACTGGCCACAAAGGTGTCATCCTGCCTTCCTCTATGCCATCTGGGGAGAGGCTCCAGCAGACCCCCGTGACCCTGAGCTCAGGAAGAAGCATCGGAAATGGATGGATGGATGGATGGATGACGGATGGATGGAAACTGTTGGGAATCAGAAAGAGGTCGACAGAAAGGATTAAGACATTTGGTGTAGGAGCAGAAAAAAAAAAAATAGTCAGACATGAAAGATCAAACACCCTTTATTGAACTGCAAAGAACTAAAGGAAATGCCAAAGTAATAATTTTGACTGTTGGGGCTGATAATCCATCTCCCTTCAAACCTCATCACAAGTGTGTGTGAGAATCTGCGCGCGCAGAAATTGATTTAACCGTTGGCCTCGATCGACATGATACTGTGATGGAGGAGACTCAACTGTGACGTCCCAAAAAAAAAAACAAAAAAAAAAAAACTAGTCCTGTAACAGAGGGGATGACGGCAGCAGAGTCATCGGATGGACGGACAGACAGACAAACAAAATAGCAAACTCACAATAGACATAACAAAGTTGGCCGCTGGTTTTAAACTGGAAAATATCACTCTGCAAAACACAATGGTATGTCAAACAGTTAGAAAAAGAAAAATACACACTGTACTGGACAACGGTGGCACTGTTAGATAAGCTCAGTCGCGTGTTGGCAAAGCAGCACCCTCAACTCTTCCGAATGAACAGACGGCCTTCACTCAAGCTCCGTTAGACATGCGTGTTTGGCGCGCGCTCGCGCGTGTGTGTGTGTGTGCATAGGTAGGAAAACCATTTGCAAAGACTTGTCCATCGCGGCTGCCGCCTGGTGAGTTTGTGCAGGGAGGACGCAGAGAGCCGGAGACGTCATGCACTATTATTTTTTTCAAATGGACGATCCTGTGAACTGTGAATGCAGCTATGCTGAAAAGCATCGCATGAACTAATTATGAAAAGTACAAAAAAAAAAACAAAAAAAAAAAACACCCAGATGAACACCTTGAGTAAGAATGGGAGGCGTCAGGCCAATTTGCGCCAGCTAGCCCGGGACAAGGCCGCTTGGCTCGACACCTAGAAGGCACGAGGGATGGGCGAGCGCTGCGCCGTGACCCCCCTCCCCCCCTCCCCCCAGGCCGCAAACCCATCTCCAGCATGGACGCCGCGTGCTTCTTGTCACCGTTCGTCTCTGTGCCGCTTTGCCAAAATGTTGTGCATGAAATGTGGATGCAAAATTAGCTCTCTGTCGAGCGCTCCCGCTGGAACCGCCTCGCCTTTTTTTTTTTTTCCTTCTTTTTCTTTTTCCAATCGTGGCACCGTTTCCTCGCCCGCTGTAAACACACGAGCGCGATGGTCGGTCTAAGCTGCAGGATTAAGTCCAGGTTTTCTTTAACCACCCCAAAGTGAAATGTCATGGAAATACCCGGGCTGGCAGGTCAGCGGTGTAAGACTCGAGTGTTTGGCAAACAAATCTGGCGGAGTAAAGGCATCCGGTTTGACCAACACCAAGTGGAAAAAGAAAGCTGCTAAAACTGAACCGGTCGACTAATGTTAATTCTTCTTTGCCTTCCACCAGTGAAGGACAGTCCCATACAATCAATGTCATGGAATTTGAAACGTACAAAAGAACATAATTCATAACATATACTGTATAATGCAGTTTGACAGATAGACAACATCGCTGTAATATAGATCTGAATTTCCTCCTTAGTTAGCATAGGCGTTCTCCCTCTGGATAAATTATCTGGTGGGGGGTCGGGGGGGTGGGTAATAGGGTAAAAGTAAAATCTTGTACTTACAAAAAGTCACTTTTGGCATCCGCACTCAACTCTACATTGACAACAACACGGCAGAGGTGGCGCCACCGCTTGACACAAAATGGTTTAAGTGCAACTGTTGCCTGGAAACGAAAGCGGAGGGGTGGGGGGTGGGGGGGGGGGGACAAAAAGCGATACGATTTTGTGATATGAGATCTCTCTGTCTGGAGGAAACTGAATGCAGCTGGGAATGGCAACAAATCTGAGCTATCGCGCACCCACCCCCCTCTCCCCCCGCCACCCCCAGTAACTATTATTATTTGTCATATACAGTATTCAAAGGACTCCTGAAAAACTCTCAAGCACGATACAAAGAAGGACAAGCCGGTTAGTATACATGTACAGTCCCTTGGAGCGGTCGTCCACCATGTTGTAGTCCCTCCTCCCTCGTGGATACTCTTGATATATTTATATTTTTATATGTATATATATATATATATATGTATATATATATATATATTATATAAAACAAAGAAAAGAAAAAAAAAGTTGTTTTTTTTCTCTGTACACATCTTCCTAATGTCTCTGTCCCTCCGCAGGAGATCATTGTCCATCTCTCCTCTTATTGGTCGTGGAGGTAAAACACCCGCCGCCTGCGTTGGCGGCCCGGGCGGCGCTTCTCCGTTCTCTCTTGCGTCCGAGAGCGGCCGCTTCCTGTTAGATGAACCACTCCTTCTTTGATTCGTCGATGGTCTCCGGGTTGTCGGTGCCGATGATGGCCGTGTCCGCCGACTCGCCGGCCGACTCGCCGCCGCCACCGCCGCCGCCGCCTTTGGCCTCGTTGGTGTGGTAGGTGCCCTTGTGGCGGAACATGTAGCGGATGAGGAACACCAGAGTGCACAGGATGGTGAAGATCACCACCGCGATGATGCCTGCAAATGGCAATGAGAAAAGTCAAAGGCAACATTTTTAACGCCCAGGTCTCAGACAATTCAGAGTGTATGAATTGATTTGGTCGCTTATTATGATTTTTCTAAATACAGACTCTCAGTGGGTGCTTGTGTTACCTCCGATGATTGCAGAGTCTCTGTTGACTCCATCGGGAATCACCCTCTCCTCGTTTAAGGGGAACTCTGCATCTGAGGACAAAAAGCGAAGCTTCACAGTCACGCACGGCAACTTCACATCCAGAACATTTCACTGCAGAAAAAAACAACAACAACAACCAACTTGAAAAGAGTATGACACATTCTTGCTGCTTTTGTAACTCAAAGGTGAAAGCAGAACACGGTGTGGGAGGATGGACGTGCTCCTGGTCACTCTTTGATCGCAGAGGGACGGATGAAATGCGCTCGGCATCCTACGGGGGTGATTTATGGAGTCTGTTTCATGTGTTGCTGCACTGTTCAATGCGTCTCACGGGAGAGAGCTGCCGAGCGGCGAAAGGCTTTAGAATCGGCTGCTGCACACTTCAACTTCAGCGGCAATCGTCTAATTGTCTAATTGTTGCTATTCGCGCTGAGACGGCAGAAAGAGCGGATGGACAAAGGTCACAGCTCTGTCATTAGAAGCTGCAGGATTTGATGAATTCTTGTTGGCAAACGCGCAGCTGGGCTAACGGGCATTATCGGGCTGAGGCGAAGCCGAGCTGACACGAGCGCGCCCGCCCACGAGCACCCTGGGATGAGCTCTCGGCTATTTATGCCGTCTGACTGTCCTGCAGGGGAGTCAAGAGACGAATATCTCTCCATCCATCCATCCATCCATCCATCCATCCATCCATCATCCACTCCCGCAGCTCTCTGAGTCCGAGCTCCCGCTAAAATCGTCTTGGCTCCTCCTGACCTGTGTTGTCCAGATGCCAGGGGTCCGTCGCGGCCGACATTGGTGGGATGGTGAGAGGCGACGCCCCGCAGTTGGACTCGACCAGTTTGCCCTGGTAGGACACCTGCTGGGGAGACGCGGGCGTTCGGTCGGGCTGCGCGGCCGTCGGCGAGACCAGGGCCTGCGCGGAGCTCCTCAGCGCCGACTTGAGGGGGGCGACGCCGTTGAACTGGACGCGCGACAGGCAGCCGATGAAGCCTGGAGTGTTGTAGCGCTCGATGAGCACTGGGTCCACGTTGCCAGTTTCTGGACGGAGACACAGGGCAGGGTGCGAGTCAGACTCTGACCCAATGTCAGCCTTTTAACTGCATTTCTTTCAAGGCAGAAATCACAAATAAACGCATTACAACATGGACATAATAATATGCAGAGGAAGTGGGGCAACAAACGGTGGAGGATAAACAAGAGGTTTCCCAGGCAACTTGGAGAAGCCGATGGATGAAAAGTCTAAAGAAATTAAGTTTGCCCAGTAGAAGTTATTCTTCCAGTTGTGCTCTTATATGGCCATGTTTCAAGCTGTCTCAGAGTGGTAACTATACAGTGCTAATTCAGGCTAATTGAGGATGCAAACACACCGACCAGGTGCACACAGTTCATAGGAACACACCGAGAAGCAGGCCTTATTTTCGGGCCCCGAATAGAGAACGGACAGGCCGCCAGTGTAAATACATTTGGAGACAGTAATGAGTCCCCACCGCCGAAGCAGGATGACTAATGAAGAGATAAAAAAAGAAAGGAGGCTGGAAGAGGAGGAGCACCACAGTGACAACGGGCACCAACGTCGAATGGGGAGGAGGCGATAAATCAATGGCGCTGCTGTCGCAGATCCTCCCCTCTTTCTATTTACTCCGCACATTGAAGGCTGACTTTGGCCGTTTTGTTCAGATCTGTCCAACAGAGGGAAGTCAAGGCGGTGAAGGCCATTTTCCCTCGTGGATTAAAAAATTGCTTTGTTGTTCAGAGGAATTAGTGAAACAGCGATGCAGACAAAAGAAGTCAAAGGTGGACTTTTCCGTATTTTTGCAGCGTTCACAGTCAGAATTGCGAGAAATATTATAGTTAGGAAGCGGCTCTTGTATTATAGGAAGCCTTTAAAAAGTTGTTTCAAAATGAAAGCAATTAAAAATATATATTTCTCCATGCCTCTACTCCGTACCTTAAACACCTCGACTGACTCTGTGTGCAGTGAGCCGGGTCTAATTTTTTCCCCCTCCACGCATGGCTGCTCTGCCGCTGCCCATCTGCTGTGCCACACCCAGCACGAACTGCTGTTTCGGGCAATCCAGCAGCAAAAACAAGGGAAAAAAAAAAAACCCGCAGAAAAAGCACGGCTTGGCAGGAGCACGGCTGCGTGCGGCTTTATTTAATGAATCACGTTATCACAGATGATGGCGGGTCGGAGCATCTGGACGCGGCCCATAATGTGATTCTCCCTCTTTATTCCATTTGGACGGGTCCAAAACAGGAGTGCGAGCGAGCCTGCGTGTTTGCACGCTATTGATTGTGCTTCCAGGAACGGGGCGCCACTTCGCCCTCGTCTCGAAATGTTTGTCGTCTGACTGACGCTTTGCTGAAATGTGCTCGTGTGTTTGCGTGCACGCCGGCTGCGTTGCTAAAGATTCAGGACGAGCCGCAGTGTCGCGGGACGCGACGGCGTTTCCGTCTCTCCAGGAACAGAAACATACGCTGCCAAACTCTTCTCACCGTGAGCACGTGAACAAATCAGAATTTGTGTATGTGGGGGGGTCCACAGAGACAGAAATGCGTGCGTGCAAGCACAAGGTAAGAGAAAGGGGAGCTTCACCGCACTATTGCGACCACAGTTGGTGAGCAGAATACTGATAAAGGTCTCGTGAATATGGAACATGAATATGAATTGGAGCTCCCGCGACCAACGCGAGGGCGGAGCATGTGTTGATCGCCGCATACTAATAAGTTGGGCGCCGCGGAGCATAACAATCAGCACACGATCGCGGTGGGGAGGACACGGCCAATGAGAGACCTCTTTATTCAGCCTGTTGGCTGTTGAAGAATCACAATAGTTGAAATATGAATTTTGACTGTGGGCTGGGCTGGAAGGACGAAAAGGCCTCAGCAGCCTTGCACGTGGGTGCACATTAGGCAAACATTAGCAGAGCATTGCTGTGTGGTGCAGCACAGAAATTCAGCCAACAGATGAGCAAACCAATGACATCAGCCCGCCGCTGTGGGTCGCCGCACATCAATCAACACCAAAGGTCTTAAACCCTCCGGGGGCCACGTCTGAGGGGAGGACGAATCAATAAAGTGTTTGCGAAACGCACACTTGAGGTGACGGGTCTGAGCCCGCCGGCTGCGATTACGGCCGAGCTAAGTCACTCGGCTTCGGGGGGCGACAAGGTCGGCGTGCTGAATAGGCAAATAGGTCCAGTGTCCACAATGGACACTGGAGGATCTGTGATGTGTGTTTTTTGACATATGGGGAAAGAAGAAGAAGAAGAAGGAGAGAGGGGGCAGGGTGTGGCTGCGCCCCCAAAGAGGCGCTTGTGAGGATGGAGGGTTAAGGTGAGAGACATGTTGGGGGTGTAGGGGGGAGAGGTGTGAGGAGCACCTCCAGCGTGTGGTTGGGGAAGTGACGGGGGTGACAAGCGGGGTCCTGGAGAAGAGAGGGGGCTTTGCAGGGGAGATCAAGCGCAGTTGCCATGGCAACAAATGGATGCTGGTGCGTGGCCCAGAGAGGTACGTGGAGGAGGGGTGGGTGGGTGGGTGAGGGTTGTTGTTAATCAGAATTTGGATGCGGCAGGGGACGCCTCGACACACGGTAATGAATGCTGTTGGCTGCAATTGGAGATTAAACAGGAGACTTTGGTGCATTTCGTGCGCGCTTTTGTGTTTGTTTTCGAGGTCAACGTCCGTGAACGTGCACACAGTGGCAATAAATGAATGAATGATGAATCGGAGCCTTTGAACGATGTTCTTTGCATGCAGCCACGCGGTGAAACACTGCAACAGGCTTTAATTTTATTTATTTATTTTTTTAAAAACAGGCCAGAGGTGCAGGTGGACTGCGGACGCTCGGTTAAAACCTGTAGTTGCACGCAACCCCTCCCTGGCCGAGCGGGACGTGCATGTGTGTCGGCTGCGAGACCGTTAGCCTCGTCTCCAGACAGCCTGGCAAGCCAGGTGGGAGACACGCTGGCAGACCAGCAACAAAAAACAGCTGTTTATTCTGACGAGACGGGGGTCGGGGTGGAGTTAAACGTGTTCCCAATCCGCACCACCGTCATCGCCGGGTAAATCTGGAACATTCATCTTTGCAGCGGCAAATCCATTTAGTGCAGAACAACAGGGACTCGCTCGGTGTGAACGGACGCGAACGCAGACGCGCAGGTGTGGCACGCGACGGAGCGTAGTTACCTCCTGTGCGGTTGGCCTCAGCGCCTCGACGCGGCTCCCCTCCTCCGGTCCCTCTCCTCCGCTCTCCTCTGTCACCGAGACGCGCTCGCGAGCATCCCTCTCTCTCTCTCTCTCTCTCCACCTCCCTCTCTCGCCCGGCCGCTGCAGTGCGGCCCCACCCCCCACTCTGACGCAGCAGCTGGAGAAAACCCGGCTGCAGGAGTCGTGCCCCCCCCCCCACCCACACGTCCTCCCCTCCAGCGTGGATCTGGAGGTGCGTTTGGGTTTGCATGATGTCATAGCAATAGCCGCAAGCCACACAGGTGGTGCATCTGGACAGAAGGGCACCTTGAGATGAGGTGGTGATCCGGAGAGGAAACCAAGGCAGATGTTGTCTAACCTTGATGCTGATAAGAGCGACGGGAGCAAAGGACACAGTAGGAAAAAAATTATCCAAGTCCTGCTGTTTGTGCAAAAACAAATGTGCAAGCATAAAAGCCTGTAAATATTGATCCATGAGTTGAAATGAATATGCTGCGCTGCCGAGTCTGCTCATTACTCTGGCTTGCTTGACTCCACGTGTGCTTCGCACCGCATCGGAAATAGTCCTGATCGGTATTCCATGCAGGATCATGTAGCTGCTCGATGATCCCGATACCATAACATTGTATCCGTAACGAGATCCCGATGCCGACATCCCGATAACCCACCCCAGACTTTCCTTAATGGGCGCTGTGGGCAATACTTGTTTATATTTAGCGGTAAAATAGTAAGTGGATCAGGAGGTCTCATGGAGATAACTTGAAGAACAGGGGGCAAATATTTACTCTAGTGTGTGTGTTTTTTCTTACTTGGATGTAAATCGTAAACAACAGACCTAATCTGGAGGTTGTGTTTTCTTTCCTTCAAATGCATCGCATTTGCAGGAAAGGAGGAAGAGAAAAAAAATCCCACACTGAAATGCACACATCACACGTTTTTGTTTATTTGAGCAGCAATTGGCTTTCCAGCAGAAAAGCAAAAAGATACTGGGGGAAGCTAACAGCCGGAGGCAAATCCAATCTGTTCAGACAGGGTTTCTGAAGACACACGTGAGGGGATTAATGAAAAGTAAAGGGGCCCGAGATCAGAGTTTCGGTCTGCTTCTCATCTCCGTCCGATTCCTTTTCTTAGCAGCCTGCAGGCTGCAGTCGCCTCTCTGGTGATAGCGCGAGCGCAGTGTCGCTATTCCACCAGTGCCCTGCCTTTGGCGGAGGAGCGATTCCCTCCCTCAGACCGATAGACAGACACGGAGATCAGTGGCACCGAGTGTGGCTGCTGCTGCGGCTCATGTATGACTCATCGTCTCCCCGACTATTTCCTGGGGAGGACAGGCGCGTATGCAATACATCAACCCACACACACACACACACACACACACACACACACACACACACACACACACACACACACACACACACGCGCGCGCGCACACACACACACACACACACACACACACACCAAAATAAATGCACTGTTAAGCACTGGTGCAGCTTCCAGTACCTCTGCGCATCGAATGCTGCATCAGACTTCGGTAGTTAAAGTGGCCAACAATGTGCCGGTCCATCACGACGTTGTGAGATCAATAGCACTTAAGCACAATTACCCTTAGCGGCACCGGACCGTACATCCCCTGGCCCTGAACCTGAGATTTCTTCACAATTTTTTTTTTTTTTTTATCAACTCCCTGTGTCTTGGTTTAATGATGTCACTGTGATCTCTGCAGTCAATCTCCTTTTGAGACAACAGCATGCAATGCATCCATAAAATATTCAAACGTTTGAGGAAAACATAGCAAGGTGACAGTAGTGACTTAGTGATAGCACCGTCTACCTGTGAAATACCAGTGTTTTGGCGAGGCATCTACAACTAAGTAATCCACTGCCTAATGCCATGCAGGTCTATGGGGTCAAAAGTCAACTTTGTCCTAGAGACATGGGGCCACTTGCAGGTTCATCGGGATCCCTCAAGACACAGCCACGTCAAATTTGGGGCTTCTAGCCCATGAGGAACCCTGAAACCCTAACCCTAATTCCAGCAGTTAGGGTTAGGCCCTAACCCTAATTCCAGCATTATCGCTAACGTTAATGCCATGCAAGTCTATGGGGTCAAAAGTCAACTTTGTCCTAGAGACATGGGACCACTTGCAGGTTCATCAGGATCCCTCAAGACACAGCCACGTCAAATTTGGGGCTTGTGAAAAAAAGTTTTCCTCCAAGGTGGGGCGTGACAGAGAAAGTTTGAGAACCACTGCATGACTGTAATCAAACTACTTTTTAGTAATGCAGTAATGCAACCGGATTACTCTGGCAAAACTGGTAATTATGTCAGAATTACTTTATCAAGTCATGATTCCATTACTTTTCTGAAATATGTTGCAAGCTAAAAATGTCGTCTTGTCCACAAAACGTCTGAAATTTAGAAAAACAACCGAAATCAACGATGTTGCAGATTGATGATGCAGCCGTGCAAGCAATGTCATGGATATTGGTATGCAATGACGCAAGAACAAAAAAAAAAGAATGGTGGCGGCAAAAGAAAAAACAGCGATTGTGTTTGATAGCTGGAAATACAAACATTATTTCCAGTTCATCTCGACTAAAAGAAAGAATACTGTGGTTCGTTGTACGTTATGTGCAGGAAACAAGACGTTCTCAACTGTTACTGTATCTTTTTTAAACTGAAGTAATTAGTAATTGATTACTTCTAACACAAAGTAGTTAAAGAAGTAATTAGATTACTTTTGAAGGAGTTATTAGTAATCAGTTGTTGGATTACTTTAATGGAGTAATCCTAACGATCCTATCAATACTGAGAAAGACACAAAAGTCTTTATATATAGCGTGTTTTTATGTGATTAAATGTGATTTTTTTTTTATTGTTGAAAAAAAAAGAGAGTCAGCATTCACCTTTTAAAAATTGCACCCTTCAATATCGCACACATTGCTTTTTGTTTTTGCTGCCTCTGTTTTCCAGCTGATTCATCCCATTAACTGGAAGAGAATCAGAGGAGCTGGTCAGAGACGTCGCTGTGATTCTCTCTCTCTCTCTCTCTCTCTCTCTCTCTCTCTGTGTGTGTGACACCAAACACAGCCGTTCTGTCTTGCAAGAGCGGAGGATCTGATATCTGTCTGACTGTGCCTCTTGTCTCGGCGGCCCCGACACGGAAGTGAAGCAGATCAGACGGGATGCGCGGAGACAAACGACAGCTTTTGTTCTGCTCCTTCTCCGTCTCATCCTCCCGTTACCCTCCTTTCTTTCTCCCGATCCTAGCACCTGATTCCCCACACTCAGTCACAGACCGATTGTGTAAGCTGCAAGAGGGAGTTCAGCGTATAAGGAGCTGTACTCGGTTTGTCATACAACACGGCTGTGTCCTGTGTGCGCCCAAAGCTAATGTTTTGCTTTAGCCGGGTAAGGAACTGATGGATGGTGTGTGTGTGAATGATTGTAGAAGCGTGTGCAAGCTCAAGGTTGTAATCCCCGCAGGAACAGTGTTGTGTGCAGCAGTCGATAAGTGGAGCTGGTAAGTGAAGTCAGCCGTCATTTCAACCTGACCGACTTTCTCAGCACTTAGGGTCAAGGACAAAAAAACCATGAGAGGAACATAAATGAGAGAGAGAAAAAAAAGAAGGAGATGGGATGCGACTTATAAGCAGCAGAAGGATTCAAAATGTGACGCTAAGGGAGATAAACAGCTGAAACCAGTAGCACGGCAAATTATTATTATCATTATTATTATTATTATTATATTTTCAAGTAAAAATACCAGGCCATAATTTTTGACAGTAGCATGGCAGTTAATGTGTTTTTAAGTCGAAGGAGAATCGGGGTCAGTTTGCTCTTTCACGGTCCTCTGGTGGCCTCTTGTGGCGATAAGGTGGAACTACATTTTCCGAACAGCACAGAAAAAAAAACACGACTATTTTTACTCGAAGGAATTGTACAACTCCTCAAAACGAACAACATGCCATTATAAATGATAAAGTTAAAATCAACTCTATGATAAGAGTTAAAGAAACGGGCTGGATTATTAATTATGACCAAATTTGATTACTTTGGGGCGAAAACACCTGGAATGTTATGGCAGCACGCTTTAGCCTGCAGTTGGAGGATGAACAACCTGGTTTGGATGACAACAAACTCAACCGGCAACAACCAATTACATTCTAATAACTACACCGACAATTTATTATCCCCCAATATCCCATAATTTGCCAACTTCGCGGCTCCAAATTGGATCGTCATTCATTCACAATTAAAGCGGATAGCCGGGAGATAAGATAGAATCCAATTAACCTGAAGACTCTCAGTGACAATTAGACTGAAATATAAGAGTGTAACTGCGGTCAAGAGATAAAATTAAAGCAGGGGCCAGGCTCAATGGGAGAATTGTGATCAAAGCAGGAGTGATACCAGTTTGCACAAAGAGAGACGCTTACCAAATACTTTGCCCAAGAACAGCGACTTGACCAGGTTGAACTGTGTGTCCGAGGCGTCCGGGAGAGTGTAGCTGACCGGAGAGTAGTGGTCCAGCTGAGAGGGCGAGAGACAGACAGACATAGCATAGATTTACACATCTGAAGAGTAATTGTATCTGATAAACTGTCATTTTGTGAAAGAAACAATTTTTACTTCTCCAATCTGAAGCAAAATTTATTTATTTTTGATCAGGAAAAAGCCCGCTTGAGTCGCAGCCCATCCTTTACTTGATTTACTGCAAGGTCAAGATTGCAGCAACACACTAAAGATGAATAGACAGAAGAATAAAACAGCTGATAAAACAGCTCTTTGTGATGCGGGAGCAAGGGCAGGGAGGCCACGCTGACACGTCAACGTGAAGCAAAGCTTCAGTTTCAGCAGCTTTGCTTCAGGCTTTGCAGGGCGGCTGCTTAAAGGGGCGCTCAGACAACTCACTTCACAGTGTTATTGTGTGTTGGATCAATTCACAAGCTGCGTAAATGAAGCAGAAAGCCCATCCTGCTGCACACAAACAGCTCTTGACCGGCCCTTTTGATAAACATTAAGCCATCAGCTAACAGCCCCAAATCTCTCAAGTCTTGCACGTCCGCCGAAGCCTCCGAGACGAGGGGGGGAGGGGGGGGGGGGGGGGGAGGAGGCGCCGCACGCTTTAATATCCGAGCGGCATAATTAACTTGTTATTGCTGTTTCGCTGAGGTTTCTAATTAGCTTGACGGCTGCCTGCAACTTGCCGCTGACGAGAATCATTTCAACTCCACAAATTGGTTTCTGTGCGCTCGCGCCGTGAAAGTGAAAAGACGGCGGCATTCACCGTGCGTATCGCGGCGTGCACAGGTTGCCATCCACGGAGCATTAACTTCCCCGAGCCGGGGAAGAGGGAAAAGGCTGAGAACGACAACAAAGGCTGAGAACAATGACTCCTTTTTTTTTTTGTTGTTGCTAATCTGCGCTTTAGTGGAAATTTGCTTCATTGACTGGCTGAATGGCAGCCGCGGCCTTTGCGAGCTGGCGGCTGGATCGTTCGTGCGCGTGTAGCTGCTCCTATATTGCAGGTCCACAGAACGTGGAACTTTGTTTGCAGGGGCTATTTCTCCTCCGTACGCGCCGGCCACAGCATCTGCTAATTTGATTCTTTTGCAAAGCAGAGGGCTCGGCGGAGGGGCCGCGCCGGGCTTTGTTTTGCGCCGGTGATTGAGGGGAAGGCGGCATAATGGGCCACAATTAAATTTGCACTCGGATTATTTACTTTCATCTGAAATCAAATTGGCCGCCGCCAGTCTGAGAGCGCCACAGTGCAGGTGCGTGCAAGGAGAACGGCGGCTGGGGGTGAAGGAACTTCCGTCTCTCTCACTAAACTTTGTCAGCAACAACCACAATTATCAGGAGTGCCGCCCACATTTACGTGGCGCCATCACGGGCAAAGCTATTTGAGTCCAGACGAAGGAGCTGACAACGGGGGAAATCTATTCTTTTGACAATGAGGCAAAAAAAAACAAAACACCAAAAGTCTAATTTAGCCAGCGCATGGCAATATATCCCAGCTAATTTACAGTATACTGAGAACTCTTTTATTTCTTTCTTTTTTTTTTTTTTACACCGCTGCAGCAGCCCTGTTTCCGTAATGATGCCCGACGGACAGGAAATTACTTCCGTTCAAAATTAGAAGTCAGAAAACTAGGCCTTAATTTCCGGTCTTTTTTCTGCCTTGCAAACAGGCAGCATCGCACTAAGTGAACCCCTGCCAGCAGACATTCACGCGCTCAGTCCATCTGTCCATCTTAATGCGAAGCTATTTCCCCCCCCAAAGATTTCTACATTTGGGTAAAAATAGACAACGACGCGCAGATGACAAGTGCGAGCGCTCCGAGTGGCTGAACTGCAGCAGTCGCGCCAGTAGATGGCAGTGTAACTTAAGCATCATAACGGAACGACGCTGGTGTGCAATGTAGAAGAAGTAGAATTGACGAGTGGGAAAAAAAACGACAGCTTGGAAGAACAGATATTAGGATAAAGGTTTTTTAGATGTATTCATGTTTGTTCATGAGCTGTTATCACACACACAAGGAAACCAGGAAGAAGCAATCAGCCTTATCAGCGGTGGTGTGAGTTCGCAGCTTGCACTGTCAGGAGCTACTGGGCAAAACTCTCTTTCTGCATGAGTCAAAAACCCCTCAACGAAGGCAAAAACACTTTTTTTTTTCTTCCCTTGGTGAATTACGCCCCACAGCCCTAAATTTTGGCGTTTCCATTAACCTTTTCCTACATGATATTTGAAAATGTGATTTTTTTTTTTTTGAAAAAAATAAATAAAATGAATGAGGGTAGGTAGGGTGGGTGGGAATGAGACTCAGGCCCCCCCAAGGCAGAAACTGTCAGTAACGAGGGAGCACAGGAAGTAGCAGATTAGACGTCCGACGCCTGGGGGCTTCCTCCCCACCTTCACTTCCCAGCCCTCAAAGTCTGGATGAGGCTGGAGGAGGAGGAAAGCCAAAGATGGAGAGACCGGGAAGGGGGGGCTTTACGCTGTATTAGCGTTGGTTTGCGGCTTGATAGTGCGCTGACCTGACAAGACCTCGGCGAAAACGCTTTTAAATCCAAACACTGGCTTTGTGCACGGCCCTGTGCGTTGCCCGAGCGCCGAGCAAGTTGGATGATGTTAAATTCAACGCGGCCTTGTCTTTTGTCTTTTGCCATTTAACCCTCTCCATCCTGCCTGTTTGGCACCGATGAGTCGTTGACCCTGGAGTGAGATGCCGACAGCCTCGGGCGAATATCCATCTGAAGCTGTTCCAACTGCAGGTCTGGCAGCAGAACTGGAGTTTTTTCTTTTTTTTTTTTTTTTAAATGCACATGGCTCAGCACCTCCTCCCTCACACTTCGGGCTGAGGAATCCTCGGCTGTAACGAGGCGACAGTCCAGCAGGTGGCGCTCTCGCCTGACTATATGCACAAGGCCTGGAGGTTTCTCTTGGTTTGAAACGAGGCAACAATCAGAGAAACGCTGCAAGGCAGGAGGGATGGATGGTGAGTTTATTGTGTGATACAAATTGAAGGTGCAATGTCTTGTTTGTTGGTACCTGTTTACCGCCGCCATATTAAGTGCGTGCTTGCAGCTCGAAAAGGAGGCCCGAGGCGGCGTGAAATGCTTTGACTTTATCGTCCCCGTCTTCTTGAAACATTCCAGGAGAGTTGATCTTATCATTCAAAGGTCCCGCATACATGCAAAAGACTCCCTTTCCCCCCAGGGTGCTTTCACCTCCAGCGGACAGTTCCTCCAATGACCCCCCGCTGTCGGTTAAGAAGTGATGCTCTTGATGCTCAAAGTGCTCCCGCCGGGGTGATCAGCGGCTGTGCGCGGTGATTTTTCCAGAGAACGAGGATGATTTCCATCGGATGTTTTAACTTTAATCCCCCCGCTGTCGGAATTTGTCACGGCGGCGCCCGGGCGCAGGGTGATGAGGTTCCGGTATGGATGGCGCGGCGCAAAAAAAACGGCGCCGTTTAGGCCTGCGAGTGCAGTGATTTATCGCGGCCACCCCGGCATAATGTAAACAGGAGCTAAAGAGCTGCGCCCGCATAAATTATCAAAAGAGGTGGCCACAGTGAGGAGGGAAACAATATAAGTCAATATAATACAAGATATTTGATTCAGTTGTATGTTAAACAACTATATTTACCAGAGCAATTAATGATAATGAAAATAGTTTCATTTGCAACCAAATGAACAGCTTCTTTAATAAATGTTCGTTGTGTTTTGCTTCTTTGTTTAATGAAGTTTCTGATTTAACTCAGTCTAAAAGTAAAAGTGTAAAAATAAGTGTGAGTTATTTATTCAAACCCTCTTTAAATTATTCATCCATTATCATTGCACCGTTCTGTTTTCTCGTGTCTTTCAAACAACTCCGGGCCAGCATTTAGAGAAATTACTATTGGGTAAAATTTTGAGAATGGATTCTTGCCTCACGAGGGCAGAGGTCAGATTGAAATGTGAACTTCCAAGACAAAGGACTTTTCAAAATCTCCCTGTTAATATTCAACTACACGATCAGGCAATTTCACTTTTTCCCCTTGCTTTTTTATGAGCTTCACGAAGCTAATGACACAATTTTACGGGTCTATTTGCCAAAGATTCCCGCCGAACGTTTAGAAAATTCCGCCCAGGAGAATCTCCGCCGCACTTTAGCCGACTTCCATCCCATCCTTGACAATGACGGATCGCGATCGGCCTGTATTGATCTCGCACAACCCCGCTTTATTTATTTATTTCATTATTTTTAGCCGCAGGAGCAAATGGATATCCTGGCCAACACACTGCGAACACGCTTGGGCGAGCAACACCGACATCAACGGGACAAAAAAAAAAAAAAACTCACGGAAATATTATCTCGCATGAGAGGAAACAAGAAAAGCATCAGGGAGAAACACACGCGCGCACACACACACACACACAGATCAATGCGCTCTCTGCTGCTATAGTCGGGCCTTCAGCTGGGAGTCTATTAACGGTGGCAGAGGACGACGCGGCAGTTTGGCAGAACAGGACACTGCGGGACAGGAATGCAAATCACGGAGCGACTGCCTGGGCCGGCTTTGTGCGGGGGTGGGGGGGATGTGTTTGTGCCGGGGGAACGAACACAAGGCACGCACACGGAAATAAACGGGCTCCGGTCCGGGGGGGGGGGAAGCATGTCTTTTCCGTACCTGGATGGTGATGCTCCTGTCCACGCGGGACATGTTGAAGCTGTGCGGCTGCCCGTTGGCCAGGTTGCGCTGGTCCACGTCGATGGCGAACGGCGCCCTCAGGCCTCCGAGGTGGTAGCGCACCTGGAGTGAACCTAAAACACACACACACAAACAAAAAATATTAATACTACAGGCTGATGCTTTGAATGTATTGTTTGTGGAACGCATGATTCACTCATGGTAATAAAGAACAAGGATGATTGTTGCTTAAATTGACTGAATTCAAAGATACAATATTTTTAATTCTATTGTATTCTCAGTCTGGATTTGAATTTTTAATTTTCTTTCGGCAAGACAGAAACACCTGGACTTCTATATTTGTTCTGTATCGGATTGCTGAAGAGCTTATAGTGTGGTACTTAAAACAAACAATTTGATTTGCCTTTGAGTTTCTCCTACACCCTAAAGCCCTAAAGCTGTTGGGCGCGCTTTCATTGTGCGTGGGCCGACTCGCTCGTTGACAAGATTAAATTGCAGTTCAAGCGGCTGGCCAACGGGTGGCACTGTATTCGGCGAGGCGGGGAGTGGAGGTGGGTGACACTGGCGCCACCGTGTTGGATCACGCGCGACTCCACCACAAAAACCCATTCATATAGTATAAGATTACATTTTAATAGGAGTCAATTATGCATGCAAGGGTTAAGCCCAAAATCTAGATTTTCCGTTTGAGATTTCTTTTTTTTTTTTTTTTAAAGTGACTCTGCACTGGAGCTGAATGATTCAAAAGACCCGCCCCCTTTGACAGGAGACTGTAGATACTCACGATGTCAGAGCCTCGAGGTTTGGAGGGAGCTCAGTATATCTGGCGGCAGCCGCTGGCACTGTGAGTATTTTCTAGTTTTATGTGGGTGACTGAGTGCACCGGTGGGGGAAAACGCTAGATGGCACTGCGAAATTGATAACCTCGCTTTCCTTTTTTTTTTTCTCCTTTTATTAAAAGAAAAAGGGGAACATATCAAAGCACGGCGATGTGTCAGTCGCTCAGGAGGGGGCCCGCTGACTGAAGAGGATTTCACAAAGATTACAGAAGCTGGCAAACTGCGCCTGCGAGGGAAGCCTCAAAGGGGCGCCGGAGTCGGGCCTCTCGGAGGCGTCGCGCGAAAAAGAAAAAAGAAAAGAAAGGAAAAAAGAAAACGATATGTTGCTTGGCGTCGCTCACCGTTCTGCCTCAAGACGACGGCCAGGTGGTCGTCCGTCCTGGAGCTGACGTACATCAGCACGGCCGGCGCGCTGGACGTGCTGAAGCTGAAGGCCACCTCCTCCTTGGTCAGGTTGACCTCGTGCGGCGTCAGGCGGTGGTGCACGACGCGGGCGTCCCGGCTGGCTCCCGCCACCGCTTCGGGCGGGAAGTTGTACTTGACCAGCGTTCCCGCCTCGAAGAAACCCCCGACGTCTGGGAAAAAAAACAAAAAAAAAAAACGAGGTGTTTGCACAGTGAGAGGCGGAGAGAGTCTCACCGCCCACGTGGCGGAAGCGGCCGCTGCAAATAGATGCACAGCCGCTCAAAGGGTTGGGGTCGCTGACTCATTTCTGCATTGAACTCCATCATAACCCGCTTCATGAAATAACGGAACGCTCCAAGAACATCACTAACGCACGGAAATCAGTCAGAATGTGCTGTGAACACATTCGTGGGATGGCAGCTATTGCCTCGAATGTCGAATTGAATGTCCTATTAGAGAACGAATATCAAGTGTGCAGTATGTAGCCGTCATTACAGAGGTTGAACGCTCTAAAACAGCTAAGAAACGCAGGGAATTCTGAAACAAGGCTTTGTGTTATAATCACACTTAGTTGTGTGTGGACTGAACCATGAGTGAGTAAACAAAGCATTCTATTTTAGGCTCTGTAAGAAAGCCTACTTTTACTATTAGAGCGTCATATTTCATCCAACTGGTATTTATGGCTATAATGGACTTCAATGTAGAAATGAGTCAGACCCCAGACTTTTGAATGGTAGTGTATTGTATGTAATCTTGCCAATTACTTGGCTGCAGTTGGGGCTTCTGATGCAGTCGGGGAGGGGGGGGGGGGAGAGAAAGTGGGGAAAGTTACTTTGAATGAGTCGAGGTCGGTGGTCTTATCTATTGGGATTTCTCACTCGCAACCATCTCCGGGCTCCGCAGAGGATGGTCGAGAGAAAACATCCAGCTGCTCAAAAAAATAAAAAAAAGCCGCCTTGTTGATGCCAGAGGTCAGAGGAGATTTGCCAGGCAGAGAGTCCGTGAGGCGCCTGCACGGGCCAAGCAGAGGACCATCTGTGTGAAACCCGCAACACGGCTTGGACCTTGAGGTCCCGGCAGCAGAGGAATGGAGGCAGATGCCATGTGTGTCGTCCTTGTGGCACTTACAAATGAGGAGGAGGAGGAGGAGGAGGAGAAGAAGACGAAGAAGAGGAGGAAGAAGAAGAAAGCCACAATGTGCGTGAAATGAAAGCGAATGGCTGCGAGTGAAGCAGCGAGCCTCTGGCTCTGTGTCTAAGTGTGTGTGTGTGTGTGTGTGTGTGTGTGTGTGTGTGTGTGTGTGTGTGTGTGTGTGTACGTGTGGTTAAATGCCATGGAATATTTCTTGACATGTTTACCTTCTGCGAGTGGGAGCAGTGGAAACATGTAATTACACACCACATGAGTGAGGAATACTAAGTGAGCGTCGTCAAGTATTTTCCTTTCTGGTTTCGCCTCACCAACTGTATCATGCTGGACACACGCACGCACGCACGCACGCGCACGCACACACACACACACACACACACACACACACACACACACACACACACACACACACACACACACCATAAATACATTGGCACTTAACTTCAATCAGAGGCACACTATGGTAAAAAGGGGAAAATGCTCTGCGTGGTATTTGAGCCAACAAAGTCAAAGTCTCAGCCGCGGCACAATTTCCTCGGCCGGCGCCGCAGCGTCAAGCTGCGGAAGCCTGAAGAGACCAATTTTAGCAATTGTGCTCCGCTAACACCGCCGACAGCCTGCAAAGTTTCCACCTCTTGTCATCTCGGGTTCGTCGTGCTGCTGGATTGTTAACAGTCTGCCGAGACCCCGCCGGGTTCGACTGAACCACTCAAGTCTGGCTAGCTTGGTGTTTCTGCCAGGGCGGCGTGCTTCTGATCTGAAAGAAATCAGTCGCAAAACAAATGCTACTACTGTTTCGACTGCTGCTTAGACATATTTGTTATTTCCAATGCCATTGGACGTCTTCAAAGATTGTATGTTGGACCAATAAATAAAAGTTCAAAGCTTTGGGATTAATTGGCGGAGCTGTTACGGTGATGATAGTTTCAATTGCTGAGCATAAAATACAATGATGCATGAATGATTTGAGCCAATTAAAACTTGACGCACTCTAGGACAGATGTGCTGTGGTACATTTTTATTTTTCCCAATGTGAATTAATGATCTGCCATTGAATAAAATACATTTCCATTCAATGCTCAAGAGCCTCAGATCTGCTCCCTACTTCACTGCAACAGCTTGCTTTCCCCCCCCATTTAATTTAACATTGTTGTTGTTTTTTTTCAAATATATTAATTCATACAAACTATCAGCGACCTGTCCGAGTGTTTGGCCTGCTGAGAAAAAAGGAGCGAACTCTGGCTTTCAGCCCAGAGGCTCAGCGCCGGCAGCACACACTGCTGTTTGGAAGCATAAGAGGGAATGAGAAAAGTCTGCTGCAGGGCACCAACAGCACCAACACTAACAGCCATTGGTGTATATATGTATGTCGGCAGGTGTGTGATAAGGTGTGTGTGTGTGTGTGTGTGTGTGTGTGTGTGTGTGTGTGTGTGTGTGTGTGTGTGTGTGTGTGTGTGTGTGTGTGAAGAGTGACCCTAAAGGGCGCAAAGGCAGAAGTAAGAGAGAAAAATAATAATAATAATAATAATAATGATGATAATGACGATGTACTCACTACCATTGTTGGCGATTACCAAGTACTCCACCACTGTAATTAAACTACTTTTTGAGTAATGGAGTAATGTAACTATAGGACTGTGGCAAAACTGATAATTATATCATAATTACTTTATCAAGTAACGATTTCGTTACTTTTCCGAAATATTTTTAATTATTTTAACAATGTGGGCAGTGCAAAAGGCACCAGTGCCGTGCATGAGTTTGTTCTGTGAAACGTGGAGTTTGTGTTCAGAGAGCAAACATTCATTCATGTTGAGAGGACAGAATTGCAAAATTTGCACTTTAAATAAAGTTCATTCAAAAGCACAGAGCAACTGTTGCTTTGTCTTTTTTTTTATTTTTTTTTTTATAACTAAAGTGATTAGTAAAGTAATTAGTAATTGATTATTAATGAAACAAAGCAGTTAAAGAAGTAATTGGATTACTTTATTAACGAGCAATCAGTAATGGCATTACTTTTATGGAGTAATCCCAACAACACTGCTCACAACTACACCCCCCCCCCACCAAAGAACAGACACTATGCAGTGATGCCGGGCTTCATGCATTTCTCACTCACGGAGAGACACGGGAGTCAATTGAAAAACACAATGCAATACAAAGGTGAAATGAAAAGTACAACAGAAACGAAAAAGACAAAGAAAGGGGGGGGGGGGGGGGGGGGGGGGAAAGAAGAGGAGCATAATGGGAATGAGGGCCAGAAGAAGAAGGTGGGGTAGAAGACAGATAGAGAGATTCAGAGTCGGGAGTCGGTCCCAAGGTTGTGCTCTCTCCCTTTATTTAGAACGACACACACACGCACGCACACAAACACACTGGTAATAATAAGCTCTATTCTGGAAACCCACAAGGCCTTGATTGGTTATGACAGAATTCAGAGGAGGTCTTCTCATGTCTTGGCGCTAGCAAATCACCAAAGGCTGTCGCCCTCCCTCTTCACACACACACACACACACACACACGCACACACGCACGCACGCACGCACGCACGCCTGCTATTTTTCAACCCGCTGTTCACCACCAGCAGACGCAGCGTTCAGCTTTAGGAAATAAATTAATTTGCACGCCGGGCATCAACGTGGGAGCTAGGAGAAAAAAACAGACAGACAGCGGTGCTTCCACTCTTCTCCCTGGAGCACTTTAAGGCAACTTGTTTTGGGGAAGTTGAACTTCAATGCTACATTTAATGAACGCCTGTGGAGACAAACATGTTTTTTTTTTTAGATTTTTTTTTTAAATAAGCAAATATGGCACTGAGAAGAGGCGAGACGGAGTGTCCTACTGCCACGGATATCCACAAAAACAAACGACGCTCATTGCTTAAACAAGTCACTGTTAGATAGAACGGCTCTGGTTTTGCACATTCTTATCATGGACAAGTAGACAAAAGGGAACCGGCGTGAAAGAAGAATATCGCTCTCGGCCGCCTGTCTCTTATCATTTATCCCTCAAAAAAGCAAAGACTTTCACCTCCCACGGCTCTGAACGGAGGCAGAGGAGAGGACAATCTCGGGGCACAGTAGAAACCGTAGTGGGACGTCAATGAGGCTGCAGCAATTCCGATGCTACGATGCTAGACGCCCGGCTCTGTGAGCTCAAGTTTGCATGCAAGGGATATCACATTCCATAAAAGTGTCCTTTCACCAGGAGCCACAAATGACAAAAAGAAAGAAAGAAAAAAAAACTTATCAGAAACAGTTGAATTGCAAAGCACCCGGCAGACCCGGTGGCCGGAAAAAAAGAACAAAAGCCGACACTGATTATTACCTGGAAACCCATGCAGGGGAGGAGAGATTTGTCTCAGTACTGCACTTCTGAAGATGGAATCACAGTGTGGCACACGAGCTACAGTCTCAGGCCTCCTTCACATGCGTGAGGGCTTTTTTTTTTAAAAAACAAAACAAATGCACGTGCAGGAGAGCAAGCATGTGTAGACTAGTTTAGAAGACTGGATCAAAGTGTGAAAGACTTGAAAAGAAGAAGAAGAAGAAGAAGAAGAAGAAGACGAAGAAGAAGAAGAAGAAAAACAATGGAGCAGCATCATATCATATGGTTTCCAGCCTGGCAGGAGCTTCTCAATAAATGACCTGGACATCAGTTTGCATTGACGACCCCCCCCCCCCCCCCAAAAGTTGAATTTTAAACCCCCCCCCCGCGTGCACGTTGACCGAGCCTGGCAGGAAGCGCTCCCTCACCTCTGGTGCAGAACGGGCCGTCGTAGGCGGTGTCGCTGCAGTCGCACAGGTAGCCGTTGTACTTCTCCACGCACTTGCCGCCGTTGCGGCAGTACATGCCGAAACTGGTGCAGTGGCCCTGGCAGCCGGGCTTGACGCCGGGCGTCACCTTGGCCCTCTCCTCCAGGTCCAGGGTGACGCCGTTCATCCGCAGGGCCCGGATGCAGCCCAGGAAACCCCTCTGGCCTCCTGCAGCGCCTTGGTGGGGGAGGGGGGGGAGGGGAGGGCAGGAGGAGAAGAGGAATCAGCAGGGAGTCGTGGTGGTGGACGTGTCGATCTGAACAAACTGCTATTAGCTATTAGGGAAAACATGGCTCAAAAGCAATCAAACTTCCTTACGTTAGCTTTTTTTATTTTTTTTTTAGCTAGCTTCCGATTCTTTTTTTTTTTTTTAGCACGATGAACTTCACCGTGTATTTCTAGCAATCTAGGACAGAGTAGCTGTTGCATGAATAGTTCTTGTAGCAATCTAACTATGTTTAACGACTACTATGTTTAAACTACCACATGGTTTCACACAAGTTCAAACATAATGTTTGTTTTGTTAAATCCAAGGAGGAAAAAATTGTTTAAAAAATTGCTAAATTCTGTTTAGCAATTTGATGACACAATCACCTTCATTGCGAAGCATTTATTTATTTATTTATTTGGTACCGGATCGATACCAAATCTTGCAGTATCGCACACCACCAGCGGGGTGACGGGGGGGTCAGAGCGCTCACTCTCATCGTTGGAAGTTAAAGTGTCTTCCGGACTCATTCCGATCCCGAACTGGCCTCGGGAAGCTGCTGACGTCGCGCTAAATCGTTCGAGTCGGAATGCGTGACGCCGCTCGCGGAGCAACCTTCAACTTGTTTGATGTCTTCACTAATTAAAACAACAACAACAACAACAAAAAAGCGGCTTAATGAGCACTCTGCCCTAATGGGCGTCGGGATGGAAGGGGTTTGACGCGGCGCCCGGTCAGAGCGCGGCATCACAGGCGCTGCACCTGATTTAAAGAAGTCGATGCCGGCGCTAATGCCCCACCCCCGACCCTCTACCCCCACCCCACTCCCTCTCACCACCCGGGGCGTCCTCCGCCGCCGTCCTGTCCTCGCACCATTACAGTCTAACTACCCATTAACTCGGACGGAGCGGAGGGGGGGCTGTTAAGCAGATGAATGCGAAGCTCAATGACAATAGCAATAAACAGAGTCATAAACACGCGCCCACAGGTACAGATTTGTGCGTATACGAGCAACAACTCCATCCACCCCCACCCCACCCCACCCCCCCAACCCCCCCAACCCCCCCACCTCTTCTCCTCCCCCCTCGCCCCGCGGAGAGCATCCACGCCGGATGGATAAACACCCGAGCGGGGGCGCGGCGTCATTAACAGGAGCCTGGGGGGCCCTTGAGTCATTAAAACCTATCAATTGTATCCATAAAGCAACGCGGAGACATTTCAGGGGGAAGATGCGGCGGGAAGACTTACGCACGGCCTCGGGGGGTCTCGTCCAGCTGCATTTTCCTGTGCGCACGCATCTGCTTGAACACCGGTGTTAACACGCCACCGCTGTTTTCTCTGAGGGTTTTTTTTATTTTTATTTTTTTTATTTTTTTTATTTCTTGCTTCAGCAATTGCGAAAACAGGACATGTCGGGGCCCCCTCCGCTCACCACCATCCCTCCCCGCCGCTGCCTCTGACTTTTAGCGCACCTGCTAATTAATCGATCTTGTTCCGCTGATTGGCTGGAGCTTTCCACCACCTGTTTACCTTGGTCTAAATCAGCCGCTGATTAAGCGGACAGCAGGCGCGGGGGGAGGGGGGCCTGTGGAAAGCCGCGGTGTGCGCGCGCGCGTGCGTGCGCAACCCAAATAGCTCATTATGGAGCCCTTAAGAAGGACAACGGTCGGCCAAATTTTTTGGCAGTGACTGTAAATGTATTTACTCCAGTCAGGGGCTAGGGAGATATCACATGGCATTACAGAAAAACACCACTTTTATAATATGTCATATTAAATTTTTAATCATTTTCTTTTAAAATCGCTTATGATGGTTTACAGGTAGACAAACATTCAGTGTTTCGTTTTTATTCTATTTTTTTTTTCTAAATATTTTTCTCTTTTCACATCTTTCTCCAAGTCTCCCAAATTGAACTTGTAACAGCAGCTTTGTCTCTTCAGACAGAGAAAAGTCAGCGCTATGCCACTTTATTCGCTTCTGCGCGGCCCCAGTTGGGATGAAACTGCTGGGCGCTTGCACGCTAGAACAAACCTCTCACCTCTCAAACCTCTGTTTGACACAAAACAACAAGCGCTCGTTGCGATGTATTTTTTTTTGTTGTTCAGCCGTGTAAAGGAAAAAACACGCAAAAAACGCCGCTCCATTATCGCTGTTGAAACGGCCTCGCGGAACTGGTGGGAAGTGCTCCCTCTCTCGCGTCGCGCTGTTGATCGTCGACACTCCGCAGAACCCCCGGAACAGCGTTGAGCCGGTTGATGTTTATCGGATGGCATTTGTGTTAAGTATTCAGCTCTACACGGTATAAATGTCAGCGAGAAGCCTTCGCAACCCTCTATAAAGGGTCAGATTATCATAAAAATCTTGTTTTTTTCCGGCAGTCTTTGTGTCTACTGGCTTGAAATGTTTTTTTTTTTTTGTGTTGTTTTTTTCCCAGCCACCACCCCCTCCATTCGCTCCTAAATGCACATAATCGCCTCGCCTGGATCCCCGCAAGGAAAACATTTAAAGCCCGAGTCTACGGTAATTGCAGACGGCAAATATGTTAATGTTTATTTTAAAGACACACAACACAAAGGAGCGATGCTCGGTAAACGCCAAAACCTCAAAATAACTCAGAGTGCTTCCCCTTTGTTTGAGCAACATGTTCATTAAATGTTACCTACTGTCTTGGCAGGTGAGCGAGGCGGGTTTCCCTGCGAAAGATGTCGCACGCATGCAGCGAGAGGCAAAAACAAACAAAAAAACAAACAGACAGACAGGCGAGACGTCGATCCATGCAAACACAAATAAGGGAGAAAGAGAGAAAAAAAAGGTTAAAAGAATTGACAAAAACAAACAAGACAATGAGCATTAATCAAGGGGGGAGGGGGGAGAACAGATGGCGGCTTTGAAATAAATAAGCGAGGGAGAAGAAAGAAATTACAGTCATGCGAACGTATGAAGTGAGTTTTGGCAGCTAAAAGTTAACAGCGTGCAGTAAGTGACAGCAGGCTGATGGCGCCAACATTTACTCTCAGGGCCATTAGAGCAAATGAGCCGCTGCGCGGTAAACACTAAAGCAATCAAATGCCTGATGAGGAGCGTATTGATTGAGCCGCCGCGGAGGCGATGATACAAAGACGCGCACAAGACGTGCAAAGCTGAGGCAAAGTGAAAAAAAAAAAAAAAACTCTCTCTCTGACAATCTGGCTTCTGGAACACATGTTGTGCCGCTGCAGTTTGTCGGGTGCGAAAGCCTTCCCGTTCCCTCCTCCCCCCGTCCCAAATCTCCTGATCAAATACTGAAAAAAAAAAAGGGATGTCTTATCTTTCCCGGGGAGTCAAAGGTCAGGCCTAAACCTCTTCCTTTCAGCGGTCCGGCATCACTTCCTGTTTTCCCGCCGCGCTTTCATCATCAAATGAGGATTAACGGGGGGCGGGGGGGGGATTAGCGATCGGCTGCGAGGGAGGCGGCCGTCAGCTCCGGGGCCTCTTGTTCCTCCTCCTGCCTCCCTACTCGCCTCCCGCCTCTCATCTCGCCCCCGACGCTGCGAAATTATTACAGTTTCACCTTTTCCCTGAACTTTCCTTCTTGCTAAATTAAAAGTCCAAATGCAGCGGGGAGGCAAACAAGGACGCCGCGAGGCGAGGGCGTCCCGGCCCCGGCGTTTCGAATCAGCCAAAAGCGATGGAGGCGATGGAACGGGCTCGGCGGCGAAGGCTATCACATGGTGATGCCTGATTGAAATTTGGAACAATCTCCTCGGGGGAGGGGAGGAGGGTGGGGGTGCTGAACGTCTTCTCCTATCCATGAGACAGCAGGAACTCTGTGATCCGGCTCAGCACTTTTCTCTTATTCCCCCCAGAAACCCCAATTTAGCACCCTCAGCACAAAAGGGTAGCAGAGAAAGGAGAAGTAAAAGTTTAGAAGATCTCCCGGCCACTTCAACCTCTGATTGGCTCGGGGGGGGGGCCAAGATGACCTCTTTTGCAAAATGCGGGGAATGATTGGTGTGATATTCCGGGGGAGCCATCCGTCTGACGGAGGCGGCGAAAGAAACGCGCAGAGATGGAAGTTCGGGGGGGGCGGATGTTATCTTCGGGACGCGATAGCGTCTTTATCCGAGAGAAATATGGAGTTGGAAGAGTGCGAAACACGCGACCTCGGCAGAATAAGCGAGCCGAGTTTAAGTCTGGCGCCCTTGCGGACCGCACGGAGGGCCGCGGGTTCCCGCCTTATTAAAAAGTCTAATCTACACGAGTTTCCCAAGATATGTCTGCGTGTGAGCGCCTCCCTAAAGCAAAGAAAGAAAAAAAAAAAAAAGAAGAAAAAAAGAGACGAAAAATTGGCTGTGGGCGTGCTGGATTAGCATCAACTTAATTAGCGGTGGCCGTGCATAAGCTGCTCAAAAAGGAGGAAACCAGCGCTTTCCAACCAAGACGCTCCCGTCTTTTACTTCTGAGACAGTCCGACGTCCTCACAATTTGATTCAGGGCAGCAGCGCCGGCAACACAGGCGGCACAATTGGCGTTTTTTTCTTTTTTTCCTTCTTCTCTCGGAAGACGGAAGACGGGGCGGGGATGTGTGCTTAGCCTGTAATTCCGCCGCGCGTGTCCCTCCCACGCCGAGCAGATATTAAAAAAAAAGTCCCGAAATCAAATCGCAGCGGCGGCGTCTTACCCACGTAGAGCTGGCTGAAGAGCTCCAGCCGCGTGTGGCCCTGCGCCGGAGCCTGCCGGGACGCCCTGTAGGTCTGGTCCAGCTGCAGGACGGCCTCCTTGACGTTCCGCTCGGCCATCACCCGGTGCCACTGGTCGTCGTTGAGGGCCGCGTCGGCGCGCACCGTCAGCTCCACGGGCCCGTTGCCCACGTCGAAGGAGAAGGAGACGACCTGGGGCGCTGCGGGGGTCGGGGGAGGGGTACGCAGAGTCAGCAGGTTGCAGGATCGCGACTCCACTCGGCGGATAAGTAAGAGCTCAATGGCCTACCCGGCGCATCGTTTGTCTGGAGGCCGTTCATTTGGCTGGTATGGATTCCAGCTGGGCAAATGTCCACCCGCAAACCCTGGACGGGAACTAATCCCGCTGGCCGTTGACAAACCAAAGAAGAGTTGGCTTTTGCCGGACATTAAGCGCTAATGAAGTGCTATCTGTTCGGACTTCTATTCCTAAACATTTCTCCAGTCTCATTAGGAGGACGAGTGAAAAAGTGAGAGCCGCAGCGGAGGAGGACATTAGAAAATGTGCGAGCGTGTGTGAGAGTGAGGGAGAGAGAACGGAAAATCGTTGAGAGGAGAAGATTGCATTTCTTCCACTTTATTGATACGCTGTCACTAGAATTATGGCTCGTCTTGTTTCAAAGCCAACAGATTATGTGTTTGGAATGCAGATTGCTTGTTATACCAGATGCTTCTGCTGATGTGCCGGACAGAGCGCCGTCTGGTGTGTGTTTTCTTTCTTTTTCTTTTTTTTTTTTTTTAAATTTGCTCTTTGAAAAGAGCAGTGATGGGTGTACCTGATTTTTTTTTTTTTTTTAACACCACATAAACAAAATTGCGCAGTCTGAATAAGAAATGGAACAGTATGAAACTCTTACGGTGCCAAATGTCTGTAAGAAATCCACAGGATAATAGTTGTTGCAATATACACACAAAAAAAGAAGATACACAAAAAAGAAAACTTTTAAGTGCATTCTGCTTATATCTTGAACATTCAATATTATTTCTAATCCGGCAGTGTCTACGTGTCGGCCGTCAACACTTCTTACACAAAATAAACCGCAGGAGTCCATATTTACATCGGTTCCAATTCATGGATTCATCCATGATGACATGATGATTTGCAACAACAAACTCTTAAGGCCCAACTTTCTGTTGGCTGCGGCAGCCAACAGCGCCTCCTGGCGACCGGCAGCGCAGTGACGGGCCATCCTAATTGCGTGCGGTCCCCTCTGATGCACGGCCCCTGATAGTTTTCATCACCTCCTGCCACAGTGCGAATCCCTCTTCATTACGCAATCGCTGCACAATCGGCGCAGATGTGCGAGTGAGGCTTGCGCCCGTTGGAGGCGCTCATTAAGCTCTTCGCTGCGCCCGGAGCTCCATTATGGAATCATTAGGCTCTGACATTAGAAGGTGGGGAGGGGTGGGGTGTGGGGCGGGTGGGGGGGTTCCATGCGGTGGTCAACAGGAAAATTAAGTCCTCCTCATTTGCTTTTTTCTAATCAATGCACTCCTCCGCTGTTTTTCCGTTTTTCACATTGACTTTCATCTCATTATCTCTCAGCTGCACTCTTTCTCCTGCACCAACAATGCAATGTATTGCGCGCTGGGTGCACGCCGGGCACATTATCGCATCGTCCGAGTGCCACTTCCTGTCCGTTGCCTTCACGTTTGCCGCGACTCGAATTGACTCCACCTGGATTGCAGTTTCTGTCCTTTTGTTGCGCTACAGCGGTTTTGCCACAACGTCTCAGAGAGAGAAAGAGGTTCAACACACTTATCTTTCCCTCCGCAGCCCTCTCCCGATTGTTAGTTCCTCCATTCTTCGGCCCCGTTCTATTATTCCATACCCCGTCTCACCCTCCGTCTCCCTCCCTGTTTATTCCCTTCTTCCCCCCCCGCCCCCCACCCCATCTAGACACTTTGTAATTGTTTCCTCATATACTGCTCGTACACTCCGCCATTCACTTACCAATCCCTTTATCGCCCCGCAAACGCTTCCCTCCTTCCCGCCCGGATCCCCGGCGGACATTATTTCCGCTTAGGCGAGATGCAAAGTCGCCGGAGAACGTCTCAGGCAAAAGCCCGCATGGGTGTGCCAGGTGCGTTAAGCGATAAGATAAATCAGAGAAAGTGTCTGAAGCGTTGGGCCGCTCGCGATATAAAACACAGCAAATGGCAGCGCGCGGCAGAACAGATGCAACACAAACCGCGGCTCGAGCGAGGAAAAAAAGCCTCTGACAGGCTTTAGTGCCTGGGAATTAATAAGGCCTGTAAACACGGCGCAGGTCTTCAGGCCGGCAGGAGAGACATCGCTTATTTTAAATGCTGAAACAAGGCCAAGCACACAGCGATACGCAAGTCCGCCTTTGATTATTGTTGTGTTGCGAGGGGGGAAGATAAATGGCTGCGCAGCTTTTTCTTTTCTCCCACTTTGTCCAGAGGCCAGAGCGAAAAGTGAAGCGAAGCCGCCGCCGCCGCCTGTCTGTCTGCCTGTCTGCCCGGCGATGTTGGAAGCGTCAGCAACTGTGCCGTGCATGTAGTTTATAACCGACTTTGACCCGTGGTGACCCCGGAGAAGCTGTTTGTTTTTCCTCTTCTTTTGCTTTTGCATGTCCACCTCGAGACGGAGGCTGGCCGAGCCGAGCCGAGCAGGACGCCGTGCGACGTCGGCACGGCACAAATTAACAGTGATCAGCAGGAAATGAGCTCTGCGTGCCTCCAAATCCTTACTATGCAGTGCGCTCGATTGTTTTTATTTTTTTTGTTTTAAATCTGCAGCTTTTTGAACTCCATTTAGACCACAAAGAGGCGACGATTCAGCGCACATTAAACACACGCCACCGACGACGGCCAATTAAAATGCGACGAGAGCACGTTAGCCGTCGCTAACGTTGGCAACTGCCATTACACCACTTAGGCTACATTTGCCAATGTGAAGTGTGGTCCTGCACTCAGTGTGCAAATTTAGCTTTGGAGACTTGGGAGTTTAGAGCAGAATTTTACATTTTGGGACAATGTCAATGCACTTGACAGTTTGGGTAAATGTGCACTGGTTTCAAAATGACCTGGTGTCTGAAAATTGCTCGCTTGAAACTTCTACTACTGCTACTGCTACTACTAACATTATTAATAATAACATTGATAGCTACAACTAAAAATATTACAAGACCTTGAAGAAGTGAAAACCTCAGAAACTCGCTCGGCCTCTGAAGCAACTCTTCCGTCTAACCCCCCCCTTCCGATACAAAAACGGGCACAAGCCTCACATCTCTAATTGGATCAGAACCTAAATAGCTTTAATCGATGGCCATGACTATCACCAAACTTGCAGAGGGGGGCCCTTTAAGGGCTTAAACCCCTGCCTGGCACATACAGCCTTTCCACAAGAGTCCAGAAGAAGGAGAAGAAGAAGAAGAAGAAGAAGGGTGTACTTAGGGACCCTGAAATGTCCACAATCCTGTTAGCGGGCCAAGGTCTCCGAGTGCCTTCAACTGGCCTCTCATACGTGTCCATGAGTCACTTCATAGGATTAGAATTCAATGGCGTCCACCTGTGTCTGCCGGGGCGCTTTGTGTTGCGGTTGTATTTGTGTATCTGCAAGTGTGCGGATCTCCTCCCACAGCAGCAGCAGCAGCGGCGGCGGCAGCAGCAGCAGCAGCAGCAGAGCCAAGGTAGCGGGGCCCTTAATACTAGTCATTTCATGCCCTGACAGGATTGCAGCAGATACAGTTTTTGCACCGGCGAGAGGGCAGAGATTATGTGTGTGTTTGCCGTGCGCGCGAGCGAGCTGTGTGTTTGTGCACAAGCTGTTATTTCCCCCCCACCTTCCTTCGCCTTCGCCTATGTGTGTCCGAGTTTTTGCGCTGCCGGGCCAAATGCGAGATGATAGCGAATGCGGCGAGGTGGAGGGAGGGGAGGGGGGTCAGGGGGGTTGGGGGAAATCGATGTGGGGGCATTTTGAAAAGCTCGGGAGAGGCAGACGTGCACGCAAACACAAACTCACACTAGCAACGCTATCTCTTCCGGCCTGCTGTGTTTTGGTTTGCATGTGTTGCTGGACGAAGCACCGTTGCCCTCTGGTGAACCCCCCCCCCGGCCCCCCTGCCCGTCACTGCACTCGTACTTCTCACAAGTATTGTTCAGTGTCAGCACACGTGTCGGACGCATGCGGCTAAAGAAAAATAAAGCGCTTCTGAATCTCTCGGAGCACAAAACCAGCTCATCGTTCTGAAGCAATTTGCCACAAAGTAGAAAAAGAAAAATCCCCCCCCGAATCTTCTCAGAGAGAAGGCCGGGCAAGTCAGCAGTAAATAATGGACGAGAACATTCTGACGCCAAATCGGGTTTGAACTCGGAAGAAATGCGATTAGCCGTCGATGACAGCTCGTTGATGAGGATTTTTTTGTCAGCGCTGCCGCTGTGTGCGTGCGTTTCTGCGATCCCCGTCGATGGGTAATTAGATTAAGTAGAGGTTCCGAGTCGGCCTAATTACCGCACGTGGCAATTACCTATAACGGAGCCGAGCACCGTAATCACTACAGCGGCCTGTCAGCCCTCAACCCGGTTTGGGGGGCCGGGGGTGGAGCCTCCACCCCGCCCCTCGCGCCTTACATTTCAGCTCCAGGCGGATGAAGTCGGCGTTGCCAAGGTTCTCCAGGAAGACGCCGTAGGGGGCGCTGGTCTTGAAGTAGAAGGAGATGTCGGCGCTGGTCTCGCCCTGGAAGGTGGCGAAGTGGAGGTAGGACGACGGCGTGGTGAACGAGGCGGCGTTCCAGTAGTTGTCTGCGGGAAGGAAGAGAGAGAGAGAGGAAAAAAAAAAAAAAGCACTCACATCGGGCCCATTAACTCATGCATGTACAGCAGCTACCAGCAATGATGGTGGTATTGATCTGATGAGCCGATAATGAATTCACAGTCGGAATGGTTTCGTTCGATTTCCATGAATCGCGATATCGATCTGTTCCAAGCGGAGCGTTGTTATCTCACGCCTGCTGTTTCACTGGTTAACATCCCCCATGTGGGGGGGGGGGGGGGGGGGGGGGGGGGCAGCATTTCAATCGCTTTCTTTTTGAAAATGCACCCCTTCACATGTTTCCGTTGTAATTTCCGCTGGCTTAAAACAGCGCTGAGAAAGGAGGTCAGATAGCATCGTCTATGCAGAGAGGCCATTCACGCTCCTCCATTCATTCCATTCCCGTTCCTGGGGCCCTGAACGACGGCCGTGCCCGTCGCTTGGCGGGTCTTTCGATAACACGTTTCTTTATGGCCGCGCCGGCGAGCGAGACCGCCGACCGTCTAATGAAGACAAAGTAGCCGCGCGCCCAAAGCAGCCGCTGATGAATTATCAGACTGTAGTTGATGAAAAGGCTTCTCTGTCTCCCCTCTGTTCACCCCGTTGCCGCCCCCGCTTCCGCTGCCACTCAGGGGGATGATGAAGAGTAAGGAGGACAGAAGAGGAGGAGTGTGGAAAGGGGAGAAAAGGGGCCGGACATGGGTGAGGGGACCGAACGTTGACGGAGTGATGGAGAGGAGGAAAGTCGCGCAGAGGGCAGATGACTGGAAGAGGTGAGGGGGGTGAGGTTGGGGGGGGGGGCCTGGAGGGCGGGATGAGGAAGAGGAGTGAAGACTAATGTGGTATCAGCAGAGTCAGATGTGCGCGATGCCTCGGAGGACCGGGCTCAGATCCTCCACCGTGACCTTGCAGTGATGGCCGAGTCGGGTGGGATGATTACCAGGGATGTTCCAATGAGGGCGATAAGAGGAGCCCTCCGCCATTTGACATTTTACAACAAAGAGAGCAATTAAGAATTTGAAAAAAAAACGAAAAAAAAAAAAACGAAAACTGGAGTCTGTCTCAATTAAACGCAGATTTGAAGGCTGCAGGCGTTTTGTCAGTGTCGAGATTGCCCCACACTTTTTCTTTTTTTTTTTTTGTTAACGTTATGTTCTGCAAAAAAAAAAATGATTTCATCCAAATTAAACATACAACTCCGAATAACAACCGTGTCATTATTTTAGGGTTATTTGCATGTGTTTTCATGAGCGCATGCATATTCAGCCGAGGTTTGCTTCGACGCGTCCTGGCTCAGCGTGATAAGCGCCCCCTAGTGGCAGGGCCTGGCTCCTCCGTGTTTTTTCCCCCCTCCTTCCTTCACATCCTGTCACCAGGGGCGAGGGCAGATAGCGGCCAAGCACACACACACACACACACAGGGCTGGAATAATGTTTATTTGTCCGTGGGAGGCCAAGTCGATTAATGAGCAGAATTAATTGAAGCCTCCACAATGGGGGGGCTCTGCAGAGGCCACAAACACAAATAACTGTCTGTTTGCCGTGATAATCCATCATGGCAGGAAGTAAAAACCATTTCATCGCTGGGGACACTCATTGACCGTCTGGAGTGTTTTTTTGTTTTTTTTTTATGATGGCGGAAGCTTGGAGGCAACCAAAAAGTTCCTCTTAGATCAATGAAAGGGTGTTTATTCTTCTATCCTACTGGCGGAAGTACGCGCTGACGCAAAAGTGCAGAGCGCTCCGAGTCAGGAGAACATGGAGGCGGGGACCTCAGGAGGGCGGGGAGTTAGAAACAGAGTGAGATGGGAGTAGAGAGGCTCGGAGGAAGTCAGGGGGTCGAGGCTGCCGACGATTGAAAAGCGGCTGTTGGAGAGGAAAGCGGCGACGGGCGCCAAAATCGCAACCGTCCCGATTTGCCTCGGTGCCAGAGTCACAGATGCAACTTGTTGGCTGGGCTGTTTATCGCTCCCGTACTCAAATATTTTCCCAACGCTTCTTGACAAAAAAAAAAAAAAAAAAAGGTCCAGCAGCACAAACCAAACATGCCTGAGACATAAACGCAAACGGCCTGGCGACGGGAGGCGGGCTGAACGGCGTTTAAGCGGCGAAGTCGCCCCCTAATGAGTTTTGCGCCGACCAACCAGCTGTCACAGCGCGGGACGGCCACAGAGACATGATTCATCCGCCAGTAGGTCCGCTCGGATTGGGCCGGCGCTTTGTGTGTCACCATGTGCACCAATGCAGTTCATAGGAACGAAAAAAGCAAACAACCCCTCGCTGACACTGGGAACGCCGTCAGTGACTGAAGGGCGTTTCAAAGGCACTCTGTCGTCTCGGCACAACTCAAAAAAAATAAATAAATAAAAAAAATAAATAAATAAATAAAAAAAAAGCTTCCAATTTCTCTGTAACTTTTCTCTTTATTTCACTCTTTCAGTCTCGTTTTTGAACGCTTTCTTTTAAATGGCGAAAACAGATCTGAGCAGCTCGCTTGCGAAAAGAAACACAACTGAGAGAGCCGTTTTCATTGTGCGTGTTAGCTGCCATCAGCGCAGCCCTACTTTCTTTGAGCAAAGCCGGCAGCCCACGCACACTTCCCCTCTTTGACTGAGGTAACTCTGAAAAACAACAACAACAACAACAACAACAACAACACACAACTCCATGGTTGTGTGTTGGGCTTTGTTTGACAGCCCATTATGTAGCGCGTTGAATGCAACATATGCAATTATTTCCTGTTTATCCCCCCCCCCCGCATCTCTTCTCCATCCACTTGTATTCCTGATGCAGGCCTCATATTCCTGTTGCCCGGGCGCATGAAATATAAATGTCCATCTGCGGGGAAGCTGATGGAGTTAAATGAGGATTTTTTTTTTGTTCAGACTGGTGCACAAACTTAGCGGCTCAGTTTTCTCTGAGAAATATACAGTTTTTGCACACAAACAGTTACCCTGCTGCTGCACATAAACAGAAAAACAACAACCTCAGGACTGAACAGCATTCAACTAAACTTTACGAACAACAACTTGCTGACCCTCATCTGACCCTTGACCTTTCGGTATTTGGAAAAAGCACTAAATATTGATACAAACTGATATATGGAATATAAATGTGTCCAAAAAGATGAATAATCAATGGCTTGATGCTGCCTTCCAGTCCAGTTGTGTGGGATTGCTGCAGGTAATTCTAACACCAGTTCTTGTTCAATATTTACAGAGATTCTTTTTTGTAATATTTATATTTTCTAGATATTTCATATTTTTTGGCCCGAGTTGCCAGCTGCAACCGGGAGAAATAATTTAAACTTGTTATTTGTTAACTTCTGTCTGATGCTGGCAAAATTCCTCCATTTCCACTCCGTGATAACAACTGTGCGATTATGTAAAATTTCAAGGCAGACCGAAAAACTTTTGTTCCACCACATTTTTCAATGTTCCCAAAGGCCTCGTTCGTAACCATTTTTCGAAGAAGGAGTTATTCTTCGAGCAGAAATATGCCCTAGCGCAAAAGTTCTGAACGCTCCGAGTCAAGAGACGGGGAGGCGGTGACCTCGGGGGGAAGGGGCTGAGAGAAACACAGCGAGACGGGAGTTGAAAGGCTCGGAGGAAGTCAGGGGGGAGCCGAGGCCGACGGCGATTACAAAGCGGCTGTTGGAGAGGAAAGCGGCGACGGGCGCCAAAATCACAAACGTCCCTCCCAATTGCCGCCGCGCCAGAGTCACAGATGCAACTTGTTAGCCGGACTGCTGATCACCCCCCAAACTCAAACATTTCCCAACGCTTCTTGGGGGGGGGGGGGAAATACAAAGGTCCAGCCAGCACAAACCAATCATGTCTGAGACATAAACACCAACGGCCTGGCCAGCAAAGCCAGCGTCCCAGGCTGACTTTCGATGACTCAACGCACAACTGTGCACAAGGTCTGCAATTATTTCTTGTTTTTCCCCCTCTTAATCCCTCCATCCACATCTATTCCTGACGCAGGCCTCGTGTTTCTGCTTGCCCTCCCCAGAAGAACAGCCTTGCACACTCAGTTACCCAACGAACCTTGTGCAGTTCAAGTTTGTGTTCTTTTTTTTTTTTTTCTTTTTTTTGCAGAATCCCGAAAAACAATTTCCAGCTGCCTGCTAAAAATCAATGTTTTCTTGTTCCGCTCGCAGGGTACACCTTTTGCCGCCCGCCCCCCGAACCGTAACAGCTTACAGCTCGGAGGGGTGGAGTCTGTTTGGGGGGTGGGGGGGTGGAAGCCAACAAGATGATTTATCCGTTGATGTTTGACCAGATGGGTTACGAGGCGGCGCCGGCAGATGGCGGGGATGACTGACTCGGCGGTTCAGGCCATTAACAAGAACATTTTCCGCCGCGCACGTGGAGAATACTTGCGCGGACATAGCGCAAACAGACATTGGTACGGCGGTCTTGGTTAAATACATGGCGGCCACGCGTGCTCGGACAGTAAGTCATGTTAATGAGCTCAACCATTGGGTTCTCACGAGCTGCTGTTGACCTGTTTTGTGAGGGCAAGCGTGCCGTGCAAACTCTTTTAATTAGATTTCTTTCCCAACTTGTTCTGCTACATCCTTAAAGAGCTTTTGTTGTTTGAAAGAAATAAGCTAAAGTGCTAACAACACCGTCGTCCAACAGGAGAGACAGTGGCGGAAGGTTCCCCTGAGGAGAACTCTTGATATTATTGCGGGGGGGGGGGGACAAAACAAAACGCAGCACTTGAACTGACATCCATAGATCGGAAAATTTGTTGAACTGCGGCAGGACACGCAGGCTCATTTATTCCTCCGCTTATTTTTAAATTTCCATCGAGACCCGTGTTTCATCTCATCTCCCGCGTAATTGAGCCACCCGTGGCGCGGCGTGTTAGGGCGGCGCGCCTCCGCCGGTGAGTGCGGCGTTGGCACGCGCACGGAGATAATGTGTTGCCTTCCTCCGAGACACGGAAAGCGTTTATCAATCTCGCTTTGAAATTAAGTCGCTTGTCATACATTATTATTATTTCTATTTTTTTTATGTTTTGTTTTTTTTTAGCTTGGGACCTTGAGAGAAGACGCGATCGCGTGGGATGAAAAGGAAATTGAAGTCTTGTTACAAAAAAAAAAAGAGGCAGCAGAAAGAGCAGAAATAACCCGTCTTTCACTTCCTGAATGAGGCCTTTTTTAAAGTCTGGGTTGAGCAGGTGTGAACTGTCGCACCTGGTTCACCTGGGGCCGATCTCCTGCGGCTCGTAGCGCCGCCTGCTTCAACGCTGAACATGCTGCAGTTCTTGAAAAACCTCGGTTTGTTAAAGGAAAAGAGCTGAACTCAGTGGCTTTTGCCTGGAACCAGGCCTGGCTTGTTTTTCGCCAAACAAATTGCCGCTCGCTGGATATTTTTGCCCCTTTTTTCCCCGGGCATTTTCTGTCAACTCTAAAGACGGCTTTGAGGGGAAATCCAAGAAGATAAGCTTCTTCTGAAACGAGACCGGCGCCACAATCATGTCATAACCAAAGTCCCTTTAAAGCTCATTCTTCCCCGTGTTGATGCTCAGTTTAAACGTCATTGTGTTGCTGACAGTCTGCATTTTTCGCGTCAAACTTCTTCAAATACAGGGCGTCCCAAAAAACAAAAAATGTAACATCATTTTAAAAGCCATTATCTTGACAACTACTAAGTCTACCCCAGTGAAATTGAACAGTTTAGGTGTTGAACATCATAAGTTTACGATGGGACTGATTTCATAAGTCTTCAATATGCGCACCGCCTGTGACACAACTGGGTGACTGGATGGAAAATAAAACATTAAATCTAACATCTGTTTCTATACATTCTGTAAAAAATCTGAGGACATTTCAACAAGAATTGCCAAAATGATTGGCCTGCGAATTGATGTCAAATTTGTCAAATTTGTCGGGACACCCTGTTGTTGTACATTAAATGATCAAAAGGCACGATTGACAAAAAACAAACAAACAACTGATATAACTTTCTGTGGCATTACAGCATCTTTCTGTTCCCAAGGAGACGGGTCTCATAGCAGGGATACCTTCCAATTACAACAAAAGAATATATGCTACTCTGCTCCACTCGCCGCCATTTATTTTCATACCCATCTGTTAAAACGCCCAAACCCTTTTAACATCAATAAATGAGACTAATTCCTCTCTGTCTGCCTGCTACTCTATATGCAGCCATTAAACTGGCCATGGAAATAGGCATCATCAATATAGGAGGAGGCGCCGCACGAACACACAAAAAGTTACGTTTTTTTTCTTCCTTACCTGCTCAAAGAAGTGAGAACACAGAAATCTGCACCGCACGCTCACAGAAGTGCTTCTGTGCTCAAACTTTTCCCGACTCCCCGACGCATCAGTCATTTGCCTATGAAAACTCATTACATGGCAGCCAATCATCATTCTTTCGCACTGAGAGAGAGTTCCACACGCGGTATGAGACGCATCAATCATGTGCCGGGCGACCTATTCAGTTGTGAAATTTTTAATATATGCTTAATATGCCTTAATGGGCCGATATATAAGGTATGCTCCGTGTTCCGGTGTCTTGGCGGGCGGCGCTATTGCGAACGTAGCTCAAAGTCATCTTCATTTTTTTTTTTTTTTTTTGGGGGGGGGGAAAGTTGGTTTTCTCGACTGCGGCCACTCGGCGCTACGCGGCTAAGATAATGTGTCGCGGCAAAGAAACTGCGGAGCCTTCCAAGTGACGGGGGTGGGATTATCTTTTAGTAATTGTCTCGACGCAACACAAACAGATGCGACGTCGCGGGTCATTAAGTCACTGTTTGCCTGGACGCCGGCGGGGGATATTAGGCGGGATCGGCAGCGAGTTGGTTGATGGAAGCGTCGTAATGAGTCTGCACCTTCGGGGGGGCGCGGGTGTTCCGTCATGTTCGGCGCTCCTGACAGAACCGGGCCACTTCCTGTCCACCCCCCACCCCACCCCCCGCCCCACCCAAAGCCACAAATTACAGAATAAAATGGCGGCCAAAGACTGGCTGAAGATCTTAAAAGCGCATCTCAGCTGCGTCTCAGCTGCAGATTCAGTTCTTTTTTTTTCGGAAGCACGTCTTCTCCACATCTTTGCATTGCAGGTACAGCTGGGCTCCCGCCGCGAGCGCCGGGCGCCACCTTATTACGAGTTACACCCTGAAAAATGAGCAGCCACTGATGAATAACGTGCGCGAGGAATCGCTGTCGTAATGATGGCGCCTCGCCTCCCGCTACAGATTAAAAATGTGTTTGCTCTCTGCAGGATATTGCTTTTTCATGAAACCTCTCCGCTTTCGGCCAAGTCACACAGCGGCTGCCAACATTACTGCTGTGCCTGCTCCTCCTCCTCCTCCTCCTCCTCCTCCTACTCCAGGCTGCGTTCGTCTGTTTGGTCTTGGGAGACTCGGGTGGGGGGGCGTAAAGCGAGAGGGGAGGAAGGAGGAGGAAGAGGAGGCGGAGGAGGAGGAGGAGGTGGTGACCTTAGAAGGCAACAGCGGACTGAGGAGTCATCTCGAGGGGTCGCACACGTGGGGGGAACTCGGGCTCATTAGAGGCACCGTGCAGTTGGTTACAACAGAGAGACGCGTCTTAGCATCGCAGTTCGATGCCTCCTTGAGTGACATTCAGGGAGGTAGCGGGCAAACATGACCTTGTGCCCACGAAATCAAAGAAACAAATAAAGATGGAGTGACACAGTCCAGAAAAACAAATAAACAGACAAATCGACTCGAAAACTGTTTCTGCCCTGTGGCAATAATTGCAGCGCCGTACAGGTTTTCAAGTGCAATGAGGGCATGTGCAATAGCATACGTGTATTTGTTTTTGCATTATTTACTTTTAGCTTATTTGAATAAGTTTTATCTTTTTTTTTTTTTTTTTTTTTTTTAATTTATGTCGAATTTCAATAATTTTCCCATGATTTGCCGCACTGATCTGCTGGCACTTTTAATTCCAACAGTGTCACAATGACGATAAAGATCCATATATCGGGAAGTTGTGTTCAGGCTGCACAAATCAAAACAGCACAACTCTGGCTAGAGTGGTTTCCAGTTGACGATGCATGAAGATGAAAGTGAGGACGGCCTGGCAGAGCAGGCCCAGAGCCGCCTCCTCCTGATCGACGCCCCTCCCTCCTCTGTTTACCGTCCCCTCATGTGGAAAACAAGCCCATAATCCCAGTTTCTTTAAATAGGCTCATTAAATGTGTGGATATGATAATTTGGGGGGAGGAGGAGGAGGAGGAGATGATGCGGGGACGGGATGGTTTTGAATCCGAGTTCCCTTTGTTCTCCGCACGCACCGAGCGGAGACGCGACTGCCGGTCTGACGCTCTGCTACGTGGCGGCTACCCATCATTAAGACTGAGGTTTCCATCATCCGCTCGACTTTTACGAGTTTTGCGCGCCTCACAATGACGGATGTACCATGTTGCCAGGTACTGCGCCTGCATCAGAAGCGGGCGCGCAATTAATCCATGCCGGCTTGGCAGGACACACTGCGGCACTGACAGGCTGCAGGTTCTGTCAGCGGCAAAGGTGCCCCCAAGCGAATTAGCATGGACCCGGCCATTATGATGGAGCGGCAAAACGTGCGTGCGTGTGTGTGTGTGTGTGTTCCAGGTGACTTAGAGGCCCACAGAGAGCCGTGTGCCAACACTGATTAGAAGAACAGACAGGAACAGCAGTCCAATGTGTGTGTGTGTGTGTGTGTGTGCGTATGTGCAGTTTTATACCCGATCAGCTGACAAACAGCCAAAAGTCCATCATGACAAAGCAGTGAAAGACTGTTTACCTGGGTGGCACTTAGACAGAGTTCACACACACACACACACACACGCACGCACGCACACACACACACACACACACACACACACACACACACACACACACACACACACACACACACACACACACACACACACACACACACACACGTTGAAAATTCCTTGGAGAGTTTGTCCTTCAGGCTGGAAAATAATTAGTGCATTATGTAAAAAAAAAAAAAGTGTTATTTTCTAACTACACTGTGGGCCCAGGAAAAAAAGTGTCCAGCAGACTTGTTTTTTTTTTTTTTTTTTTTTTTTATAAAACACTTACAGTTACATACAGTATTAAAAGTAAGCATATGAAGTATGAATAGTATGTAATATGAAAATGCTGCCAGATATAACTCAGACTTTTTCCAGTCGCTGTTACTACACAATCCTACACAAACAGTCTCCGCCCTTTTTTACCAACTCAATTTTAATTGTAATTGTGAAGCGCCATAGTTGACAAAGTCATTTTAATGCAGCGGGTGACCACGGTGAGGATAATGAGAGGGCGCAGGGCAAGTGGGCACTCAACAAAATGAAAAATAAATAAAAAAGATCCACCCTGCGCGTTTGTCTTTGGAAACCGTCAGAGCCGTAATGAGTCAAAAGTTTCACTTTCCGGGAAAGTTCCTGCCTGGAATGTCCACGTTTTTAATACGCCGGTGCTCCGGAAAGCAGATGTGCTCTCGGCTAATGTATTCGCTCTTAATTAAAACATTCCTGACACTGGATTTTTTTTTTTTAGCTCACTCCTTGGCATACGAGCCAGTTCTCCCGAGGCTGTCCACTGACTGACCTTTGTTGGACAGGAGAAACACACACACAAAAAAAAAAAATGCTTCCAGATTTCAACTCCTGAATATATCCACAGGATGACTTGACTCACTGGTTAAAGCGATATTTCTCAAATGTTTGACAAAGTGTAATTGCGATTTGCAGGTGTTTCTATTTAATGGTGCAAAATCTCGTTCCGCGAGATCTCACGAGAATTACGTTTATCATCGTTTACGTTTGTTTGCTGTCAAGAATGGTTGTTGGATTTGTCTCTTTGATTACTTATAAAAAATATTTTGTCCCCTCCTCCTTTCAAACATAAAGCGCGATTACCAGTTTTTTTTATTGCGATATTTCGGTTTCGTGCAATTCTAGAGGTAAAGGAAACGCAGCTACTGTCGCAAGTGATGGAATTTCCAACAAAATACTGCAGCGGTTGAACAAGCAAAGAGGAGTTTTTGTTTGATCGTCACCTGCACCTACCCTGGGTGACTCTGAAATGTCTTGGAGCCCTTTGTGACATCACAAAAAGGCTCCGACATCTTACCGAAAACTCTCCCCGATTAGCGACGTCGCCCTGGCGCTCGAAACGCCGTTTCCCGAAGATCTGCGTTGGAAACCTAACCGCGGCGACTGAGCTGCGACGCGGGGGGAGGCCGAGGGTGACCTGCCGACCCCCCGCTGAGCGGAGCGCCAGCGTCTCCCCCCGACCAGCCAAAATGAAAGCGTCCCTCTCAGCAGCAGCTGCCTCGGAGAAAGTCATTAACGCGGCGCATTTCCCCTCAATTAGACCGCCGGCCTGCTCGCCTTCCCACAGAGGTCTCTCCTCCCGCACCTGCAGCCGCTCGGTCCACCCCCCCCCATCTCGGAGAAGCGCAGCTTGACGCAGCTCCTCCCCGCCGGGCGCAGCCTGACCTCGCCACTGTCTTTGCGGAAGACGAGCTGGATTTAATAAGTAGCAAAGTATTTGATATCCAGCGAGGTTTTCATTCAGGGTCTAATAGCTTCATTTGGAACAGAGGCGCTCCAGTGTCGTCAGCACCCCATAATGTTGCAAGACAACTTCTCCAAGGTGCATAAAGTGATGCTATTTTTCTCTAAAAGAAAAAAAAAACTGAAACGCGAAATTTCACACGACACTCACTGTCTCCCTGACACTGCAGCGGTCCAACGGTCAGCTTGGCCTCCGAACCCGGTCGGTTGGTGTCGCCCACGGCCACCTGGCTGACCGGCAGGTGCTCTTTGTAGATCAGGAGGCCCGAATCTTCTCTCCTGCGCGAGGCAGAAGAACGGGAAAGAGTTCAGCTGTCGGTTGCACGCCCTGCACCGCGGCTAGAAGCAAAACAAACCTGGGGGGCTGATGATGAATGAGAGTAATTAATCACCCTCCATCCAACGCTGCGACTGTTTGCCATGTTAATATAATGGGTGTGTCCATCTCCATCTATTATGTAGAGTGGGTGGTTTTGCATGGAGCAGATCCAATCACGCGCTCATCAACCGAGATGCACCTCAAGTAAGTTTTATAGCGAAAGTACTAAATTAGTCAGCGGTGTTTCTATACATCCTCGTCTTATTTAAAGCTGTCTCGTTTGGTTGTTAACGACAACAAGCCTACAACAATTAGCAGGAAGCTGTTATGGGCATGAAAATAGATTTACAGCCTTGGTTTTGAAGTTTGTCTGCCAGTCTGTTGCTGTAATGGCTTTAATCATATTTCTATGGAGGCTGAAAACATGTCAACAGTGCAAAACTCCTCCTTTCACACTCAAAAAAAAAAAAAGCTGTACATATTTCAATGTATTTTTCCGCTATTAACAAATTATATTATACATTTCTATACATTACATTGCACTTGCCCAGTGTGAAAAGCAGGCAAATAACATTGTCGCAGGATAACGAGTCCGCTGTTGTCAGCCAAAAAAAAAAAAAAAAAAAAAAATCCCTTTGTCCCCCTGAGTGCAAGACAGGGCCATTAAAGTGAATGAACTGTTGTTTTGTCGACCAAGAGCATGCACACATGCGCAGACATGCGCGCGCCTTCAGTCAGCGGCACGGCGGCTTTAACGAGGAGATCCGTCGCCGAGCGCGCCAGGAGAGCTTTGCAACACAAAGCGTCGACGTGGAGGCCAAACGGCGGCGTTTGTCACTCAGCCACATCGCTCTTTGAGAACTAGACGCCCCATCAGCATCACTTCAGGCAGGCCCCCCCCGAGCATTAATGCGGACGCGGGCGTCAGCGGGCCGACGGCACCGCAGTTAGCAAGCCGGCGCGGTAAAAGCCCTCCCATCAAAACGTCAGCGGGCGTGAAAGCGCTCGCTCTTAAGTTCAGTAATGACGGGTGAAGAAAAAAAAACACGGATTCGGAATGGCAGTTATTCGGTCTTGCAGCAGCGCTTATGAATTTATTTTGTGATTAAGTAACAAGTTAGATGTTCTTATGAGACATAATAGGAGCCGAAACGTTACACCGATCTATGTATATATATATATATATATACATATACATTTTATTTTTTTACATTGGTAAATTCAGATTTCCCAGCTGAAGGTCCAACTGTATCTCATGCGCCAAAATAAAATCATTAAATGATTTTTCTTTTAAGCTTAAGGGCAACTTTCTAAAACTCTGTTTTTCTGTTAGGAGCTATTTGACCTACCACTGTTTGTGGTCCGCGTCACAGTTGCAGTCGTACTTGGTGTCGGTGCAGTTCCTGTCGATGCCACAGGCGCATTTCTGGATGCCGGGACCCGAGCCTCCCCAGTAGAAGTGCTTCTCGTTGGCCCGGCCCACCCACCACGTATAGGGCGTCCCATCTGGGAAGCAAACAGAGACAAACACACAATTTATTTATTTATTTATTTTTTTTTTTCCCCCCAGAAATAACAGAACACCCTGTTTTTCGCTGGATGCAAAACAAAAAGGGAACAAAGTCAATCTAACGACTTGCAGAAAGTCGCGGCGCCGACTGAGAGACAAGTTTGGCGATGGCAATTAAGCCGCGTTTCTGAAGCCGTACAAACTCCCTCCCATTTACAAGTGAGTAATTGTTAAATCATTAGCTGTTTGAGGCTTTTGTCACATTAATGTGATTCATATTGGCAGCCGACAGCTGCGCGGCGAATGTAATTTATTTGCCCGACATGTTCAACACAGCTGGATGGTAAGTGCCCGCGGGGACCGGCGGGCACGTCTGGTCATGGATTGCACCTGTGGGCTCGCGAGAGTCGCAACCCGGAAACCGCGGCCGGCGGCGGACGAGCGCGACGGCGGGAAAAGAAAAGCGAGGTGTCACTGCGAGTTTTGCTGTCGCTGCCAGTGCCTCCGGTGGCACGTTCTGCTGGAGGGAGGCGGGAACACTTTCACCACAGTTGCCACAACAGCAGCAGCAGCAACAGCAGCAGCAGCAGCAGCAGCAACAGCAGCAGCAGCAGCAGCAGCAGCAGCAGTAAAAGAAACAATATCCCCCCTTTTTATTCCAGCCGAATAAGCTGCATTGTTGATATTGCTTTGTCACAATCCATCAGAGACAATGAAATCTCCTGAACCAAGCCACCCCCGTTTTTGGGCTTTTTTCTTTTTTTTTTTTTTTTTACAGGATGGTATTGAAGCAGACTTAACCGCCGCACAATTGCATTGAGCCGATTGCTTTACTGTATGATTAGACTTGATTTTTTTTTTTTTCCTTCTTCTTAAATCCCGGGGAAAGCTGTGGATGTGTGCGCTGGGCCTCGGCGACCTGCCCGCTTTATTGTCTTCATAAAGCGAATTAACCTCATTTCTCTTCGGGGCTGCCGTTTAGACAAGCCCCCGTCAATAGGATTAACGGGGCCACACTCGGGAGAGACGGCGCAATCCGCCCCCCCCCGCCGCCACTCCCTTGCGCCGCGCGTGTGAACCGGGTTTGTTTCAAGGACCAGCGGGAAAGTCTGGAAAAAGGGAAGCTGATTAGTATTGACGGAGAAACTGTTGACGTTGCTTTGGTCAGTTTTTAAGGATGGAAAATTGTGACGGCCACTTTAACGTGGCAGCAAACCGATGGCATTTCTGCATGTGGACGCGACACAGAGGACATGTGGAGGTTTAAAGGGGGCATCGGAACCGGGAACGGGAAGAAAAGAAAAATCAAGCAATGTTGAATGTGGAATGCGGTTGTTGGTGCAACGGCCAACGCTAGAGTTTACGGAAAAGGCTCCAAAGCAACCTGTTTACGCTTATGTTTATTCCGAAGCCCAACAGCCTTTGCAAAGCAGCGGCTACTCATCACATTACAAACACATTACTTAATACGTCCATTCACACCAGTACAAATAAACAACACAAACAATACACAGAAGGTTTCTTTCCGTCCATAAGCTGTTAAGCTAGCTAAGTTAGCTAAGTGGTAGTCTTTTGATTTCATTTTAAAATGAGTCATGTTCTTCTCTTGAGTGACAGAATTTTGGGAGCTCCACTCTTTCCTGTGGATGGAAGAGGTGAAGGTGCCAACCAGATACACAGCCGGTTGGTTAATCAATAGCAATACCTTGAAAACAACGACACACCTGGATGGAAAAGACTCATCGCCAATAAGGAAAAACGTGCTACCAATGTGTGTGTAGGACCTTTGACAAAAAGCACAAACAGCATGCAAATGTTTAGAGTGTAATAGGAGATAAATATTTAGTAGACAGTAAATCATAGACAGTCAATATGCTATATCTCTGGATAGAGAGTAAGACGGAGCGGAGCGTCGGAGTCTGCCTCCCCGCTGAAGACGCAGAGCTGCGCGGATGCATGCAAAGTGAAATTAGACACCGTCTCGCTATAGGAGCCGAGTCCGACATTGAAAAACGTAACAGTCACGCCGTCTCGTGTCTGAGCCCCGGCCAGATTTGCGCAGCAGACAGTTTACAGTCCCCGCCTCGCGCTATAATGCGGCGAATCACAACAAGCGAAGTTGGGCTCCGCTCTGCTGCTAGTTGGGAGGGTTTTTTTTTTTTTTTTCAGGACCATTTTCACCTGAAAATCCGGCGTCATCTCTTTTCAAGACGGCAAAAAAAACAAAAACAAAACAGGTGCACAGAAAGTCCTAATGCACTAATTTGTCAAATGTGTGTTCCTGATACCAATAAAAATTCTGAGGATTTTTTTTTACGGAGATAAAACAGGGCAAAATGGAGAACGTAAGCACACTCTCCTACCCAGACTGGTTCAGGAGAGTCAGTCAGGCTGCCTTCCCCACCCCACCCCCCTCCCTTTGCCCCCCACCTGCATATTCTGAAATTCCCAGGCGATCAAACTAAACGCTCCATTAAATTGTATCAAGCTACGCCGGAAAAAAAACAACACACACAGAGGGAACGGCAGGGAGGAAGAGGGACAAAAAAAAAAAAAAAAAAATTATAAAAAAAAAAACCCACCAGCAAACACACTTCTCCCAAATTGTCAATTAAAATTCCGGCATCATTTCCAGGGCGGGTTGCTCCTCGCCGCCGTGATCAACCTCGCCAAATACCTCGGCCAAATGTGTTTACACGGCCCACAATCATCTCGCTGTCGCTCTCCCACGCGCACCTGCCTGGCTGGGAGAGTGACGGACGCCTTTGCAGGGTTTCGGAAACGTTCGGAGGAGCGATTCCCGGCGCCCGCCTGTGAAACGCATGTTTATTTCTTTCGGCCTCATCTGGTAGCTGGTGCTAAGTCTCAGAGGGGGAGAATAAACACACTGCTGAGCGTTTGGCATCCTCTTCCTTCCTTCTTTGCTCTTCCTTTGGCTCTGGCAGCCAAAGCACACAACAGACACACTAAACGGTCCCAGGAGCGGCGGTTGGGGGTGGGTGGGAAGGAAAGCTGATATGATTGCGATAAGGCCTGGGGCGTGTGTCCCCCCCCCCCCCCCCAATACCCTCGCGCTTCGCACAATACTCGATGTGACGGCTTTATCGGCTCTCGAAAGCGACGTGGGAGAGAAACACACATGTGCGCTGGCGACTCGTTCAACTTTTTATCTCCCACACTTGTCGAGGGAAGGAGAGGCCCCCCCGAAAGCTGAAGGTCGGTCGGCGGGGGGGGGAGAGACAAAGCAGACGGAAGGGTGGGGAGATAAGGAGGAAGAGGGAAAATAAAGAGAAAACATAGACGGCTACGAAGTAAGAGGGAGAAAGTGCAGACGCCACAATTTATGTTTACGCTGTGACGTGTTTATTGCATTTATAAGGCGGGTTTATAAAAGTGTTACAGCCATTTTCACATCCGAGCAAAGTGACACGTCAGCGTTTTAAAGCTGCTGTCTCGTTGTCCGTTTCTTATTTTTCCCAGCTCAGACTCTTGTGGAGCGGTGCGACCGGCGAAACGGTGCCAATAAGAAATCGACGCTATTGAAGCATCTCAGTGCTCAAGTATTTTACGCACTCTGGCAGTTAGCTTCAGTTATATCTTGATATAAAGTCAAATTTCCCAGGGGGCCGAGTCCGGGACCTTCACTAAATTTGCCTCTATTCTTTTCTTTTCTCTTCTTCTCTTCCGCAGCTTCCTGCTTCACCTCGTTGACACGGAAGACAACAAGGCAACCGGGCAGCCGGTGGTGATGAGGCTTTCCACAGCACTCCCTCCGAACTCATATTGCCACTGCACTTCAGATAACTTTATATTAAACTGTTTGCCCAGGCACCTTCTGACCACTTTTAACATTTTTTTTTTTTTCTTCTTCCTCCCCCTCGACTCAAGGTATTCTTATCACCGGTCGCCTGCTGCAGGCACTGCCATAAATACATTTTTAGTTCCCTTTTTCTGTCAGACACGCTCCGACCGCGAGTTTCTCGCCTCTTTGCAGAGATCTCTTTATTCCCAGATATCCGCTGTGCCGCCTCGGAGGACCGGAACGGACACCTCGCTTACCCAAGAGGACTCGGTATATTTCCACACGTCTGTTATAGGAACGGACAAAAGAAGCAGAGGACGTCGGGGATTTTCCATTGTGAATCATTCTTTTTGTGGTATTTAAGGACAATGAGGAAAAACGACTGTTTGCACTAAATACTTTTCCTTATCAGGAAAGGGGTAAAAGCTTATAAAAAAAAACAGTTTGGGACGAAGCCAGTTTAAATTTCCACAGTCACGTCATTCTCTCTGTTTGGTTTCATCAAATCAATCAAATGTTTTTTTTTTTTTCCCATCAAGGATTTGCTCCCAGAACGCGGTTCCCACTGGAACGCGGTTGGCGCTGCAGCTACATGGTGCCCCGTCAGTCCGAATGTGAAGCGAACCATGAGCAAAAATGGAGCGCGACTCTTAAGCGACTCGCACAATCGCCCGTCGGGGGGGGGGGGGTGGCGGCTTTTCAGAAAATGCCGAGCTGGACTGCCGGCTGATCGTTATTGCCTCCCACTAACGGCCGATTCCCCCCCGCGGAGCCCTGCCGAGTGACGGCTGCCTTGACGGACGAGTGAGTCCGCGCCGCACCGATCTGGCCTCTGCCGCTTCCCGAATCGATCCTTAAAGGTATGCAAAAGCCGATCGATGGCCTTCCCCGCCCTCCTCTCCAACCAGATCAGATAAAAAAAAAAAAAAAAAATTGAAAAAGGGCAAAAAGTACGTGGCAGACCGCGAAACCCTGCGACCGCGGGAGAGGAAACAAAAAGACATTGTGTTTCAGGAGCCACGGCGCGCCAGACTGCGGATCGATATGTTTTTGCCTTCAGTTTCTCATCCTTCGTTAGCGTTTTTTGATTGAAGTCTGGTGTCACTCGTGGCCCCCGTCCTCAGTGCCGTCAGGTTTCGCAGGGAAGACTGCGAGTCGAATTAAATCGGCCGTGCTCGGCAGTTCCCGCAGAGCGTGGATTTGCCGCTTTTGCTGGTTATTTTCTTTGTCTTTGTGCGTCTGTGTGTTTTCTCCTCCCTCTGCTCCTTTCACTCCGGCTATGAACCCCCCCCCCTCCACAACCCTACTGGTTCCTCACCATGTATTGTCCGGGCCCCTTTCTGCTGTTAAGGTCCTCACCTTTCCCTTTTCATTTCCTGTCTTCATCTCGCCGCCTGTTACGTCTCCCAACCTTTGCTTTCGACCTCCTGAATACCAGACACTCATACCAGACATGCTGCATCCTGTCCACCCCCACCCCCTCCCTATCATATCTGCCTCTGCACTCTCATACCATGTCGGCCTCGGCTGTGTTTCACTTCACCGCCCCCCCCCCCCCTTCGTATCTGCCCATCAGTTCCACATCTCCATGTCACTCTCGCGGCATCTAATCGCATTATGCTCCCATGTCCCCGACCCTTTAATCTGCGCTAATTGCAAACTCCCACCACCTTGATGTCGATCTGAAGAACGTGAAAGCGCTCCCTTGTAATCCTCCCCCCCCCCACCACCTCCGTCCGTCCGTCCCCTCTCGGCTGAGTGGTTTTGGTGGCTGGGGGTCTAAATAATCTGGGGATGACAGCGGTTGTGCTCTGAAAGTCAAATGCATGGGTGGCGTCTTGCGTAAAAGGCAGGATATTTATAAGGTAATAACTACCCAAGGAACAAGCTGGGTTCACACCTAACAATTAACAGAAAGGTACGCCGGCGCCTGAATGACACATGGTGTACAGGAGCAATTTCATTTTAGATCTAATAAGGTATCACTTCCATGGCAGATATAGAACTGCAATTCTTTCATTTAATTGAGTGTGACCATGAACTTGTTTCCGCTCAGTGCGAGTCTCTTGACCTGCGAGCCCACGCCACCTGCACATGTGTCACTCAGCCAGGCCAAGGCGGCCGTGTCGTGAGCAGCGTTGTTGGGATTACTCCAGAAAAGTAGTCCAACTACTGATGACTGATTACTCCTTGAAAGTAATCAAATTACTTATTTAACTGCTTTGTTTCATAAGTAATCAATTACTAATTACTAATTACTTTAGTGAAAAAAAAAAAAGCTAAAGTCACAGTTGAGAACGTATATTTCAGAAAAGTAATGGAATCGTTACTTGATAAAGTAATTATGATATAATTACCAGTTTTGCCACAGTAATCCCATTACATTACTCTGTTACTAAAAAGTAGTTTAATTACAGTAGTGGATTACTGAGTAATAGCTTGGGCCATGAGGCCTGCTTTGGGTGCGCCTGCGCGGGCCAACGTTAAAACCCGCGTCCACTTGCTGCAAAACAAGTGCAAAAACAAATTAGCCAATCAATGTCAAGCTAAACGTTGGCGCGGTTCAATGTCAGTAAAGCCGTTATTGCAGCCGTTTCTACCCGAGTGCGCCCGTAATAGGATCCACCTTCCTTCCGCTTCGGGGGGCCCGAGCCCCTGCGCCGCCCCTGTGGCTGTTGTCGAGCGGCGCCACGCTCTGGTAAATTCACTGCTGCGAGCCGGCTGCCGCCGCCGCCTCGCCTTCACTCCTCACAGGTCATCCGAGTGTATTCGCCCATTAAATGAAAACAGCGCAGAAAAGGGGAGGGTGTGGGGGGGTGAGAGGCGGAGTGAGTGAAAATTAATATCAATGAGCGTGGCCCTAATAGGCTTGTCTTCTTGATAAAGGACACAATAACCTGACTGCGCTGCAATTACCCTCCTCTTCTCCCTCTCGCTCTGAAGCGTCCGCCAGAGACGCCGGCGCCGACCCCGGCCGAGGCTCGGGCGGAGTGTTGCGCGTGTGCGAACGGCGAAGGCGCACACACCCAGGGCAGCGGCTGCAGCTGACAAAAGTGTCGGCTGGAGACCATAAACAACCGTAATCATCATTACCGCGGGGTAATCTCAATCTGCGTGCGTGCGTGCGTGTGTGCGTGCGTGCGTGCGTGCGTGCGTGCGTGCGCGTTTCTCGGCTGTAACTCAGATTTAGTGCCGTGCCCCCTGGGGGTCAAGGCCGATGGACTGATGCGTCAGGAGGAGAATGGCTCCCGCTGTGATGTGGGCTCGTTTATCACTCAAGCCCGTCGCCCGCGCCATCCATCTCTCCCGCGCGCGTCAGTCGGGCCCGTCGCCGCGATGAACTGCGCTCATCATCGCGGAGGAGCGAATAAAAGGCGGGAGGGGGTTGTGGGGGGTGTGAGGGGTGGAAGGAGGAGGCCGACGGAAGGAGAAGGAGGCGATGGACAGCGTGGTTGGGATTTCTCCATAAAGGTAATCCAACTACTGATTACTCCTGGAAAAAGTAATCTAATTACTTCTTTAGCTACTTTGTTTCATAAGTCATCAATTTTTGATTACTCTAAAAAAGATAAAGTGACAGTAACAGTATTCTTTCATTTGGGACGAGATGAACCCAAAATAACGTTTGCATTCCGAGCTGTCAAACGCAATTGCTGTTTTTTTCTTTTGCCGCTGCCGTGCTCGTTTTGGCGCGTCGTCGTCTGACATTTTGTGGATAATGAGACAGCTTGCAAAATACTTTGGAAAAAGAAATGGGATCGTCACTTGATAAAGTAATCATGATATAATTACCAGTTTTGCCAGAGTAATCCCGTCACATTACTCTGTTACAAAAAAAGTAGCGTAATGACAGTAGTGGATTACTTACTAATAGATTATTCGCCAACACTGGCGATGAATGCGGGGAGGTTGTGGCAGGTGCAAACACAGAGAGGTGAAGATGATGGCAGGTTGGTGATGAAGTGATTAAAAAATAAAGTGCACTGCAGCCCCGGGGGGGGAAAAGGTGTGAAGAATCCAGCCTGAGGTAAGGGCGCGTTGAGGTGAATCGTTAAGGTGTTGATATTTTCACGGACCCTCATTAATCAAGTCGAACGGGGCAAGAACTGAATGGGGAAGTGAAGTCTTGCTGTGAAATTCCAGGTGCGAATCCGATAATTAAGAGGACGTCACTGAGAGCGATTGGATACGCTGACCGCGCGCCCACTTGGACTGGCAGGCCGGTGTGTTCTACACTCTTTGACTCCAATGTGACACCAGATCCAACATGATATCAAACGTTCAGATTTTGAGATTTCTCCCGAGGTAAAGAGAAAAACTTCTGGAAATATTAATGAAGAAACTCAGAGGGATTAGCATGATGAACAGTGCTTTAATGGCACAAACGGTTTGCGTGACTATTTTATCAGATTGGTTTTTAACCGAACATCTGCCTGGTGTTTGGTGAGGATTCTCTATGGAGTGGGCTGTGCGAGAGCGCACTTTTAATTAAAGCCAGTTTCTTGGCAACTGAGTATGACCAGATTTTTATTTTTTATTTTTTTCCGTTTTCGTTTTCCACTGATGACCTAAAACGATTGAGTGTTACGGCACTGGATGCACAGTGTTTTATGCATTTGTCAGAACAGAGCAAAGAGCTGCATGGCAGTGATGGGCTGATTAGTCCGGACACTGATATTCTTCTTCTTCTTCTTCTTCTGCCACATTATCCGGGGTCGGGTCGCGGGGGCAGCAGCCTCAGCAGAGATGCCCAGACCTCCCTGGCCCCAGTCACCTCCTCCAGCTCATCCATTGGAACCCCAAGGCGTTCCCAGGCCAGCCGGGAGACATAGTCTCTCCAGCGTGTCCTGGGTCTTCCCCGAGGCCTCCTCCTGGTGGGACATGCCCGGAACACCTGCCCAGGGAGGCGTCCAGGAGGCATCCGGAACAGATGCCCGAGCCACCTCAGCTGGCCCCTCTCGATGCGGAGGAGCAGCGGCTCTACTCCGAGCTCCTCCCGGGTGGCCGAGCTTCTCACCCTATCCCTCAGGGTACGCCCAGCCACCCTGCGGAGGAAACTCATTTCGGCCGCTTGTATTCGCGATCTTGTTCTTTCGGTCACTACCCAAAGCTCGTGACCATAGGTGAGGGTGGGAACGTAGATCGACTGGTAAATCGAGAGCCTCGCCTTTCGGCTTAGCTTCTTCTTCACCACGACGGTCCGGTACAGCGAACTGCATCACTGCAGACGCTGCACCGATCCGCCTGTCGATCTCACGCTCCATCCTCCCCTCACTCGTGAACAATACCCCGAGATACTTGAACTCCTCCACCTGAGGCAGGATCTCCCCACCGACCCGGAGAGGGCAAACCACCTTTTTCCGGTCGAGAACCATGGCCTCGGACTTAGAGGTGCTGATTCTCATCATCAGGACACTGATATTGCCGATCTAAAATCAGGACTAATGTGCAAACATTACAGTTCTTGGGTCAAATGCTTGACTGCATACAGATCAGACAGCCACTCTAATCCCAAACTACACCATTTGACCCATTTTCATTCTGAATTCTAAAGTGGAGATGAGAAAAAAAAAAAATGTCTAAATGCTTTAACTTGAGTCTCTGTGCCCAGCTTTATTCCTGTGGATGTCGATTTTAATAAAGGCTTCAGTTCAGATTTACACAGAAAAAAACAACAAACCCAAACAAACAAACAAAAAACAACAACTCTCTCTGGCTTTGCGCGCCTTAAAAGACAGAGTCTAGTCAGCTTGTGCTGAACATTATGTTTGTCGGGTTTCATCACCGTGCCAACCTTGAGATTTTATTTTTTCCCATGCAAGTTTCTTTGCAAGTTTCTTTTCTTCTTTCTTTTTTTTTTTAAGGGGCATGGAGTCAAAGCTAAGAGAGTCAGAAAAAAAAAAAAAAAAGAGAGCCGGGGCTGGCATTAGACGGCAGATGCGTCGTCTCTCCAAAGAGAACAAAGCAACAACCTGTGACAACCTCTTTCATCCCGCCCGCTGCGCTCCGCCTCCCGCTGTTTCATTCGGAGCCCCGGTCTTTGTTTGCAGTCAATCCCCAGGTGAAGAGGTTGACCTCGCCGGTCTAGACACTAAACCGCTGGGCTTCCCCCGGAGCACAAAGAGACCCGGTGACCTTCTCTCTATCTCCTCCTCTCCAGCACACTATTTCTCTTCTTATCTCCCTTTGGTATTCCCGCCTCCCGGGCCCTTCCTCCCTTCTTCCCTTCCTCCCCCCAGCCGCCCTGCCGTCTCCATCTTAGGTGGAGTTATTGATTTCGGTAAAAGGCCGACTTCCTCTCCCTCTCCGGCCGCTTTTCCATCTTTCTGGCTCATCGTTTTTTTTTTTTGTTGCTAAAAAAACCTCTCACAGCTGCACCCTGACTTCCACCCACCCACCTCTGTCTCTCTTACATCTTCCTCCTCAACGAGACCGAGCTGTCCCTGACCAGGACAGAATGCGCCCTTGTCGGCTGCACGGGTGTATTCAAAATAACAAGGTGATGGAAATAAATAGGACGGGAACACTGGAGTCCCTGTAATCAAGACAGATTTGGTTTATTGTATCTGCAGGCGCGGATCGGCATGGTGCGTCGCAGATGGATTCCGAGGCGCACGATCTTGTGGCCAGCGTGATTTCCCAACGTCCGTGCGACACGCAAGACGAGCCAGGGTGCAGCTCAAATGTATTTGCTCAGCTGCATGTCATCGATTTTGACAAAAAGCAGTTGTCGTGGCGAACCTTGGGAACAAAGAGCTTTGTGCGCACGCCGGCCAGAGTTCTGCTTATCTTCAGACACATTCCGATGCGCAAGCACAAGCTGGTCAATTCCACTCTTTGCGTGGGAAAGCGGTTAACAAACGAGGCTCCGGGAAGTGAAACAAGAGCAGCGTTGATCTCCAAGTGTGTGGATGCAAGAGGACAAAGAAGAAGAAGAAGAGGACAAAGAAGAAGAAGAAGAAGAAGAAGAAGAAGAAGGAGAAGAAGCATTACCGCGCTAGTGCTAAAAGTGTATGCTAATGAAGAGACAAACAAAGAGAGAACATAAAGTCACGGCAGCACCTGGTGCATCTCTGCAGAATGTCCCGAGGCATGAAAATACGGAGCCCATTTAAAAAACAGGAACCTGCACAAAACTAAAACAGTTTCCTCTTTGAAAAAAGTGCTCTTTACTTCCATCCTCGGTCGAAATCCCTTCTCTCTGCTCTCTGGGGTGGCATAGCATATGGACAGAGGGCGCGAAAACAAAAAATTAATAGCCTTACATGGGTTTTAATTAAACAAGCAAAACAATATCGCACGCACGCAAAACATCGGCTCATGGGACTTTAGCTTGCGCTACTGCGCTAAAGGGAACTAAAAAGTTCAGCCCCTTGGGGGGGGCTTTCACTGCGCAGCGGAGACACGTGCATTTAGTGCATTAAGCAGCTCCGAGTCAAAAGCTAATTTCTGCTAAATGCCAAGGGATGCATCGCCTCACGAGGGTGCTTAAAAATAACGGAAGCGCCGACAACCCATCGCTACCATTTTGGCGGAGAGCCTTAAGCAGAGAGCGGGACTCCGTAAGAAGTCGCAAGTTCGGAGGCTCTTTGAGGCATCACGTCAGACCCCTTAGACCAGGTTGGAGGGCCACCACGGTCAATTTCAGCGGACTTGCCCCCCCCCCGCCACTGCATACATCTGCATCACAAACAGACAGGAACCAGCGGCCATATCAAGCAGCTAACGCTTGTGGACCGCACGGCGTACAGAGCTCATATTAATGCAGCCCATGCGCAGACAAATAAGGTCTGCATAAATATTTATTACTGCCATAATGGACAGAGTGAATAGAATCAGCGTCGGGGTTAATGTGATTATGTTTACTGCATCGCGGTGATTAGGTTGGGACATTAGGCAGCAGAGGTGCCGGGACTCCTGGAGGGAGCTTCGTCCCTCTGTAGTTTTAATCACAACGCTGCACCGCTGGGACGCCGCTTATTTGATTTTACATCTTCATTTTCCGGAAGAGTCCCATTGAATGGCCGCCCGGACCCACTTGACTTCAAAGAAGCCAATATACAATTTTAATAGGGGATGAAAGTTTTTTCATTCATTCTGCTAGTACAAACTTAATCGCTGTGGAATGTCTAACCGCCAAAAAAAAAAAAAAAAGTAAATACATGCACGTTTAATGGTTAAAATGCAACTTTCAAAAGTTTCGGAACAGGTAAAATGTGTTTTGTTTTCGTTTATAAACACACGACTCGGGTCTCCGTTCATTTTTCCCTTCAACACTTGATTACATATATGAGAAGAAACGCGGAAAACTTTGACAGCGTGTCAGCCAACCGCGAGGACGTTCATTTTAAGTCTGTGTTTTTGTCGTGGAGGAAAATCAGCGTTCCCGAAGCAATAAATCAAACTCACCCTGTCAGCTGCCAAACGCGGCCGAGTGACGAACAGCTTGTCGGTGCCCATGTCTGTCTTTTAAGGGTGAGCCGGGATTATCATGAAGCATCACAACTCATCCTGCGAGGGGACGTCTACCTGCCAAGACCCCCCTCAGCACTGATTACCTGTCGGCTCATCAGCTAGCTAGCTAGCAAGTTGGGCGGCGCGGACTGAAAACAACCCTGACAGTTCGAAGGGAGTTTGGAAGTGACTTGAAAGCGACTAATAAGTTGTGGTTAGAAACAAAAAAAACAAAACAGTTTCCCCTTCCAGATGTGTGCGAATGGTGGCTTTTGATTTGGGTTTTGACAGCCAAGTTCTTCCTGTCTTTTCACACCTGCGTTCCTCCGCCGAATCTATCGGTCCGGCGCTGCGCTCGACTCCAGTGACCCACTTTCGCGCCTCGGTGTGGCTGAAAGTGCAATTACTTTTTTCGCACCGGCGGATGAGCTTTTACTGTCGTTGCGAGAAGCGTTGCTCACCTGCCCGTCAAGCTGTAATAACCTGTCGGTGCCACCCCGAGGATGATGACCACATTAGTAATGAGGACATGGCTGACAGGAGGAGCTCCTCCCGGCTCCCGGAGGCCCATTACGGCATGCTTGGCGCGCTATGTTGTGTAATTAGGGGACTTCCCGCCTCTCAATCACCCTCTTTTGGTTGTCGCCGGTGGGCAGCCTGTGAGCTTTGGTCCAGTCTGGCAGAACTGGAAAGTGTCTGGAGGATCTATAGAGAGCTCATTGGAGCTGGAAAACCCTTCTAGGTGCTGATGAGACGCAAAGAAAAAAAAAGTGTGCTGCCTTGCGCAGCCAATGGACTTCAGTTCACTGAAAAAACTAATAAAACAAACTGAAAAAGAAATGCTTCCAGGATGAAAAAGTTTTGGAAAACGTACTTTCCTCGTGCACTTTTTACACCTGTTCAGATGAATGAACAATCAAAATATGAGCCCCTTTTAGCAATTCATCATTACCCGCCTTCCTTCAGGCTTCTGACTGGCCGATGCGTCCATACTCTCAGAGGTTACAGCACCAGATTTTGGCTTGACAACCTCCTGCACGCAGCCTGCACGTGCGATTGATTAAGAATAAATAAATAAGTAAATAACATTCATTTTTTTTAAAATACCGCCGCACGACGAGATGTTCACCTCTGCAGGATCTCCTTGAATGAAGACTTGAAATTCATGTATTCGGAAAAACTCACCGGGACGTGTGGCCCAAATCGCGGCAGCTACAAACACAGCAGCTCATTACACCTTTAACACAACCATATTCGTTTTCTTTCCCCGTGGGGGGAGACTTTTTTAAAAAAAGTGTAAAATAGTTTTTTTCCCCTCTTTTTTTCCCTGAATTTCGCTGTAAAGTGCGAGTTTCAGAGTTACCGCCTGTGCGTGCGCCGGAGAGGCCGAGCCGGTTAATGAAGGCCAGGTGTGATTGAGTCAAAGTCTGCGGGTGCTGTCGGCCCGCAGACGAAGAGCCGCTGATGAATACGCCTCAGTCATTTCCAGGCAGAGCTTCATCATTTGTTGGAGCTGTCAGTTATCGGGGCTCGGCTTGGAAAGGGTGGGTAGTGGTGGTGGTGGTGGTGGTGGTGGTTGGGGTGGGGTGGGGGCTGAGGCTCGTCCATAATTGAAAATTGAGTTTTAGAACCGTCACATGTATCCGTCCATCTGAATTTAAAGCCCTTAAATCCCTCCTGCTGCTGCTGCTGCTGCTGCTGCTGCTGCTGCTGCTGCTGCTGCTGGGCACGTCAAGGCACCGGCAATGTGTTGCAGGCAAACCACAGCCTTCTACTGACAATGAGTCCATCACAAGGAAATGAATCTTTGCTGATTTATTCAAAGGGAAATATCAAGGCGAAGGCCAGTGTGTTTTGTATGTACTGCATATGTTGCATTTAATATTCCGCGCTTTCTTTGAAGGCCTGAACGCAACACCACTTAAAACTAAAAAACAGGTGGTTTAACCTTTAAATCAGCGGCCGAATAACCTTTACATTCTTTGCCGGAGGACCAGGCTGCCAATTTATGTGTACCCCAAAAAAAAAAAAAAATCCAATCAAAATGCGACTTGGTCTCTGGCTGATCCTCTGACTTTCCCCGTGCCCTCTTTTTTTTTTTCCTTCTTCTCCAAAATCCAAAGTGATTTTGCTCTCTGCCGTATCTGCGTTCACCTCCGATTAGACAAGGTCTGGCTTCACTGCGGCTGGGTTTTTTTTTTTTTTTTTTTTTTTTTATAAAGTGAGAAAAAATAGAGCGGCGGTCCGCTCCGGCGTAATCGCGCTTTGACCTGCCTAATGGAGGCAGCGCACCCCAGGGCGAGATGTAATCACGGAGACATTTAATAAAATGAAAGGGAGGGGAGGGGGGATAATGGGGGGACTGCTTTCTGATCATCGTAATGTCCCCGACTTTCCCCGAGGGGGCCCGTCCGCTCCCGCGCGAACGCGAGCTTCATGCATACATGCATGTGCCCTGACGCTCGCATGCATCAAATGGCCTCCCGCCGGTGGCGCGAGAGCGCGCTTGTTCAACGCAAACACGCGGGTAACAAGGGAGAAGTGCGCGGCAGTCGCCGGGATTATTAGCCCCCCGATCCTTGGCAGCCGCTTGCTTCTGAATGATCCGCGAAAGGCGGGGGAGGGGGCAGGCGGGGGTCAATCAAAGGGCGCCCAGAATCAGAACTTTCCACGCCGAGTTTCCACGGGGAGTTTCAAGACGCCGCTAATTATCGGGAACATGTTTTCTCCGGCCGGGGGTTGCGCGTACTCGGCGCGTGCGCTCCCCGGAGAAACGACTTCATAAACACCTGCCAGTCAAACGGAGCCGTGACTGACATGCCAAACGATTCTTCCATAGCTCACGCCTAAAGAAGTGGCGTCAAGGGATCGGCAGGCGGAGGATTCCCTCCAGATCGAGGCGAGCGCGACAAATACAACTGGCTACGTGTTCCGATAGCTGATTGAAGACTAATGTTTCCACAGGTTGGGGGTTGCCATGGCGGCGGCAAAGCGCAGCCATGCCTGCTGCCTGACGTCCCAGCTCCCAATTAGCTTCCTGCATCACGCTCTTATCAATAGCCTAGCCGCTCTTTCCGTTCGCTCTCCTTGGCCGCGCTGCCCGCCTCTTGGCAGGCCGAACTGCGCCACCGTTTGCCGTCTTTTAGGCTACGACTGCGCAGGCTAATAAATAAGTCAAGACATCTTGTTCATTAATGCCTTGTTTGGTGTGCACAAACAACAACAAAACCAAAAAAAAAAAAAAGACTTTGGATTTCACTGAAATTTTCAGGGTGGGTGTATTAATCTTTCGTGGTTTATGATTTATTTAGCATCGTATGAGAGGCGCGAAGAAAATAACAGCATAGACAGAATCTGAATGATGCAACGGCCTAATAAAAGGATAAAAAAAGATGATGCAATGTCCTCGCTTGCTTTCAATGACAAAATTGAGAGAAAAATCAAAAATATTTCCAATTAAAAAAACAAACTTTTTCGCAAAGGTTCATGAAAATATATGTCTAGCACGCACGCACATGTGCCTGGATGCTGGACCAGCATTAAAGGACCAGTCTACAATCAGGACTTGGTCCAGTCGCGTGCAAGCTCAACTTCCTGCGTCCTTCACTCCCTAAGGACTGCAAGCGATGCATCAAGCAAGCTCGCGGAGGGACGGAAAAAAAAAAAAATGAAAATGAAAATCTAAGACAGCACTTGAGGGAAATACAAGACAAGGAGTCAGGAGTGATTACTTGTTGGAACATGATTACCGGCCGCTCAGGCTAAGTTGTCCCGGAGCGCCGACATTCCCCCCCCCTACGTGACAAAGCTCTCTGCCGTAAGACTTGGAGGTCATCCCAGGGATGATTCCCGGGAAGATTACGGCTTTTGAGCGATTGGCTTCTTTTTCTCCGCGGAGGAGAAGTCTCCTTGGAGGGTGGGAGTGGGGGTGGGGATGCAACCTTTCGACGTTGCGTCACCTCCCGACACCTTTTAATCAAAGCGTGCATGCCTGAACGCACACACCTCGCGCCGCCGCGCCAATACAACCTCGGGATTGGACGCCGGGGGCCAGTCGTGGTTAATGCGGCCGGCGGCGACGGCTGATGGAGGCAAAAGCTGCGTTTGCCAGAGCGGCCGTCGTTGGCTGTGAAGGTTGTTCAGATCTAGGCCGTCAAGGAAGCGCCGGGGCGTTCAGATCCGGTTTCATCATCCCACCGATCTGTTTTCGGTAAAGCGTATTCATGTCGTAACTGAGAGGGAGCGACGCTTTGCGTCACGTCACCGGGAGAATTTTCATTGAGAGCGGCAGCGGGCATCAATCTCCCTCGCGCTTGGATTCTTGGGACGACGCCTTCCGCAACAATGCATTTTTTAAAAGGCGAGATGATGCGCCGCATGTGCTCTGCCTGTGTCCTGACGCGGAAAATAAGCCGCAACCTGCCAGAGTCGCATAGGAAAAGGCCCATATACAGGTGGTAAGTGTCATAATAATTAAAGAATCAGCTTATATTACGGCTGTATTATGTATAATAACCCCAAAGTGGACGTGATTATTACCGAGATAAAAATCCAAGCCCTCTAAATCATAATAACCCTTTAGGTTGTCGTAAAAAATGGCGCAAATTACATGATTGTCGTTAAAATCTAACGACCCAGCGCGACTTCTTCTGTGGTGGACGAATCCAAAGCGAGAAAACAACCTCGCCAGTGGCGCGTCCACCCACCATCCCACTGTAGGCTCACTGGCATCAATATGCACCAAGTGACATACGTACAAACGCTCGGCGGCGCAACCAGGCGATCGAACACAGGGGGCACTATTTCACACACGCCCGAGGGGTCTTGCGGCGAGATGCTGAGCACGGGCGAGGCGGTTGATGGACTGTCATGACCTTCACAGTCATCTGTGGCGAGCGGTAAACAGGAATCGTATCGGGGAGCGGTGGTGGTGGTGGTGGTGGTGGGGGAGCAAGAGAGGAGCTGAGGGCTTACATGGAAGGAGTGGAGCGCCGATATTAAATCACGGCGGAGGGCTGCAGGAGATTAATAAGGGCGCCGCTGCTCGCTAACGACGCTCGGCAGCCGACGCTTGTTATCGTCCTTCCCCTGCAACGGTTCCACGCGCCTGACATATGGAAAGAGCAAGTGGCGAAGAATCAAGAAAATAAGAGCAAGATCAGCAGTGCAAAAATACAGGCAGGAGCTTTGATTAATTGGATCGATAACTGGTGACGGAATCGCTGCTTCAGTTTTGGTTCCTCCTCCACCTAATATCAAGGGATTTGCATGGAAGTTGGAAGTGGAACGCAGTCTGGAGTGTTTCTACTCCAGTGAACAGAAACGTAACGGAATTATCAGCGACACTTGCTCTCGGCGTCCAACAGTTTTATTTTTGCTCTCTGCCTTTGAAGCTAATTCCAAAATTCCAAATTGGCTCCTTGGCACGGGCTTCTGGCTCCTCGTGGACAAACGAAAACATGCAGAGACAAACTGGAGGATGGAGTCCAGTGGACTGAAAGGAAAACCAGCCGCCCGGGGGAATGACACGCAGAGACAAAGGGAAGCGGCACGGATGCTAAATGCTAAAACGTTTACCCTCCGCGTGCGCATTCACATTCACAGTTCCAAAGACCCGTCCTTTATGTATAAGCCCCCATTCGAAATGCTAACCGCTCCGCCACCCCGTTCACACCGGGAGGCGCTCAGGTGCCCCCCCACCCCCCCACCCCCGCTATCACGCTGGGAATCTAATCTCCGTTTACGACGCGCCACGTGGCAAAAAAGCTCTTCCAGCGCAACCTGAAAACGGATTATGATAATTCCGTAACCGCCTTGAAATAAGCATTGGGGAGCAGTTGCGAGGAAGCATCAGTCGCCTCCTCCTTTGGACCACCCGCGGAGGCGCTCGGCGGGGGGTCATCAGAGGAGAGCTCCACTGGCGCGCGCTGGTGTAAACGCTGCGATATTTCCACACCTTTCATTCCTCCACCGAGCGCCTTATCTAAAGTCTCGAACCGCATCTTTCAGTTTCCGCCGCACTCCTTTTCCGCCGGCACTTCAGAGAAGACGCACCCCCACCCCCACTGCACGCGGGCACATTCCGGGATGGCTGATAGCTCTGTGACAACATGTGACAGCGAATTCCGTCGCGGCGTCCGTCCGTTGTAAGTGCACAATATTGCAGACGACGGGCACAATAGCGAGGAAAAAAAACAAACAGAAAAACACCCCACGGCTTCACGCCGAGGCAGAACGGATGGAGAGCGAGACGCCATCTCTGGAAATCTCTGGCAGTAATATTTCTCGGTGTTGTGACGGTGTGTTATTTTCCACTCCAGAAGGCACAAAAACCCACCGCACGCCAAACAATGAGTTTTCTCAGTGTGAAGTTGAAAGTCCCCCCTTTCTTTCAAATAACAATAAAAAACCAAGAGAAAAAAGCACAGGAGAAAAGAAAAGAAAAAAGCCTGAGCTTGATTTTTTCCCCCTCCCCTCCAGCCATGGAACCTGCAATAGCACTAACATTTCTACAGAAAAAAAAGAAGTTTTTTTTTGCTTTCTTTTGACATTGCAGCTGGTACGACAAAGACCTGGCGCGATGTGAGATCACGGGGAACCACAATGACGTTCTCTGCATGTGCTTCCTTAGCACACTAACTCTCAGGGATTGAAGCCTTGCACACGAGGTTAAAAACCTGAAATCTTAGGGCTCAGGCAAGCTCATAAGCAACATTTGTCGGGCTGAACACTTGAAGGGGGGTGGAAAACAGACGGGCTAAGGGAAATTTCGTGATTTTCTTTGAAAAACTCTTTCGAGTTTTAAAGCACCGAAATGTCCATTTGAGAGCTCAACGCAATCCAACAACGTGACAAAGGGTAACATCGCTCTGCGCTAGTTACGGCCCGCTGGGGAGCTGTGAGGGTTTCAGGGGGAAAATCAGACGTCTGGATGGGCCAGAGGTGAGCGCCCGACGTCGCACCTGTTTCGTTTCCTCGCGTTAGCAAATTAAGGCCGGATTAAGACGCGTAAATCGTTCCTCTCGTGCTTGTTTTGCCGCCTCCTTGCTTATTAGTCCAGCTCCGCCGTGGCCCGACTCGGGGGTCTATCCTCCGAGGAAGCAATTTGGGCATCAAGCGTCGAGCGTCGAGCCTGGAGTTTATGAAGTGAGCCGCTGTCCTGAGTTGACACGTACTGTACGCGAGCGCGCAAATCACATCAAACTCTTTGCTCCTGTAATTGGAGGGGATTAGTCTGGGGGCCCCGAGAACAGGAGCCGCCCCACACCGTCCCCCGCCCGAACGTGGCTGAGCCTTGGACGCAATTTGCATAATTTAAAACCACAGGGGTTTGTAACGAGCGAGTTTGGGAAGGAACGAAAAGAAGGAGAAAAAAGAGAGAAGGAATCACAAAAGGATTTAGTTTGGATGGGTCCAGGTAATCAAGGGGAAACGGATGAGAACTCAATGTCACAGTCTGAGAGATGTCGCCCATTTCCATGACAAAGTGAAGGAACACCAGGTGATTACCAGAACAAGGCTCCGTCTCCGACTGCCACTTCTCAAACAAAACAACAATTTAGGACCCTCTCCATTCCTCCTCGAAGAAAAAAAAACAACAACGATCTGACTTGTTTGTTTTTGTCTTTTAAACACATTTACGGGCGCTAGCGTGCCTTCACACCTTTGTGAATTTCAAACGCCGGCAGCTGAGAACTTCTTCGTCTTCGACGCCGGCGCGGCGCAGAAACACGCCGCCGAGGTCGACTTCCCCTACGGATGCAGCTTTAAAATAGAAAGCGCGCGAGGACGAGAGCGGAGGACTCGATCGATGATTTCTTCGCGGGCCGCCGGCCGGGTCTTTGGGTTCGCCCATTGTCTGCCGCCACGGCGGAGTCGGCACTTCGTAAAAAATGGCTGGAGACCAAGGGGATACCTGCAAATACGCCCACTGTGTCGTCAACGATGCGGATTCGGGATGGAACTGTTGACTTGGAAGGTGCATTCTGTCCATCAGCTAAGCGACAAGTCCGACTCACCAAATGGCATTCCCATGTTTTGCGCTTGCATTACGACTCCGCAAATGGGACTTTTCACACTCTTCACACAGTGCGCCCACTGTGCCCACTGGGGCACTCAAGATATTACAGCATTCCGCGCTGTGCACTCAGCGCGACGTGGGGGTTCGTACAGATGTGTTGCGTCGGACAAATGAAGGTTGAAGGGGGGGAAAAAAAAACGTCGGAGGCGACTCAGCCGGAAACGAAATGAAAACCCAGAAATCAGCAAGTTGTGCACGTGGCTGCCGTGCTCGAGGCAGCAAGAGACAGAAAGCCGAGAGCATTAAAAAAAAAAAAAAAACAAAAAAAAAAAACACCTACACGCGTGGAGTGCTTTCTCCGTAGTGGCGGGGTTACGCCTGCGTGAAAGGCAGGTCGCAATCTCGGAAACCCCCCACCGCCCACTTCCGCCAGCGTTAGACACGTAAATTGCCTTTCACGCTTCCGCTTAAATCAAACGGGGGGCTGCGCCAGGCCGGGCTTCTTCCCCCTGTAACGCTCCCCGACCGTTTCTTCATCTCGGATATGCCTGGGAAAGCCATTAGCTCTTTAGCTCTCCTGGCTCCCTGCCTTGCCTCCCCATGACTCTGTCTCTCTGTGTGTGTGTATGTGTGTGTGTGTGTGTGTGTGTGTGTGTGTGTGTGTGTTGCCTCCTGACAAAAGCTGCTCCTGACAAGCCATACCTGCCCCCTCTCAACACCAGTCTTATCCCCTAACATCGTGATTCATCACGCTGTGGTTCAGTGGAGCCCCTCTTTTCCACGCTGCCGCGACCTACCCCCCCCCCCACCCTCCTCACCTCCGTCCTCGGAGATTTTCCCATCCGCCCTCCCCGTCCCGCACCTACAGAATCTGTCCAGAGCTACGGGATGTGTCCGGGGGTCTTACGGCAACTCTATTAGGACAAACTACATCGCGGTTGGATATATAGACAGATAGATAGATGGATAGATAGATACATATCGTTTGTTCGTTCTTTCTTCCATTTGTTCGTTTGACCACCATGTAGTTTGCCGTAATAGAGTTGCTGTATGTGGCGTCGTCGGCATATAAATCTATCTATCTATCTATCTGACCGCAATGTAGTTTGTCCTAATGGAGTTGCTGTAAGACCCCGGACAGCTTCCGTACTTACGCCGTCCCTCCCCCGGTCTCACCCCGTCCGCGCTCCATCTCCCCTGCCTCCTCTCTGCACAGACGGCTGGATCGGAGGAAGAGAGACGGAGCGCTCCCTCCACCCCGGGGTCGGTGACCCTTGTCGGGGGGACAAACTGCCCACTGCTGGTGGGAAAATGAGGGACTTGGCCCCGGTTTTGCCTCAGTGCGTACATGTGTGTGTGTGTGTGTGTGTGTGTGTGTGATTGAGGGAGAACACTTGTAAGATGAGTGTGTGTGCAGGCAGATCGAAGCACTAGACAGTAAAGCCTTTGCGTGTGCGTGAAAATGCATGGCGAGCGTGATGAAGCATGTTGCTTATTTAGAGGGGAAACACGCTGCAGATGGTTGGGGATGTCCAGCTGTTCTCTCCGTCTAATGATTTAATGGGCATCCCAGCGATCACCAAACCCCTCCCCTGCCCCGCTACATCCCCGCCGCCCGTCCGCATTAGCCATTTGCGCGTTAGCAAAAGCGCGGCCGTTTGAAGAAAAAAGAAAACAGACCACCGCGAACGCCGCCTCCCATTCTTCGCTTTCCCCGTCGTGTGCGTTTGCAGTCGGTGCCAAACAGCTACGAAACAAAACAAAAACAGCGGTGGACAGCGATGCAAATTCTGATGCGTTTTTCACTGTCGTGCAAAATGTCTTTATCCAGGCTGATGAATTTAATAACAGCATTAAGTCAAACAAACAACAAAACCGCTACCTTCACCCCAGAAAGCAATCATCAAATGATCAACGGCTGACGTGTTGATGTGTTAATGCGACCACTCTGTCCAAATGTTGGAGTTATTTCACCGTCTCCTTCCAAAAAAACATCACAAGCCAAAACAAAAGATTCAATTATAACTCAGCCTTCATCTATCACCAAGGTGCAGAATAACAAACAAAGACATACCATAGGAGACCAAACTACCCGGCAAACTTGCATCAGGCGTCATCGCGCTGTGTAATACCGGAGATAACACGCACTTTTCTGCGATTAAATTGAATCCAAAACACTCCTGAATCATGTCAGCTTCCCTCTGAACGCAGCAGTTTTGTTTTTTTTTTTTATTTATGCCGCAGGCACTTGTGTCGCTTGCTACGACTCCGATACATCAAGTTGATGACGGCGGCCTCATCTGTTCCGCCAGGAGGACGGAGAGGCATCAAAAGGCCCCCGACGACGTGAGTAATGTGCACGCGCGGCGCGCAGACAAGCGGCGTTGCGTAATTACGAGGGAACGCCGCACGGTGAACCAATACTCAGCACGGCAAACACCATAAATATTCATCCGTCTGTTTATTTTTCCCGCCCGGCGCCGGGAAAGAAGACAAAGCGAACACGCCGCCGGCAAACTCCGACTCGGCTCCTCCAACTTTCCCCGGGTTGCTCCAGATCCCCCGGCCTTCAAGGTCAGGGCGGATAATCGGCGCTTCCCCCCGCGTGCCGCTTCATTAGCGCCACAGAGCGATATTTCCGCCCGCTTCTTTCCTCCCGTTGTTTTTTTTTTTTTTTTTTCCCCAATCGGACTAATCTGTCTGCGCCGCAATATCCCACCGTAATCCCGCCGCCGCCGCGTTGGAAAGAGGCCTCGGGTGATTGTGGTCGACTCACGTGGAGAAAACACACACAGTAGCGAGCACGCACTGACGGAAGCCGACGCCCCCCCGGAGGCTTTTTGCGCACAGGATTGGTCCCTTAATGTCAATTAATCGCAATATTTTTTTTATTCGTTTTTTCGTTGCACAATCCCATTTTTCTCAACCGTCTCACACTGCTGTGATTTCCCCGCTGCCCCTTTTCACCAGTGCATGACATCATTCGGAATTTTTCAGAGAGGCCGACCCGCGTGGAACAGTAAATTATGGACATTTTCTCGCCCCTTGGTCTCTCCATCCATGTCAGTCAACCAGACAGAGAGATAAAAACATCATTATTACAAAGTCAAAATTGTCCTGCTGACAGCGCTGATACTCTAAATGCATCCACAAGCCGCCACTCGACACTTTCAAACTCCACGCTTTGTAGTCAGGGGTGAATCCGCACCACCTCCTCTTGTTTTTCTTGGAAAGCACCGTTGGGACAAAAGCTTCACTGGGGGAATAAATCCATTTCTTCTCCTCCCTGGCCGGGAGATCTCTTTGTCTCTTCCTTTTCTCCCCCAGAAATTCAATTGAAATCTGCTGTAAATTCCCGTACCAACCGGTGCAAAGGAATTCGAGCTGTTCGCTCCTCGTTTTGGGGGCGTCGGGACCTCGCCGCCGCACTCCTGACAAATGAGGTTTGAGCGTTTGAACGAAGGCGCACATGCCGCGACCGTCTGCCTTTCTCTCTCATCAGTTTGTGGTCACGTGGTCACGGACCCGCGGGGGGGGGGGAGGAAAGAAAAACCTGAGGAAGGACAAACGGAAGCGCCGGGGAAGAAGCTCCGTAATTGAGATCAACGCCTCGGCTCTTGGCAAACGAGAAGACAATGTCGTAATTAGTCCTCAAGTGTGCCGCTTCCCATTGTTCCATTCGCCTTTTTACGCTCTCAGCCGTGGAAGAGGCAGCCATATGCCACATTGTGGATTGGTGTGTTCCCGTGTGTGAGCGGCGCTCGGGTGGGTTTTCTATTCCTTTTCTTTTTTTTTGCGAGTTTGCGTGTGTACAGGAGACTGAGCACACGCGGCTCCCCCCTCGACCCCCCCCATGAAAATCCCATTAAGCGAGATATGTATTGGTCTGTTGTGTTATTCAAGGCTTTCTGGGACATTAGCACGGACGTATCTTTCAATGTCAGCGCGGGAAAAAACAAAACAAAAAAAAAAACAGCAGAAAAAAAAATAATCGGCTCCTCGCCTCCTTCCATTCTCTTTTCTTCTTCTTGTCTTCCGTTTCTCGTCTCCCCTTCCCCGTTACTCCGCATCAGTCTCCACCCCTTTCCTCCGTCTTCTCTGTCTGATGCAGCACAGTCCTCAAAACTGCCCTTCTTCCCATCCTTGGCTTCTTGGTGTGTTGCTATACACGGGCTTTAGCATGCAGCACTGTGGAATATGCAATGTTATGGTTGGTTGTGCAATATCTGCCTCTTCTCTATTCTTTCAGGCACATAATTCAGTTCTGTTTTGCACAGTTGGTGTGCAGGTGTCAGCCGGCAACAACAAGAGGTCATCTTAATCAAATTGCGGGTCTAATTGAGCTTTCCTCTCCCTGTCATCCATATCAAGAAATCTGTGCTGCTGTGTTTACCAAAACTCCACCTTCTGCTCGATCAAATCAAGCGAGACGCGGAATATACATTGCTCTTTATTTTTTACCGGCTTTATTTCACATTCCTAACTGCACCGTGCCAGGTGTTTGCTATCTCAGCGGGTCACCTAGCAACACAGGGTTTGGCTGCATCATGTGTGCGTCGCAATGCTGCCGGCCAGAACAGAAGACACAACCGTGGCAAGAATATACACATACTGTACATGTATGCGTGTGTATATGGGAAAAAAAAAATACACATTTTTTTTGCAGGTAGTATGTTGTGCAGAATGAAAGGATAGCAATAACAACAAATAAGAACGTAAATATGTGGAAATGTGGAAAAAAAAAGGTGAATTCAAGTCATTTTGGATTATTTGTCTCCGTACTCATTTATTATTTTTTTTTCCATTCAGGCAACACAATTGGCTAAATTGGGTTGTTGAACTTGTCTGAGCTAAATTGAGCAATGGAATGAATGAAAAATGGGATCAATTTCCTGTCTGTCAGATTCCTTTCACAGCAGCGGGTTCAAGTGCATCTCTGGCTCCTCTTTCTGAGCTGGGGCTCTATTCTGTGATTCTTCATGGCCGCACTGAATTGTATAAGGCTGAGTCCTATTTAGTAGTAGCAGTAGCAGGTGTTTGGAAAACTACACTGGGCTGCAGCATCCCAGCCAATCAGATTCGCAGCTGTGAGGTTCAGCAGCATGTAAGAACCATGCTGTTCTGATTAACCAGTCTGTTTTATCGTGTACATTTTCAAATGAAATAATGATGGAATAATATGTAGATATTCCATAATTTATTATCAATAGGATGTTGTTGAGGCTGCTACAAAAATCTATGTTCTTTAACCACGTAAAAAATGTAATAATAGTCATTAACATTCTGGCATATTTTCAGTGATTCGGAAAATTACAGTACAGAATCACTGAGGTCTGTACTGTCTACGGAATGCTGGTAACCATTGGCTCTTGGACCACTTTCCCTTTTAAAACCTCACTTTCATTAAACAATTCCCCCCCATCCGCTGGGCACAATGTCTGCTGGGAACAAAGAAAAAAAAAGAAAGAAAAAGAAATCGACAGGTGATCCAGTGAGGCCGGCTTGGCAGCTTGGCACGCTGTCGATCCGCTGTAATGTTTAATGCATTATGCTCTTCGTGGGAGGGGGGGCTCAGCTCCCGCTCCCCTTTCTGTATCGCTGGCACTGTTTTCTGTCACGTAAAAAAAAAAAAAACAGAAAAAAAAAATGGAAGCCATCTGTTTATCACCGCTACGGGCTGCGCCAGTGAACTTGTAAGAGCGAACCCACACCTTGCTTGTATACTTTATCTAGTATTATGTGCATACCTGGAGCTTAATGCTTGCAAAGCAAATGTTCTCCACTTCCTTACATAAAAATATACGCCACACTTCATCGAGAGTCCTGTAAAAAAAAAAAAGAGAATTTCCCGAGGGGGATGATTGAACTGTGGCGGCGTTTTATCGTTGCGTCGCACAAGCCTGCCAGCCGTGGAGAAGTTGTCGCTGACTGACAGCGATCTCCACCCAGTCCGAGTCCGCTCGCATCCTCCTGGGATCGTGCTACCCAGCACGCACACACACACACACACACACACACACACACACACACACACACACACACACACACACACACACACACACACTCCTGGAGCAACGTCGCCCATCACACCCGTCAATTAAATTGGCGCTGAATCGGCAGCTCGTCTTTAGCGTCGCAACAGCGGATCTCGCTTGTAAGAAGCTCTCTGCATAGCGCCGCCTGTGCTGCTCTTATGTGCGAGTTGTGTCTTTGTGTGTGTGCCTGTGCCGTGCCTTTGTGTACCGAGAGCCTCGGGCCCACCCTTCAGCACGAGAGCGAGAGAGAGGAGAGGGAAGAAAAGATAAAAGAAAAGAAGAAACACGGCGGAGATGGAGAATAGAATATATATAAAGGGGAGAAAAGGCAACAGAGCGAGAGCGCGCGGAAATCAGAAAGAAAAAAGAAAGTCGGGGAAGAGAAAGAAATGGAAAGTGGAGAGGAATTGCGGCTTTGTGTGCAAATTCATGCGCGGCTGCGTTGATTGAATGATGCATCCTGCGGATTGGCGTAATGTTTTTTTTTTTCAAGGTGTTGAGAAGTGAGTGACAAAGTCGGGAGGAAGATCTGTCGTCTTGCCCCAGAGCTCTTTATTCATTAGGATTATTTCAGTTTTTTTTTTTTTGCAGTTCTGTTCACGACGACTACTACAGTGTGAAGTCTTGCTCGCCTTCATTCACATTACTTGACCTGCCACGATGTCAGGCCCCTCCCTGTTAGTCCATTGTCATGCTTAATGTATCATGTTGAATTGCACACAGTGGCAATAACAAAACCATTAGCAGATCGGGAGCAAAAAAGCGTGCGCCGAATGTTGCTTTTTGTTGATGGATAATTGACTCCTTTATAGGCCCCTTGTATTGACTGAAGTTTAATTTTGGCACGGAACAGAAAACAGCAGAAAAACCTGGAGTTGGCTTATGCGCTGGCTGTTTGAAAATTAGCTTAAACGGGAGGCTCTAATCAAAAGTGACGTGCCACTTAACAAAACATCAATGTTTTTTTTTTTTTCAAGAAAAGGAGAAAAGGTTTTCGTATTTTGCATTAACTCAAAAACCCGTCAGAATTCCAGTATAATACTAACGTCACTCCCTTTAATAACATTAAAGCCTTGTTTTGTTGCAACTGTAACACGTTAGAGCCATGAAACCAATCAAAACTCTCTTTGAGGGTTGATATATTAAATTAAATCAATATCACAGAGCTTAATCAAGGCAAGCCTTTGATTTTCTTCATGAATTATGGATTTTAAAGGAATATTTAAACCAATGCATATACTGTATGTGTGTGTGTGTGTGACTAAGAAAACTTTGAAATCTGTGAAAAAAAAATATCACTTCAAAAAAGTAGTCTGGAAGGAAGAAGGGAACTGATATTAGTGCATTTGTGGCCCCTTTGACTCAACCTTCTCAACCTTTTTTGTGTTTCTAGGCAACACAGTACAGCATGTATAGGTCTGCTCTTACAAATGCAAACAGACAAGTTCATAAGCGAACCCTCTTTCGCATGTTGAACGAAGTGAACACATCGCACGCACAAAGTCAGTCAGAAACGGTCTGAGCGAGAGCAGAAAGGTGCAAAGCAGCAACACCGTGAACAGCTGGAAACAAATTGCCAATTTACACTATTTGATGGTCATTTATCTTCTATATTTATCTCACTGATAGTTTTTTCCTTAATTTTTTCCTTAATATGTTCCATGTGCACTTGCAAATTTGAACAAGCCAATGCAGGCGGCGCTAATTCAGCACCACGGAGAGCACCCGGCCAACGCGTTGATGTCATTCGTTTCGGTCTCTGTACTGAAAACCAAAGCAACGCAGGCAACGCAAGAGCATTTAACAAATTAATTAGGTTTGACTGAAAGTGACTTTTAAACACAGTCGGTGTCTGGAGGCTGCTCGACTCGACCGGGCAGATTAAGACGAGGCTACGGCTCCGAGGACTTGGAAGAAGCCTTTTTCCCACTTGTTAAGCGAAAATGATTTTTCTCGAAAACACTTTTTGTAAGTTGTCCCAAAAGGATAAGGCACCGCAGCTGTGAGGAAATTCTTTGGTCTTATATGAAAGGGATACTAACAGGAGTAGGCCTTTTAGTCAGAGTTTTTTTTTTTTTTTTTTTATGTGGTTGTTTCATCAGAAGCTCAAATCTGAGCTCTGAAATCTTCAGCCTTTACAGACGTCTTCTGAAGGGAAACGCAACAGAAAAGACATGCATGGCATGTTTTGATTTTCTTTTCAGGTCGAGACAGCGACAAAAACAGTGGTTTTTAATAGGCATGTACATTCACATATACATGTGCAGGGTTCCATCATTTCGCCCTGATATCACAGCTGCTATTGTGAGACGCGAGATTAACTAGCACGTCAGAAAAGAGGGAATAGCACTGTTGCTCTACGACAGGGTGAGTGGCGAATAACTCAGTGTAAAATTTAAATATCATGAACGCATTAAATCAATAAACACCTACCGGGGCTAATTTTCACCCCAAAAGTTTTGCACCTGCTAATCAGAAGCTTCACTTCTGCCGACACGCCGGCGTGCAAATGACATGAGGAACTCTCGAGTCGCGGATCCTTGCACCTCCGACTCGCGCCAAGTTGTTCCCCAAAGAGGTTTCCTTCTTTGCCGCAAACGACTTCTGCTCTCCTGACGAAAAAGGCGTCAACAGGAAGTGGCCTCGACGCCACCGCGGCAGCTCTGACAGACATGCTAACGCTACGACATGTAGCGTTAGCATATGTCGTAGCGTAACTAAGAAAATGCAGAACTGGGGGAGAGCGAGAGAGAGAAGAAGAGAGACGGTGCACTTGCAAAACACCGTATTACATCAGTTTAATGTGGTGTGGAGCGTCGGACTTGATACCGTACGAGCGACCCCCCCCCCCCCCCCCCCCCCCCCCACACACACACACAGTTCAGCAGGTAGATGGAGGAGGCGCGGGCGAGGACACACGACTCTGTCAACACGACATATGATGGCATTATCCTGAGCAACGACGCATCGCGAGAGGCTTTCCCTGTGACTGATCACTCTTTGTTGCTCCGCCTCTCGTGCGGTCTGGACTGAAAATAAATAAATAAATAGATAAATAAATAAGTGAACAAATAAACAGGAAGACCGAAGGACTCGGAACCCTCGGCGCACGCAGCCCCGCGAGCTTTCTATTAGCGGAGCAATCCCGGAAAGTTGTAAAACAAGGGGGATTCCTGGCTAATGAAATCCGCTAATGTCCCGGGCTTGGTTTGCTCCTTAACAACTTGGGGGTGGTGGTGGTGGTGATGGTGGTGGAGTGGGGGGTGGGGGTAGCTTCAGCTGGGCGAAGGTTTTGAGAGCCGCCTGCAACCTTGAGGAAGTGGGCGGTTGTTTGAAGCAGCAAAAGATGGAGAGGATAATTTAGCGTTAATTTGCATGTTGTCTACAGGGGGGCGAGAAAATGAGGGGGAAGAGGGAAGGCGGACAACGGGGCGGCGGCGGAGGGAGAGAGACAGGAGAGAGAGAGAGAGAGAGAGAGGGAGAGAAAACGCCTCAGGACCCTGGTAATAGTTCTCCTTTCTCTTGTCTTTCAGCGATTACTTCTTGTTCGCCCTCCCCCTCCCCCCTGCTCTCTCTCTCTCTCTCTCTCTCTCTCTCTCTCTCTCTCTCTCTCTCTCTCTCTCTCTCTCTCTCTCTCTCTCTCTCTCTCTCTCTCTCTCTCTCTCTCTCTCTCTCTCTCTCTCTCTCTCTCTCTCTCTCTCTCTCTCTCTCTCTCTCGGCCCCTGACTTTGCTCGCCGCCTCGAGTGCTTTCACAAATTAATGACATTGTAACCAGAACATTAGTCGAGTAATGAAAGACACGGCGCAATCAGGAACATAAAGGCTCGTAAAGGGGGGGGGTGGGTGGGTGGGAATAATACACGAAACGTAAAGAGATATTGTGGCCCTGCGATGAACTGGCGACTTGTCCAGGGTGTCACCCTGCCTTCGCCCTAAGACAGCTGGGATAGGCTCCAGCAGACCCCTGTGACCCTGAATAGGAATAAGCGGGTATCGAAGATGAATGAATGAATGAATGAATGTAAAGAGATATTCAAATGAATAATGAGATCATCCAAACAATGGAGAAGTCAATGGTATCCGTCCCTCGGACGTATTCTGCATGTGTGCGCGACCTTAAAGTGATCGTGTCAGAGTTTTCCCGTGCGGGATACCTGTTATTAGCACTTGTTGTTTTTTCATCGTTTGTGTGTGTGTGTGTTGCAGGTGGGAGTGGTGGTGGTGGAAGTGACTGGCCACTGATGCAGTCGTCGCCGTCTCCGTAAAGGTTAACGGCGGACATGGGAAAATATCACAAGAGGACAAATAAACAGGCGCTTGACCACGGCAACGGAGCAAATTCATTAGGGGGAAATGCAAAGTCTCTCTCTCTCTCTCTCTCTCTCTCTCTCTCCCTCTCTGTGTGTGTGCATGCGCGTGTGTGAGTGGAATATCACAGCGGCCGGCGTGCTGCGACTTCTGTGGCAATAATTGAGAGCAGCAGAAGTGGCCGAGGAATAGACTGCAGCCGGGCCGCGCATACATACAGCCTCATTATAAACCCGCCGGCTCTCGTCCGCTGCGGCCGCCCTGAGC